>NC_143036.1:33783125-34095000 GCF_057628025.1 Oncorhynchus mykiss
TCTTAAGCTCTGTCAGGTTGGATGGGGAGTGTTGCTGCACAGCTATTTTCAAGTCTTTCCAGATCTAGTATCTTAATTACGGCTAGGGGTTCCGCTAGAAATATTTAACTTTTATACAATCACAATTGCAATACACACCAAATTAAAGCTTAACTTCTTGTTCATCCAGCCACCGTGTCAGATTTATGGAGAAAGAAAACCATGCGATTATCTGAGGACAGCACCCCACCATACAAACACATGACAATCATATTTCAACCTACCATGCGCGACACAAAACTCAGAAATAACTATATAATTCATCCCTTACCTTTGAAGATCGTCTTCTGTTGGCATACCAAAATGTCCCATAAACATCACATATGGTCCTTTTTTTCTGATAAATTCCATCGTTATATCTCCAAAATGTCAATTTATTTGGCGTATTTGATTCAGAAAACTCGCCATGACTAAAATGTTTCTAAAAAGTTACCAGTAAATTTTGTCCAAACTTTAGGTATTTTAAAACGTAAATAATCTATACAATTTAAGACGGGATAAACTGTGTTCAATAGAGGATAAAATGAAAGTGGAGCGATCTCCAGGTCACGTGCCCTAAACAAAACTTTAGAGTGTTTTCTATCCAAATCCAATGATATGCATATTCTAGCTTCTGGGCCTGAGTAGCAGGCAGTTTACTTTGGGCATGCTTTTCATCCGGACGTGAAAATACCGCCACCTAGCCCGAGAGGTTGTTAAGATGCTTCTTAGATTGATGACACCAGACAGGTAAGTACATTTTAGTATGTAATTGTATCTTAGAATAACAATCCCTAATGCACCTGGCATAAGCTTCCTGAGGCTTTCTCAAAGCATGGTTAGATATGGCAGATGTAGAAAACGGCTACGGATAGGGGAAAGCAATCCCCCAACTTGAGCAATGCTGCTATCTATTGGTAAACATAAGTATACCAGGTTACTACATTGCCCCTTTTAATACTAATAACTCAACAAAATTCCTTTCTAAGCTAAAGCAGCCAACTAACATTTTATGATTTTCTCTTAACAATCACATGCTATTTTAATATTACATTTTTTCGAACATGATCTCCCTTAGGATCTGAAATAGTCTGGCAGACATCTCACTAATAGCACTTCACCATTTGATGGTGAAACAAAGTCTTTTTGTGGAGACTTCACAGAGGGAGGTCGTCCTGGACTGGTGGTGACAGGAAGACCTTTTGGTCTCAGGTTGTTTGTCCAACTGCAACTTTGTGGAATATTCCAATGTCCTGTCCTGCTCATTTAAGCATTGATACATGTCCACGTATGGAACTGGAATTCGAGTTTGGATCTGATCCACGTGTCTCCTTAGAATTTGTCCACTTCCGATGATCACAGTATAGGTCCTGAGCAATCCTCAATTGTAGCTGGAATCCATTTAGGACCAAACCCATAGTTCTCGTGTAGACATCGTTTCCACGTGAGAAACTTTTGACTTTTGTTCTGTTGTCATGATTCCGTTTTTGATTCCATTGCTTTTATTGTATTTTCACTTTCAGGTCTGGCCTGGTGAAATCCATGGTTGACCTTAACCTCCTTGACATCAGCATGTCTGCACGTGACAACCCAGTTATAGCTTGAGGAGTGATCCTGTAGCTAAACAAGAATCTGGACACCTTTGTTTCAATATTGTCCCCTTGCATCATCCTCATCCCCTCCAAGGTCTGAACCCACGTTCTACTAATCCGTTTGAAGATGGGTGAAAAGGGGCCGACGTTACATGCTGAATTCCATTTTGTTTCATGAAGCTTGTCAATTCAGTGCTAGTAAAACAAGTAGCATTGTCACTAACCAACATTTGAGGCAATCCCATGACACTGAAGCGTTGTCTCAACTTCTCAATCGTAGAGTGGGATGTTGACTTGTTCATGGGGTAAACGTCCATCCACTTTGAATGAGAATCAATCAGCACAAGGAACATTTTCCCTAGGAAGGGTCCAAGGTAGTCCACATGTAGTTGTGTCCATGGTTTTTCGGGCCATTCCCATGGATGTAATGACTTGGTGGGGGGTGACTTCCTGTTACTCTGACAATCTGCACACAGGCTAACCTCATTATCCACATCCTGGTCCATCTTTGGCAACCAGACGTATGACCTCGCTAAGCCTTTCATTCTCGACATACCTGGACGCGACTGGTGCAACAATTTCAGTAGCATACTCCACCCTTGTGGTGGGATAACTACTCTTGAACCCCACAGACCACACCCATCTCAAACACTCAAGCGACGAGTGCAGTAAGACATGATCTGAAGCTCTGTCACTGTAGGCCATACTTTCAGGATACATTCATGCACTTATGATAATGTCATGTTCTTTGAAGTCCATTGCCTGATTTTGTGCTGTCTTCACGGGTGCATTAACCAACACACCGATCATCAAGACTTGGTCATTTTCTCTTTCCTGAGCAATGATTTCTGGAAAGGCCAGCCTACTCAGAGCATCAGCATTCCCATGGTATCTACCTGGCTTGTAAATTACTCTGTACTCGTATCCCTGAGCCACACAGCCCAACAACCTCTTTAACACTTGTAGGAGCTTGTGCACCAACGACAGCCCTCACTTTAGCTTTTACAGTGTGTAACTTGGGGCTTGGCGTCCACCTTATGACCTAGGTCCTGTACTTCATCTGCTAACAGTGTACACTTGCTCCTCTTCAGCCGGAGACCGGCCTCTTCCATCCCCCTCAAAACTTCACCCAAGTTTCTGAGATGTGACTCCCGTGACAAGAATGTTGTCAAGGTAAACTGCTACCTTGGGTATGCCCTGCAGAACTCGCTCCGTGGTTCTTTGGAAGATAGCTGGTGCGGAAGACACCCCAAAAGGTAAGCATTTATAGGTAAACATTCCTTTGTGGGTGTTTATGGTCAGGTACTTCTGTGACGCTTCATCCATTAGCACTTGTTGATATGCGTGACTCATGTCCAGTTTTGTGAACGTTGAAAGCAAATCCTCCACTTTGGGTATAGGGTACTGCTCCAGTGATGAAGCTCTATTTACAGTCAGCTTGTAGTCACCTCATAATCTGATCGAACCACCTGGTTTGAGTATGGGAACAACTTGACAGGAATAGTTATATCCTCTGCTAATAGTCTGTCACATCCACTTTAGGCTTCATGGCATATGGAACTGATCTTGGCCTATAGAATCTGGGAGTAGCATCTGCAGCAACAAAAATGATAGCTTGGACCCCTTTTAATGTCCCTAACTCTTCTTTGACAACACACTCATACTTTGAAAGCACCTGCTGCAGTGTCACTGTCTCTGTGGTGACATGTTTGATTTCATCGCAGTTCAATTGTATTTCTTCCAACCACACTCTCCCTAGTAAGCTGGGGCCAGTACCTTCCACTATTAAGATAGAAAAGTCTGCCTTTTGTCCTTGATATTCCACTTGAACATCAGCAACTCCAATCACAGTGATCTTCTCCCCTGTGTATGTTTTGAGTATAATGGGGGTGTCTCTCAGTGTAGGCACTGTTCATCAGCGTGACGCTACATCCTTTGTCTATTTCAAACGGTACCTTAGGTCCATTTATTCCCATTTCCACAATGAAAGGCCACCCTTTTCATACTCACACCCCTTGTACACTGTACATTTAGAACGCTTGCTCTGTGTCTACTCACTTTCACTTTCACTTTCTATCACTTGATTTGAGCGGTAGCTAAAGCATTGCGAGGTATTTGGTATTCTTCTGTCCATTTTCTTTTCTGTAGCCTGTGGCTTTTTCTTATTGCGGCACACCCTCGCAATGTGTCCTATTATGCCACAGGCATAACACTTTTCACGTTTGAAGTTACAGTCAAACACTGTGTGTTTGCCTTTGCAACGAGACGTCTCTATTGGCAGTTGCCCCGCGGCCATCCCCTCTTTGAAATTCAGTGCACCCAGAGCTACTTGTCTTTACTGTACGGCACGCAGTTGCGACACTTGCCTGCAAATCCAGCGCATTTCTATTCGCGGACTCAATGGGTGCATTCTCAAACGTGAGATTAGGCTCACAAATTATCATTATCCCCACACACCAGCCGATCGCGTAGCATTTGTGATAATGTATTCCCATAGTTGCAGTCCAATGCTAGTTTTCTCAACTTAGCCACATATTCCCCCACTGATTCAGTAGGTTTCTCATGTGTCAATCAAACTTGAATCATCGCACTGTTTCAATGGGTTTGAAGTGATCTTTTAATAGTTCGCTATATCTATGAGTGACTTATCCTGGCTTCCGGGCTCAACAGGTTTCTCATTAAGCTGTATGTCTACGCACCGACAACACTTATAAGTTTATAGGGATGGTGCGGTGAAAGGGAAATGGCACGTGCCTTGGTGAACACCTCTCTGAGATCTTGGTACTCTGCGGGAATGGCGTAGACGTCCGGAACCACCTCCAAGGACCCAGGATGACATCCCAGGGCAGGTTGTGCCGCCTTCAGACAATGGGTGTGGCAGAACGGACTCCAGCCCATGATGGCACCCGTAGACCAGTTGATGAGTGGGTTGTGTCACTGGAGCCAGGAGAATCCCAAAACCACGGGGATCTGGGAAACTTGTAGAGCAGGGACTGAATGGTCTCGCTGTGATTCCCTGACACACGTAGGTTGATGGGAGTGGTGTTATGGGTGACCCGACCTATAGAGCCCCCGTCCAACGCTCTAACATCCATGGGAATGGAGAGGAGCTGAGTGGGGCTGTTCAGCTCGGAAGCCAGTCTGGCGTCAAGTAGAGATTTGGACTGGTTTCCCCACAGCAGAATGACATGAAAAGGGTGCGAGTAAGGAAAGCAGAAAAGTTCCTCATATGGCTCACCAGAGTTTGTACTATCAGGTATGAAGGTAAGACCCAGATGCAGACCACGTCAAATAAACAATAGTTAAATATTCCAACAGGGGCAGGCAATAGACAGGTCAAGGCAGGCAGGGGTCAGTAAACGAGAGGTGGGGCAACAGTTTCGGGTGGCAGGCAGGGTCAGGGTAAGGCAGAGGTTGGTAATCCAGAGCGGGGCAAAGGTACAGGTCGGCAGGCAGGCTCAGGGGCAGGCAGAGTGGTCAGGACAGGCAAGGGTCAAAACTAGGAGCTGAGAGACAAAATTCTGGTTAACTTAAACAAACAGACGACCTGGAAACAGACAACCAGAGAACACAGGTTTAAATACACACGCGATAATGGGGAAGATGGGAGACACCTGGAGGGGGGTGGAGACAATCACAAAGATAGGTGAAACAGATCAGGGTGTGACATATTTCTGTATAGCGGCATCAGTTATTTTATTAGCAGCAAAGAAATGTTCCTTTATTTCACAGTACTCCTCCCATTCCTGATTTTTAGGGTCAAATGGAGGTTGCGAGCCTATTGTTGCCAAAACTATCTTTTCCGGTTCGCTCTCCCATCAAATAGTCAATAATTTGTCCTACTCGTAACCAGGGAATCAATCCTTCAGCATCTTCCACCTCTCACTTGAGTCTCACATCCAGCGTCACACGCCAAACACTCCTTTGAATTTGTGGAAGACAAATCCAAAGCAGTCATCCATAGTCATCCTCGTCGCTAAATATGTATCATCTTGTGACCATTTCTCAATGGAGCGAGTTGCGGGCACTTCCTATTTGAGCTTCTGCTTGTAAAAATAAGGCAGGAGTACAGAGTCATGATCCTATTTGCCGATTGGCAGACAAGGGAGGGCCTTTTGTACTTGCTTGTGTGTAGAGTAACAGTGGTGTAAGACTTTATCACTCCTAGTTGCAAAGGAGACAAGTTTGGGCACCACGTGGCTTAATGACACATAGTTATTATTTTTCTTATCATGAGGTGGAACGTATACAAGTCTCTAAAACAGCTGAAAACTCCCTGATAGAGGTAGAAGAGTTGGCATTTGACCATTAGGTATTCCAATTTGGGTGAACTCCCTCATGGAGGTAGAATAATTGGCATTTGAGCATCAGGTATTCCAAGACGGGTGAATAATGGGCCGACACTTCCACCACACTCGAGTCATTATACCCCGTCTCAATTTTCCCTGACTCCACTGTCCTGTCCGCATAGTGAATGGGGAATTCATTGAGTTGGATAGTAATGGGGGGTATCTTGTCCGAGACCCATGTTTCAGAAATGCAGAGAATATTGCAGTTTCGAGAGTCCTGTTGGTAGCAAATCCGCGATTGGAGGTAATCTATCTTATAATCAAGTGATTTGCCAGTAGAATGGAGTAAAGAGGTTGCCGGTTTTCCCTTTGTTTTAATCTCACCAGGATCCCCCTCTTGCTTCTGTAATGCCTGCATTTCCACTTGGGTAGGCCGAAAATTGGGTCGGAATTACAGAAAGAGCCCAGGGCAGGTGAGTTGAACTTGAAGCCACATTTGAGGTAAGTAACTGCTGATCTGATGTTCAGAAATTCTTGTCGGTTGTAAGAAATTAAGGCAGATTTCGTAAAAAATAAAGTAAAAATAAACCACAAAAGAGTCAGACAAATAATCAGTTGGCTCGGAACTTGCAAAACGGCGGCAATCCAGTACGACGCCATCTTATCTACACTGACTACACCAAACATTAGGAACACCTCCCTAACATTGAGTTGCACCCCCCTTTTGCCCTTAGAACAGCCTCAATTTGTCTGGTCATGGACTCTACAAGGTGTCGAAAGCATTCCACAGGAATGCTGGCACATGTTGACTCCAATGCTTCCCTCAGTTGTGTGAACATCCAGTTAGCTGGATGTTCTTTGGGTGGTGGACCATTAATGATACACACGGGAAACTGTTGAGCATGAAAAGCCCAGCAGTGTTGCAGTTCTTGACACAAACCGGTGCGCCTGGCACATACCCCATTCAAAGACACTTCAATGTTTTTGCCTTGCCCATTCACCCTCGTCTGTCTGCCGATCGTTAAGTGTGCTGTGTTTTAGGGACTGCCAAAAAATGTCATGATTCTACATGTAAATTGGTGCGTTGTCGGTTCGCAAAAAAACATTGATGTGCTAGGTACTCTCAGTGAGCAAATGCTTTTGATGTGTTTGAACCCTTAGAAGTATCTACAGACTGATCTACTCACTCAGTTGCAGGTTGTTTAGGTTTCTGGTGTGCCTCTTCTACTGGTTGTTGGTTTGCTAGAGAGTTTGCTGGGTAGTCCTATGCAATAAGAATCCTAATACAAAAATCCAAGGTTGTAGGTTTGAAGTTTTGGATTAATGGTCGTGTTGTAGAAGGTAGTTTTATGTGTGAGTCCTTGTAAAACAATCCAGGTTTATCCAACTCTAATTCAGGTTTGAGGTTATTCAGGGACTCATGTGCCCCGAACTTAATCCCCCCCCCCCTCTCTCTCTATCTCTAGCTCTCTCTCTATTTCCCTCATACCCCTCTCTCTTCCTCTCATTGAGTCTTTCTTCCTCTCTAAAACATTCCCAGTTTAGAGTAACAGGCCGAGGGCACGCTGGCTGTCATTTCATCCTGTTTTACACACATTTCCTGTAAAACAGATACAGTATCACAGAGCAGCTCCCACTGTAAAATGTATGTAGTTCTGTCCTTGAGCTGTTCTTGTTTAATGATGTGCTGTATTATGTCATTCTGTATTATGTTTTGTGTGGACCCCAGGAAGAGTAGCTGCTGCTTTTGCAACAGCTAATTCTAATAAAATGCCAAATACCAAATAGCCACACACACGCGCACACACACTCGCTCGCTCACTCACTCACTCACTCACTCACAGACTCCATCACTCACTCACTCACTCACTCACTCACTCACTCACGACTCCATCATTCACTCACTCACTCAATGACTCCATCACTCACTCACTCAGACTCCATCACTCACTCAAACTCACTCACCCCCTCACTCACTCAAACTCACTCAGATACGCAGACTCACTCACTCACTCACTCACGCAGACTCACTCACGCAGACTCACACACAGACACAGACTCACACACACACAGACTCACTCACTCAGACTCATCACTCCATCACTCACACAGACTCACTCACACAAACTCACTCACTCACAGACTCCATCACTAACTTACACAGACTCACTCACTCAAACTCACTCACTCACACAGACTCACTCACTAATGCAGATTCACTCACACACACAGACTCACACACACACTCACACTCTCACTCCCCCAGGCTCACTCACTCAGGCTCACACACACACACACACACACACACACACACACACACACACACACACACACACACACACACACACTCACTCACTCCCCCAGGCTCACTCACTCAGGCTCACACACACACACACACACACACACACACACACTCACTCACTCACTCACTCACTCACTCACTCACTCACTCACTCACACACACACAGACTCACTCACGCAGATTCACTCACTCACTCACTCACTCAGTCACTCACTCACAGACTCCATCACTCACTTACACAGACTCACTCACTCAAACTCACTCACCCCCTCACTCACTCAAACTCACTCAGATACGCAGACTCACTCACTCACTCACGCAGACTCACTCACGCAGACTCACACACAGACACAGACTCACACACAGACACAGACTCACACACACACACACACACAAACACACACACACACACACACACTCACTCCCTCAGGCTCACTCCCTTAGGCTCACACACACACACACACACACACACACACACACACACACTCCATAACTCACACAGACTCACTCACGCAGATTCACTCACTCACTCACAGACTCCATCACTCACTCACGCAGACTCTTTCACTCACTCACACGCACACAGACTCACTCACACACACAGACTCACACTCACACACGCACACACACACACACACACACACACACACACACTCACCCACTCACTCCCTCAGGCTCACACACACACACACACACGCACACACACACACACACACACACACACACACACACACACACACACACACACACACACACACACACACACACACACACACACACACACACACACACACACACTCACACACACACTCCATAACTCACACAGACTCACTCACGCAGATTCACTCACTCACTCACTCACTCACAGACTCCATCACTCACTCACACAGACTCACTCACTCACGCAGAATCACTCACTCACGCAGACTCTTTCACTCACTCACACACACAGACTCACTCACTCAGCCACACCCCCACACACACACACACACACACACACACAGTCTCACTCACTCACTCCATCACTCACTCACTCACTCACTCACTCACTCAGACTCCATCACTTACTTACACAGACTCACTCACTCAAACTCACTCACTCACTCACTCACACACTCACACAGACTCACTCACTAATGCAGATTCACTCACACACACAGACTCACACACACACTCACACTCACTCACTCACTCCCCCAGGCTCACTCACTCAGGCTCACACACACACACACACACTCACACACACACTCACTCACTCACTCACTCACTCCCTCAGGCTCACTCACTCAGCCACACCCACACACACACACACACACACACACACAGTCTCACTCACTCACTCCATCACTCACTCACTCACTCACTCACTCAGACTCCATCACTTACTTACACAGACTCACTCACTCAAACTCACTCACTCACTCACACTCACTCACTCACACAGACTCACTCACTAATGCAGATTCACTCACACACACAGACTCACACACACACTCACACTCACTCACTCACTCACACCCTCAGGCTCACTCCCTCAGGCTCACACACACACACACACACACACACACACACTCACTCACTCACTCACACACAGACTCACTCACGCAGATTCACTCACTCACTCACTCACTCACTCACTCACAGACTCCATCACTCACTTACACAGACTCACTCACTCACTTACACAGACTCACTCACTCAAACTCACTCACTCACTCACTCACTCACTCACTCACTCACTCACTCACTCAATCTCACTCAGATATGCAGACTCACTCACTCACTCACTCACTCACTCACTCACTCACTCACTCACGCAGACTCACACACAGACACAGACTCACACACACACACACACACACACACACACTCACACTCACACTCACTCCCTCATGCTCACTCCCTCAGGCTCACTCCCTCAGGCTCACTCCCTCAGGCTCACACACACACACACACACACACACACACACACACACACACACACACACACACACACACACACACTCCATAACTCACAGACTCACTCACGCAGATTCACTCACTCACTCACTCACTCACTCACTCACTCACTCACTCACTCACTCACAGACTCCATCACTCATTCACACAGACTCACTCACTCACACAGAATCACTCACTCACGCAGACTCTTTCACTCACTCACACACACACAGACTCACACTCACACTCACACACACACTCACTCACTCAGGCTCACTCACTCAGCCTCACCCACACACACACACACACACACACACACACACACACACACACACACACACACACACACACACACACACACACACACACACACACAGTCTCACTCACTCACTCCATCACTCACTCACTCACTCACTCACTCACTCACTCAGACTCCATCACTTACTTACACAGACTCACTCACTCAAACTCACTCACTCACACACACACACACACACACTCACTCACTCACTCACTCACTCAGGCTCACACACTCAGGCTCACACACTCAGGCTCACACACTCAGGCTCACACACTCATGCTCACACACACAGGCTCACACACACAGGCTCACACACACACACACACACACACACACACACACACACACACACACACACAGTCTCACTCACACAGTCTCTCTGACTCAATCACTCACTCACTCACTCACTCACTCACTCACTCACACAGACTCACTCACTCACACAGACTCACTCACTCACTCAGACTCACTGACTCAGACTCACTGACTCAGACTCACTTACTCACAGACACACACACACTCAAACATCCCTGAGAACAAGTTGCTTTTCTTCTTCAGATGTGTCTTCCATTTTGGAACTTATTATTTTTTTGCATATCTCTGATCTTTCCTGTGCCTTCTCTTATTCACATAGAATTCGGATGTGTTTCTCGGCTCTTTAATTTGTCCTTTTTTTAAGAAGAGAGATGAAATCTGACATGCATCTACATCTATATTTGAAGAGCGTAGCGAAGAGTGGATGGTTTTAAGTGGTTGTTGGATGTGTTTCGTGACCCTTGTTGTATTTGTTTATGTGCCGAGGTGACCTTTAAACCCGGGCTATGCAGGAAGCAATCGGAAGCGGCAGATAATCTCCTACTTTGCATAGACCGACTGACTCTCCTGTCTCACTGTGGTACAAACGCACGCACCCACATGCAATGTCTATATCTGCTTGCCCTGAAGCAGGGCCACTCTTTGGCGGGGAGTGAGGAAGGGAGAGGAGGAAAGGATGGAGGGAGGAAGGGAGAGAGAGAGGTGGAAAGGCAAAGCGGCATCTGTAATGCAAATGGACGCCTGCAACCCTGCATTATTCAAAGTGTTCAATGGAAAATTGAGCTTTTTTGATCTCTTGTCATTAAACTTCCTGGCAGAGTGGTCCATTCTCATTTGGGTTATTTTGGCCCAGTTCGCCTTCACATTCTCCTGTGTCTTTGTTTTCTCTCCTTTCTCTCTCTTTACCTCTTGTAATGTAAACAAAATACTTTCTCCCTCAGCCTTTTCAATGGGGCTGCCGCAAGCTTTCTCTCCCCCTCCCTCCATCCTCCACTCCTCTCTTTGAGGTCATGACTGATAAGCCCTCTCGTCTTCTTTCCTTCCTTCCATCCTATTGAACCGCTTGAAAAGAGGAAAGAATTGAAAAAGAGGAAGAAAGGAGCTAAGTCCTGTTTTATGGCCCTAATTTCCTTGTGTATTTGATCTGTGGATTATAGTGTGCCAGCAGCCACCAGGCACTGCCACGATGCAGATGGTGGATCATTATGAGTTTCTCTCCCTCACTCTCTCTCTCTGTCTGTCTCTCTCTCTCTCTCTCTCTCTGTTCAGCCTCAACGCTCTTCAATCTCAACACTCTTCCTATTAAGAGAGCAGAGAAAAGGATTATGTTTCACTCGTCTGAATGTCAGATTTGCACAATGCAGAGACGGTGAATTTATTGAGCGAGCACAGCTCCATTGTTAATTGCTGTGGATGGTAGCAATGGAGGGATAGTTATCTCTGTTCGGTTCCTCTCTCTCACTCTCTCACTGTTTTTCTCTCCTTTTTTTTTCTCTCACTCTCTCTCTCCTTTGTTTCCCTCAACCCCTTTTAGTTTGGAATAGTTAAGATGTTTGATGTGGGAATGCAATCAGCGGTCTTGGTGCGTCGACGACAAAGTTCCATTTATTTTCTTGTTCCGTTTATTTTGTCATTAATGCGCCTGCACAGTTTTGCATGTCGTTTGGTTGGGCTGCCGGGCCGGAGCAAAGAGAGAGAGGAGGAGGGAGGGGGAAACTGCTTTATTTCTATTTGATGGATTAGAGCCTTGGCTTTTTTGAATAATTCATTTGAAGTTATTAATGTGACTGTCAGATATTTTGAGCTCTGGACCCTGTTTATCAGAAGGGCGTCTCAGTATTGCAATGTTTTTCCCTAAAGAGAACTGTAGCGTGCAGCAGCACAGAAGCATGTCTGCCTATACATGCGCTCTGGATAAGAGCCACTGCTAAATTACTAATGTAAATGTAGCACCTGCCTTTCCCTAAATCTGACACAAAGACAACAGGCATATTATAGTCGTTAATGACATGAATGGCCCTGACCTGGATCACAAATTGCACCAAATTCCCTTTATAGTGCATTGCTTTTGAACAGAGCTCTATGGGTCCTGGTCAAAGGGAGTGCACTTTAAAGGGAATAGGGTGCAATTTTTGATGCATAATAAACCTGTGTTCTGGCTTCAGTAACTTCCTGGGTATAAATCTGAAACTGTACAGATGCTGTATGGGTTGTTCTGGCCAGGTCATGATGTAAGTCAAGGTTACTTACTGACTCGGTTGGCTAGCTAGATAGTGAGAGAGGGCAGGAGAAAGGGAAGGTTCGAGCGAGCGAGCGAGCGAACTGTGGCTAAGTGTGTGTGGGTCTCCGATTGTAGCTGCATCCCAAATAGCATTCTATTTCCTACATAGTGTACTACTTTTGACAAAAGTTTCTCTCTCTGTGTCTCTATCTCTGTGTTTATGTCTGTATCTCTCTCTGTTTCGGTTGGCAGGTAGTGTAAGTTGTAGAAGGCAGCAGCCAGGCTGGTTAGCTTGACGATGGATGGCCTGACTTGACTGGCTCCATCTAATGATCACTGCATGTTGTGCGATTGGTCAGACCGCTGCAGGGTAATCTTTCCACGGACAGAATTCTTGTCAAAGTGCTCTCTCTCTAGCTCTCGCTCTCTCTCTGAGTCTATTTCCATCCCTCTCTAAAATTATCTTAATTTTCATCTACTGGCTCTTTGATTGACACCGAAGGTGTTACTTTGAGATGTTTTAATACATTTTTTCCTTCCCCTTGAGGTTCCCACTCCCCGATTCTTGAGAAAGTTTGAGAAATGCAATAAGAGGCAAAACTCTTTGAATCGTCAACCTTCTGTCCAAAACTTCGACTTTCTGTAACTTCCAGGGAGTCAGTATCAGTGATGGATCACCGAAACCACAGGAAAAGCCCTTAGCTCTTGAAATGTAGCCTATATTGTATTGTACAGTCAATATCAATAAGAAATATACCTGTAGAGAGAGAAAGCAGCCAGGGGTGTATTTCTCCTCATAGCTGCCTTATAATCTTCAGAGGAAACATCTGCTGTGTTGGAGCATCCAGAGCTGTGGTCAAACCACAAATCTGGAAGTGGGAGGATGTCCTTTAGACGCGGTGGATCTCAACTCTCCTCGCGGACCCCCAGACTTTTCACAGTTTCCTTGTAGCCCTGACTTACCACACCGGACTCACTAACCAAGGGCTAGATGATTTGTTGAAACGTTGAATCGGGTGTACAGCTCTGGAATAGATCAAATGGATCAAATGCATGGCGTTTAAGGTGTTTAAGAACCATCTACTGTGTAGGAGCATCTCCAAAGTTGTGGTCGAATCATGGTCAAACCACAAATCTCAGCACAAATATAGGAGTGGGAAGGTGTCCTTTAGAGGAACCACTCCCCCTCTTTGGTCCCCTTGCAGTGAGGGTCTAGTGGGCACGCACACACGGAAACACTCACACTGTCATGGCAAGATTAGAGGTCTCGACCTCCGATGCAGCTGGAAGGGGTTTCATCACAGATAAGATGCTTTGTGTGTGTGTGTGTGTGTGTGTGTGTGTGTGTGTGTGTGTGTGTGTGTGTGTGTGTGAATGAGTTCTCACGTGTGGTCACGTGTGTTTTGGTGGTGTGTGAGGCAATGGGCCTGTTAGCCATCTGAAAACTGTTTCCTTTCCTGGAGGATGAATCTAACATATCTGCGTTTGATGTCGTTTATAAAGACACTTTGAGCAAAACCACACATCACAACCATCTCCAATGGGCTCATTTACGCACATCAAAGAAGCACTGCACAATCATATTTTCCATTTGCCAGGTTTTTATTGCTTTTTCTAAATTGAATGAACCTTTCTTAGGTGATGTGGGACGAAGTTGTAGGCAACTTAACAGAAGAAGATTGCAACACATCAATGTTAATAAAAGCCCCAACGAACAAGAACAACTTTTGTCGAGAGTAAATGATTGGTGTTCTCAAACACTGGTTTGTGTGCCGAAGCAGCTCCTTCAGTGCACCAGAGAGAGAGACACAGAGGGAGAGACAGAAAGAGAACAACGAAGAAGGAGAGTGAGATGTGGGGATAAAAGAGAGAGGAGAGAGGTGGATATAGAGATGGAGGGAGAGAGAGGTATTATTACAACACAGCAGATGCTCTCGCTGCGTGCTGTGACAGAAAACAATTTGGTTTTTTTGTTTGTCTCCTTGTTTATGTGTATGTTTCCTCTCAAGTGTGTATCTTTTGAACATTTTAAAACATTGTACACTGTCTCCCCGTGTGTGTGTGCAGCTCGTATGAGAGTTGTGATTGTGTGTGTGTGTACATGCGCATTTGTGTGTTCGGCGTTCATATGAGAGGTGTTTGCACAGCACATCTAAGTCCTGTTGTTTATGTGACCTTGGTTAGTTTCATCTCCTGTCACTGTGGTGATGAAGCCATGCCATTTCTCCTTGCCTCCTACTGCACTCTGTGACAGAGGGGGCTGACGCGCACACACTCACAGAGGTGGGACACACATACATCCAGTGGTCATTTTAACATGAAAATCTATGCAAAAAAACAAAAACACTTTTAATAAAGCAATTATAACAAATTCTGCAGAGTTCAATTAATGTCAACTTTTCCATCTGGAAAGTGGTTGTCAAACAGGGATTGCTCAACTTTGAACTAAGGAAATGTTGTATTAAAAAGCACACGGGATTTACCATCCCTCCCGAGGAGTGTGTGTATGCCTAGCCAACAGCGTTCCTAAACCAAACATATATTTTCCCTATCTGAGTATTCTATATTTTTCATTAATCTCATCCTACCTTCTCTATTTTTTCCCTCCCTTTATTCTGTCTCTCTTTTAATTTAGTTTATTTTATTTGGAGGGCGGTGTAGAGGAACCAAAGCAGCTGTTTGGGAGGCTGCTTTTCAATGTAGAGGTACAATCACTTAATCACTAAATGACAAATACTGTCTAATGCAGTGATCCTACTTCCTCCCCTTTGTGTGTGAAAGACGTTTGTACGATGTGTGTGTTGACACGTGTGTGTGTGTGTGTGTGTGTGTGTGTGTACCTGAGTGTGTTCACTCATTCTACTTTCGTAGTGTGGATTGATTCAACGTCCTTGGTTCTGTCTATGACTTCCCTTTGGCCATGCAGCTTAACGACAGTCCATTGAGTTTGTGTGTGATGCAGGGTCTGTGTTTTTACAGAGTGTGTGCGTGTCAGGGTTGGAGCTGGACATTTGACCGGCAGCATTTTAATTTGGACACATATTAATTGGTTGGACACACATATTCATTGGTTGCGTAACCAGTTTAGGGAGTCTACCACAGTTCTCAGAATGACAAATCACATTTCGTTTATGGGAGTTCTGTCTTAACAGAACATGCAATTCAGATGCAATGGCGTGCATCATTCTTACTGAATTCCGATGAGCAATTTGAAGATGGAATAAATAGGTGGCACGTCCACAAGGCTAGGGCAAACTTTCCCTAAAGTAAATATAATTAAATTGCCAAAATTGTATAGCCTAATTAGATTACCCCTGTCTATACAGAAAAAATGAAAACCATTCAAAGTAGGCTACAATACCAGAAAAAATCATTTGGCCACAGACGATTATTAGCTTCTTTAAAAAAAAGAATCATAGATCCCAAATTCATACAACCACTAAGCCTAGGCGACATCCAAAAAACATTAAAAAGCAATGAGACATGCTTCAGATAGTGTAGCATGAAATGTTGATAACTAACAGTTCTTCAGCAATGCGCACACGGCAGTAGGCTAGGCGCAACTGGCCGTTCCATTCAATAAGCAGGAAAACACCAAATCTCCTGTTACATAAAAATCCAATCTAAATAGGCTAGCATGGGTTGCTAATATGACTAGGATTGTGCCTTTGGCTACTGGAGAATGAAAGAAAGTTGATTTGAAAACAAATAGAACATGAGAGAAAAACTCTACTGGTTTCAATGTCATATGGAAGTCTTTATTAAACAATATTAAGTTGGTTGGATATTTGCTAGGCAACTTTGAAGTAAGGGGAAAGGGGGGTACCTAGTAAGTCCAACTGAACGTATTCAACTGAAATGTGTTTTCCGCATTTAACCCAATCCCTCTGAATCAGAGAGGTGCGGGGGCTGCCTTAATCGACATCCATATCTTCAGCGCCCAGTGGGTTAACTGCCTTGCTCAGGGGCAAAACGACAGATTTTTACCTTGTCAACTTGGGGATTCAATCAAGCAACCTTTTGGTTACTGGCCTAACACTAACCACTAGGCTACCTGCCGCCATGGAGTGACACGCTTCATGTTCAGGTTTCAAACAATTAAGTATACGTTTTCAAAATGCATACTGCCTCCAACTGATAGCAAAGTGGTGTGTGATGCGCTGAAGTCTGCCTAGTTGCCTATGCACTTGAATGGGAAGCATGCTTCAATTACCAGTTGAGAAATAAAAGTAGTAGCTCTTTTCAGTCATGGCCATTAGCTTTTTTTTTCTTTTTTTTTTTTTACATGTGATTGCCTTTAGAATTATTGTGCGATGATTGTGCTTATTAAAGCACATGTTTCATTCCAACAGCAACAAACAGCTATATCAGCAGTTCTCGCACTACATTGACAGCTATTTCAATCAAAGAGTAGGCTAAAATACATTATTTTGCAATGGGATAACATTTCTCCTACTGGACAATTGGCCGGTGCCAATTTTATTTATCAGCTTTGCAATCGTTTTATCGGCACAAAGCTGGCTAACTGGAAACTCTGTTTTTGTGTGTGTGTGTGTGTGTGTGTGTGTGTGTGTGTGTGTGTGTGTGTGTGTGTGTGATGCGGGAGTCTGTGTTTCTACAGAGAGATGCGTGCTGATGATTTTGTTAGCCCTTTTGCTCAGACCCCTTTGCTCCCTATATGGCCCTAAGGGCCCTGGTAAAAAATAGTACATTATGTATGGAATAGGGTTTCATTTGGGATGCAGGGAGTGGAATCAGTGACCAAAGGCTGCCTCTGTACACAGCCTGTTGTGAGGGTTTCAGCTACAGTAAATAGATACAATAGATGCACCCGGATTTGCTGAATGGTTGTGGATTAAGGCAGTAACTCTGGGCGATAAAAAAATAAGGTGCAAGGGCATCCCGAGTGGCGCAGTGGACTAAGGCAATGGATCACAGTGCTGGCTGTGCCACTAGAGATTCTGGGTTCGAGTCCAGGCTCTGTCGCAACTGGCCGCGACTGGGAGACTCATGGGGCGGCGCACAATTGGCCCAGCGTCCGGGTTAGGGGAGGGTTGTCCCATTGCGCAATAGCGACTCCGGTGACAGGCCGGGCGCAGTACACGCTGACATGCTTGCCAGGTGTACGGTGTTTCCTCTGACACATTGGTGTGCTGGCTTCCGGGTTAAGTGGGCATTGTGTCAAGAAGCAGTGCAGCTTGGTTTGGTTGTGTTTCGGGGGATGCAAGGCTCTCGACCTTCGCCTCTCCTGAGTCTGTACGGGAGTTGCGAAATTGGGGAGAAAAAAGGTAAAAAAATATATATAATAAAGGTGCGTTATCAAAAGTTTCCACCTAAAACAACAAATGTTACAGAAGAATTAGCAAAAACTTAATCCCAGCAAAGAAAGGGAGGCGTCTCAACTGCTAAAGCCACAGAAAGGAATTCGGAGTCAAAAATGCACAGAAAGCATAAACACACACACACACACACACATACACTCTCCTAGATTCGTAGACAATAGAAACAAACAGTGCGGAGCAGAGCAGATAAACATCCCTTGGCTATAGCAACAAGACTGCCTGCTGCGCGCTCTGTTTCTCTCTCTTATAGCAATAGTCTAACGACACACACTGTTTCTCTCTCTATAGTCATTATCTAAATGATGACACAGGTGTTGGTTTCACTGGTGTCGGGAGATGAGGACAGGGAAAGATTTCTGGGAAAGAGAGAGAGGGAGGGTGGGTCAGAGGAGGAGGTGTAGTAGGGAGTGGGTTTACAAATAAGTGAGGGAGAACTGGAAATGGGACGAAGTGAGATGGAGGGAGGGAGGTAAGGTGTGTAGGAGTGGGTGTATTAATCAGTGTATGTGGGAGGAAGCGAGAGGGTGTAGAAGTGAGTAACGAGGGAATGTGGGAGGGATATAATGAAGGATAATTTAAATGTGTTGGAGTTTAAAATATCAGTGTCATCACCACCAGCTGAATTCTCCCCATGATGGAACAATAAGATGAAGATTTACACTTTGTCAGCCATACCAGTTACAGAAAACTCTGTCTATAACTTAACACTCCCAATTTGTCTTTACACACCACATTACCAAAGTTATAAAAGGGCTATGTTGCAAATGGCACCCTATTGCCTATGTAGTGCACTAATTTTAAGGGAAACATATACGGTTCTGGGCAAAGTAGTGGACTATGTATGGAATGGTGTGCCATTTGGGATGTGTCAAGCTGAAGGCCTCTCTATTTCTCTCTATGTTCTCTGCCCACTGAGGGATGTCTCTGTTCAGAGTGGTGTTACATTCACACATGGATGCTCATGGGCCCATACACTGTCACTTACTCACCACTCACCGTCTGTTTCTCTCTCTTTTATTTATCTCCCACTCTCTCTCTCATTCCATCCCTCTTTCTCTCCCTATCCCTCTGTTTCTCTGCTGTCAGTTCCATAGTGTGTTATTATGGTCAGAGAACTTCAGTCCCGTACCAGTTGTTTATGACAGACCAAATCAAAATGGCTGCTTCTCAAATGGCACCCTATTCCCTATCAAAGTGTGCTACTATTGACCAGAGCCCTGTTGACTCTGATCAAAAGTAGCACATTACATAGGGCGTATGGTAAAATTTGGGACACAGACAATGTCCCTAGTGGGTTTAAAATGAATCCCTAATTGGTTTAACATTCATGTCTGTTTCACACAGAGACAGTTAAACGTGACAGTTTTTTTTGCACAACACCTTGCCTTCCACTAGTTTCTAAATGACTACTATAATTCAATACAGGAAAATATAACATATCAACTCTCCATAGGGAGCCTGTGAAATATGTAGATGTGAATGTCTTAATGATGTTAGTTTGTTATAGAAATAGCTCAAGGTTATCATGCCATCTTACAGGTGAAGGAAGGGCCTCTCTAGACAGCCTCCACAGTGTGTGAGTGTCTGCGCGATTGTACTATATTGGATATTGTTGAGACGATGCATTCTGCTCCATTCTTAGAAAAAAATGTTATCTGAGCAGTAATCTCCATAATGACGATAGCACTCACTCCCAATATACTAATCCATTACTGCCTATTATCAATCCAACCCGTCCCCGTCCTCGACCATCCTATGAAAACGTTCCAGGGGTTGCCATGACAATAAACGTGGTCGCCACAGCGCTATGTGACTGTCTAACTTTTTGTTGGTTTTGAACAGCAGCAACAGACAGCCCTCACCCCATCAAAATCCACGGCCACACTGAATGGAACGATGCCGGGTTTTTAATAACAGCGTGGAGAGAAGAAAAAACTAAATAGAGTGGTATCTGAAAAAAAACATTCAAATCTAACCCCTCAGTAAAACAATTCTAGATTTGAAATTCAATTCAATGTTCACAAATGTCAATTTTGGTGCCGACTGTAAATGGGTGAAAACCTATGGGCAATGATCAAATTGATTCCCTTGAATGGAATACATAGGCCATGAGACTTGAGCATATTAAAACGTCCCTGTGAAACACACGTGTATTGTGATTGTGTATTTGTTACTGTTAGATTTGCACAACCACTCTTTTAGCCTGTTGTACTTGGTTTCTGGACATGGGCTGCCAGTAGAGTGTGCTAGGCTTACACAGTGCAAGCAGTCCAATGCTGAACACACACTCACACAGGTAGGAGCTGGTTCTGACAGCCCCACTCCACTACCTCAGCCAGCTAACCGGTAGAAAAGAAATGGCTTCCTAATGCTCACCATCAGCACAGCCTCCTCTACCTCAATTGATTTAGTTTTAGATCACTTTATTTTAAGAATGTGAAATGTCAGAGAATCATTTATTTCAGCTTGTATTTCTTTCACCACATTCCCAGTGGGTCAGAAGTTCACATACACTCAATTAGTATTTGGTAGCATTGCCTTTAAATTGTTTAATTCGGGTCAAAACATTTTTTGGTAGCCTTCCACAAGCTTCCCACAATAAGTTGGGTGAATTTTGGCCCATTCCTCCTGACAGAGCTGGTGTAACTGAGTCAGGTTGTAGGCCTCCTTGCTTGCGTATGCTTTTTCAGTTCTGCCCTTAAATTTTCTATAGGATTGAGGTCAGGGCTTTGTAATGTACCTGCTTCGTCCAGCATCTTCACAAGATCCTTTGCTGTTGTTCTGGGATTGATCTGCACTTTTCACACCAAAGTACATTCATCTCTAGGAGACAGAACACAACTCCATCCTGAGCGGTATGACGGCTGCGTGGTCCCATGCAGTTTATACTTGCGTACTATTGTTTGTACAGATGAATGTGGTACCTTCAGGCATTTGGAAATTGCTCCCAAGGATGTACCAGGCTTGTGGAGGTCTAGAATTGTTTTTGATTTTCCCATGATGTCAAGCAAAGAGGTACTGAGTTTGAAGGTAGGCCTTGAAATACATCCACAGGTACACCTCCAATTGTCTCAAATTATGTCAATTAGCCTATCAGAAGCTTCTAAAGACATGACATAATTTTCTGGAATTTCCCAGCTGTTTAAAGGGACAGTCAACTTAGTGTATGTAAACTTCTGACCCACTGGAATTGTGATACAGTGAGTTTTAAGATAAATAATCTGTAAACAATTGTTTGAAAAATTACTTGTCATGCACAAAGTAGATGTACTAACCGACTTGCCAAAAATATAGTTTGTTATCAAGAAATGTTGTATGTATGAAAGTGTATGTAAACTTCTGACTTCAACTGTATTTACCCACGTCTAATTGTATTTAAGCGCACTCCCCTCCATCCCTCTCCCTCAATGTTTTTTCTCTCATACTATCTTTCTTTTTCACTTAAGATTTTTACATGTTTTCATCGAATGTACCAACAGTACTTTCAAAATGTTCCCTTGTCTGACTTTGTGTTTGTTGAATATGTTGGTTTGCTTTGTTTCTTCAGACACAATCAACATCTCTCTCCAGGGTTGTTGCTATTCTTCTCTTCTATTTGAGGGAGTCGTGTGTGAGTGTGTGTGAGTGTGTGTGAGAGAGCTTTTGTTTGTTGTTTTTCTTGGCTTTAGTAGGAGCTCTGAAAAACACCACATACAGTACATTAGAAAGGTTTTCAGACCCCTTGACTTTTGTCAGTGGTGTGAAGTGCTTTGGTAAAAATACTTGAAGTCCTAGCCAAATAGTTTTTTGGGTGAATCTGTAATTTACTCTTTATATTTTGGACTGCTTTTACTTCACTACATTCCTTAAGAACATATTATACTTTGTACTACTTACATTTTCCAATTCCTACTTACAAACCCAATACTCGTTACATTTTGAATGCTTAGCAGGACAGGAAAATAGTTCAATTCACTCACTTATCAACCAAACATCCCTGGTCATCCCTACTGCCTCTGATCTGGTGGACTCACTAAACACATACACTTTATTTGTAAATGATGTCTGAATGTTGGAGTGTGCCCGTAGCTTTCCGTATAAAAAAAAATCTGTGTAATGGTGCCATCTGAGTTTCATAATATACTGAATTTCAAATTATTTATACTTTTACTTTTGACACTTAGAAATATTTTAAACCAAATACTTTTACTTTTTTTTTTTTTACTTTTACTCAAGTACAATTTTACTGGGTGACTTTTACTTTTAATTGTGTCATTTTCTATTAAGGTATCTTTACTTTTACTAGTATGACAGTTGGGTACTTTTCCCTCCACTGACTTTATTCTAAAATGTATTAAAATACTTTTTTCCTCATTAATCTACACACAATACCCCATAATGACAAAGTGAAAACAGGTTTTTAGAAATGTTTGCACATGTATTTTACAAATGATAAACTGAAATGCCTGATTTACATTAATGTGGTTATTCAATTGATTAGACATTTTTTGGAAACGAAAACACCTGTAAACACAAGGTCCCACAGTTGACAGTGATTGTCAGAACAAAAACCAACCCACAAGGTCAAAATAATTGTCCGTAAAGCTCAGAGACAGGATTGTGTTGAGGCACAGATCTGGGGAAGGGTACCAAAAAATGTCTGCAGCATTGAAGGTCCCCAAGAACACAGTGGCCTCTGTCGTTTGGAACCACCAAGACTCTTCCTAGAGCTGGCCAAACAGAGCAATCAGGGGCGAAGGGTCTTGGTCAGGGAGGTGTTCCTCTGTGGGATGGGAGAACCTTCCAGAAGGATAACCATCTCTGCAGCACTCCACCAATCAGGCATTCGTGGTAGAGTGACCAGACGGAAGCCACTCCTCAGTACAAGACACTTGGAGTTTGCCAAAGGGCACCTAAAGGACTCTCAGACCATGAGAAAAAAGATTCTCTGGTGCAATGAAACCAAGATTGAATTATTTGACCTGAGTGCCACGTCTGGAAGACACCTGGCACCATCCCTATGGTGAAGCATGGTGGTGGCAGCATCATGCTGTGGGGATGTTTTTCAGCAGCAGGGACTGGGAGACTAGTCTGGAGCAAAAGATGAACGGACAAAGTACAGAGATCCTTAATGTAAACATGCTCCAGAGCGCTCATTACATCAGATTGGGGCAAAGGTTGACCTTCCAACAGGACAATGACCCTAAGCACACAGCCAAGTCAATGCAGGTATGGCTTTGGGACAAGTCTCCTAATGTCCTTGAGTGCCAGAGCCCAGACTTGAACCCGTATGTGACCAATAATATTTGATTTGAAAATAGCTGTGCAGCAGCGCTCCCCATCCAACCTGACAGAGCTTGAGAGAATCTGCAGAGAAGAAATGGAGAAACTCCCATAATATAAGTGGGCCAAGCTTGTACAATAGTGTCATACCCAAGAGGACTTGAGGCTGTAATCACTGCCAAAGGTGCTTCAACAACATACTGTGTAAAGGGTCTGAATACTTGTGTAAATGTGACATTTAAAAAATTGCACAAAATCTAAAAGTAGTTGTTTTGTCATTATGGTGTATTTTGTGTAGATTGATGAGGGGAAAAACAAATACATTTTGGAATAAGGCTGTGACGTAACAAAAAGTGGGAAAAGTCAAGGGATCTGAATACTTTCCGAATGCATTGTATAAAAATACTCTCAAATAGATGGAGAGATGTGGCCTGTACACAACACAACCATACGTATGTAATCAATGAAAAAGACAGTGAAGATTGCATTATTGTCCAATTGTATGCAAGGTCCAATAGAAATTCTACTCATGCTTTGTCCTAATGCTTCATCCCAGTTCACATCCAAATTCAAATACCAGAAAACATTTTGCTCAATCTTTAGCCAAGTTTAAGGGTTATTTATCACCATTCTGGTTAAAAGGAGCCTTAATCCCTATACTGACCATGTACAGTATGTTCTCCTGTTGATTGTTATTAATCTGCAGTTCTATGGTGTTATGGATTTGACCTGGCTCAAGACTGTGGTTTGATAGATTGACAGCCATTCACTTTATACTAATTTGTCAGGGTCCTCAATGAGAGAAAGGAGAGAAGAGTAGAGACGGAGAGACATGGAAAGAGAGAGAGGTGGGAGAGAATGGTACGAGAGATAAAGAAGGAGAGAGGATAGCGAGGGAGAGAGCACACCATTATGTCCCAATCATGGATGTCCAGTAATCCCAGGAGGTCCCAGCCAGCATGATTGAGAGGAGCCATGTTGTGTGTCTGTCTGTCCTTGTGCTTGTGTGTTCGTTCGCACCATGCAGTAGTGTTGCACAGTACGTTAAAGAAATGTTTTACTTTTTCAATACTAGAACATGAAAAATGGTTCGGTACTCACATTTTTGTTACTTTCGGTACGTCTGTCAAATGTGTCTTACATCAAAAATGGATTGAGCTGATCAAGTCTGTCTAGTAATTTGTTTGAATCTTCTGAAGGGGGCAGAATTAAGCTAGCCAGGCCACTTGCGCATTCAGCTGACACAGCACCAGTGTTGGGATTAGTTTATTAAAAAGTAGTGTACATATTACTCATTGTATTTAACGAGAGTAACATTCTACTTTACAATATTACTTTGCTTGGAAAGTAACGCGTTATATTACTTTCAGTTACTTTCATGAAAAAATTCACTGTTTGTTTGACTGTCGGAGGGAGCAGGGCGAGTCATGCACGCTCAACCAAAGATGGGTTACTTACTAACTCATGTTTGATCACTAGAATCTCCTTTCATCTATAGCGCTGCTTTCCTGTGTGAGTCTACAAGTTCTGCAAGGCTTCTTCTAATGAAAACATCGTACTTCCACGCCCACAGTTTGTTGAAAATCTGGCTCCAAATGCAAACTATTGAATTACTTTGCTTACAGAGCAGATGATGAGTGCCGGCTAATGTATTATACAATAGATGACTGATGGGGCGCGCTGTGTTGAAGTCACTGTGACTCCATCTTGGCACTCCCCCACCATTGTAAAAAAAAAATACAAAGATGTTGCACTGTGGAAAATTCCAGTAGCACTGTGGAATTTCCAGGTACACTTTTGCAAAGTTCAGACATGCAGCAAAAAAAAAATTGACAGCAGTGGCTTCTTCCGTGGTGTCCTCCCATGAACACCATTCTTGTTTAGTGTTTACGTATTGTAGACTCGTCAACAGAGATGTTAGCATGTTCCAGTAAGTCTTTAACTGACACTCTATGATTATTTTTAACCTCATTGAGCATTCTGCTCTGTGCTTTTGCAGTCATCTTTGCACGATGGCCACGCCTAGGGAGAGTAGCAACAGTGCTGAACATTCTCAATTTATAGGCAATTGTCTTACCATGGACTGATGAACATCAAGGGTTTTAGAAATACTTTGTAACACTTTCCAGCTTTAAACAAGTCAACAATTCTTAATCTCTTTTGTTCGAAGCATGGTTCGCATCAGGCAATTCCTGTGAATAGCGAACTCAAATTTTGTGAGTTTTTTTTAACGGGCAAGGCAGCTCTAACCAACATCTCCACACTCGTGTCATTGATTGGACTCCAGGTTAGCTGACTCCTGACTCCAATTAGCTTTTGGAGAAGTCATTAGCCTAGGGGTCCACATACGTTTTCCAACCTGCACTGTGAATGTTGAAATTATGTAATCAATACAGACAAAAAATACAATACTTTGTTATTAGTTTAAGCACACTATGTTTGCCAATTATTGTGACTTAGCTGAAGATCAGATCAAATCTGATGACCAATTTATGCAGAAATCCGGGAAATTCCAAAGGGTTCACATTGTTATGATCGTCGTTGTATGATAAATGACCGGACCAAAGTGCAGCGTAGTAGGCGTACATTCTCTCTTTATTTGAAAACGTAACACCGGGAAAAAACAATGAATACAAAGCAAACGTAAAGCTAGTCGTGCAATAAAGCAACAAACAAAGACAAGATCCCACAAAACCCAAAAGGAAACTGACAACTTATATCTGATTCCCAATCAGAGACAACAATAGACAGCTGCCTCCGATTGGGAATCAAACACACCAACATAGAAACAGAAAACCTAGAATGCCCACCCTAATCACACCCTGACCTAACCAAATAGAAAAATAAAAAGGTTCTCTAAGATCAGGGCGTGACAGTACCCCCCCCCAAGGTGCGGACTCCGGCCGCAAAACCTGACTCTACAGGGGAGGGTCCGGGTGGGCATCTATCCTCGGTGGCGGCTCCGGTTCGGGACGTAGCCTCCGCTCCGCACGCTGATCCCTCCGCTTCCGTGGAACCGGACCGTCGCCTGAGTCTCCGGACCATGGATCATCGTGGGAGGCTCTGGACTGCCGACCGCCGCTGGAGGCTCTGGACTGCGGCCCGCCGCTGGAGACTCTTGGACTGGGGACCGTCGCTGGAGGCTCCGGAACGGGGACCATCGCTGCAGGCTCAGTGCCATGGATCGTCACTTCAGGCTCCGGGCCATGGATCATCACTGGAGGCTTCGTGCCATGGATTATCACTACAGGCTCCGGACCATGGATCATCACTGGAGGCTCCGGGCCATGGATTATCACTGGAGGCTTCGTGCCATGGATCATCACTACAGGCTCCAGGCGATGGATCATCACTGTAAGCTTCGTGCCATGGATCATCACTGGAGGCTTCGTACGTGGAGCAGGAACAGGTCTCACCGGACTGAGGAAACGTACTGGCAGCCTGGTGCGTGGAGCTGCCACAGCGCTTACCGGACTGAGGAGACACACTGGAGGCCTGGTAGGTGGAACCGGAACAGGTCTCACCGGACTGGGGAGATGCACTGGAAGCTTGGTGCGTGGAGCAGGCACCGGATACACTGGGCCGTGGAATCGCACTGGAAGTCTCGAGCGTAGAGCTGGCCCAACCCATCCTGGCTGAATGCCCTCTTCCGCCCGGCAAATGCGGGGCGCTGGCACAGAGTGCACCGGCCTGTGAATGCTCACTGGAGACACAGTGAGTATCACCGCATAACACGGTGCCTGACCGGTCACTCGCTCCCCACGGTATGCACGGGGAGTTGGCTCAGGTCTACACCCTGACTCCGCCAATCTCCCCGTGTGACCCCCCCCAAAAAACATTTTGGGGCTTCCTCTCAGAGCTTCCGTCATTGCCGTGACTCTTGGTCTCGTCGCCGTTCCTCCCTCGCTGCTTCCACCTGTATCCACGGCAGGCTCTCATGCCCTGCCATTACCTCCTCCCATGTCCACTCCGGGGCACGGTGCTTGGTCCGAGGTGGTGGGATCGTCGTCGGATGATAAATAACCGGACCAAGGTGCAGCATGGTAGGCGTACATTCTCTCTTTATTTGAAAACGTAACACCGGGAAAACACAATGAACACAAACCGAACGTAAAGCTAGTTGTGCAATAAAGCAACAAACATGGACAAGATCCCACAAAACTCAAAAGGAAACTGACAACTTATATCTGATTCCCAATAAGAGACAACGATAGACAGCTGGGAATCAAACACACCAACATAGAAACAGAAAACCCTAGAATGCCCACCCTAATCACACCCTGACCTAACCAAATAGAGAAATAAAAAGTCTGTCTAAGGTCAGGGCGTGACACACATACATTTTCTTGCCACTGTATTTAGACTGCTTCATGTTTTTCTGGGCTTGCTAGCAGTAGCCAGCCAGCAGTTTTTGTGCAAGTTCCTTATACAACAGCAGGCACTGGCATCTACAATGTGATACCAGCAACCCTCCGGTTGCCAACTCACGTTCCACCAGATTTTTCCTGTATCATGATACTAAACCTGGTATTGGTATCAAAGTCAAAATTCTGGTATCGTGACAACACTACCATGCAGTGCCAGGGCTGTGCTGAGCCTTAGTCTGAGTGGGTTGTGGAAGATTGATTATCTTAGAGGGTTAGAGAGAGCAGCACTGATTGAACCCTCTGACTTCTTCAATACGTTACTGGTTATTCAGCAGCCTGTTTTCATTTATACTCTCATTATTAGAAAAAGTCATCATTGTGATTCAAATAGTTGTGCGTTTGCATGGCATTTCATTTTTAAGAGAGACGGGAAGATAGAGGGATGGAGAGAGACAGACAGAGAGAGATGAAGAGTGACACAGAGAGAAATATGGAGAGACGGAGAGGGAGGGAGAGAGAGAAATAGAGTGAGGGATGGAGGATCGGGAGGGAGGGACTCAAGAAGAGAATGATCCTGCACCATCCTAGCAAATTGCAGTGATTCACCTGTACATAGTGGTAGTATTGATGATTTGTCCCTTGCAATTACACCTCGCTCAGGAAAACATTTATTGTTAAATCCCCACTTGATGTGGGCGTAATCATTTAAACCGTTTTTCTGGTTTGTCTTAGGGATGTCATATGTAATTGAAACATTAGTGTTTCTGGTCAATATGTGTAGCGACATTCAGAGGTGGAAGAAGGATCGGACCAAAGCGCAGCGTGGTAAGTGTTCATGATGATATTTAATTGAAATGAACTGAACACTGAACTACAAAACAATAAACGATGTGAACAAAACGAAAACCGAAACAGTACCGTGTGGCCCAAACACTCACACGGAAACAAACACCCACAAACCAAAAGTGAAACCCAGGCTACCTAAGTATTATTCTCAATCAGGGACAACGATTGACAGCTGCCTCTGATTGAGAACCATACTAGGCCGAACTCAAAACCCCAACATAGAAAAACACACAGACTGCCCACTCCACTCACGCCCTGACCATACTAAAACAAAGACAAAACATCAGCAGATTTTCACCACTAGGCTTGGGGATTCATCTTCCTCTCCGACAACAAACAGTTGCAACACACTATTTGCATTTGGAGTCCAAAACAATCCGTTATATGGACACCAAAACACATTGAGACGTTATTTTACTGTAATAGAGGAAAATGGCCTTTTTATATCTCAACTCCCAAAATTTAGAACAGAGGAGACCCTACTAAGACAGGAGTATCAATTAGCATGATTGTTAAAAAATAATGCTCTGTTTCTGTCGCGTGGCATTGCAGTTTCTGTTGCACGCGACGAGACCATAATGTCACATATGCACATTTAGTAACAATTGGCAACTCGTTCTCATTCTGAGAAATAAGCATTATCTTATCCAGGTAGGCCACTTGACTTCAACATCTAAACGTGAACTGTTCTACCTTGTTAGCAAGAAATTAAATCCAATTTGGCTAGACTTTAAATATAAAGATCAGCTAGCTACTCACTAGCAGGTGGGCTTGTGCTTGAGAGATGTTTATGAAACCTGTGTTCATTTTCAATATTGCTTGTTATCAGAAGTTGGTGATTTGTTCGTTGATGTGCATTTTACATGGTTCTAGATAAATGTGTAACAAAAAGGGCATTTTCATAGACCGACATGAATGCCAGATCGCTGATTATTGCACAAAAAAGCAGATTCAACTATTTTGATGAAATAAAACAGTTTTAGTGGGTCTTATGATTGAATGCTTATATTTAGCCCTGAAGCCCTGAATTAATTTGATTATTCCCGATTATTTGAGATGCAGTGTATGTAAAGGTTATTTAGAGAGAACATAAAAAATATATACATATACTCAACATTGAGTATACAAAACATTAAGAACACCTGCTTTTTCCATGACAGACTGACGAGATGAATCCAGGTGAAAGCTATGATTCCTTAATGTCACTCGTTGAATCCACTTCAATCAGTGTAGATGAAAGGGCGGACACAGGTTTAAGAAAGATTTTTAAATCTTGAGACAATTGAGACATGGATTGTGTATGTGTGCCATTCAGAGGGTGAATGGGCAAGGTGCCAGGCAAACTGGTTTGTGTCAAGAACTGCAATGCTACTGGGTTTTTCAGGCTCAACAGTTGCCAGTGTGTATCAAGAATTTTCCACTACCAAAGGACATCCAGCCAATTTGACACAACTGTAGGAAGAATTTTAGTCAACATGGGCTAGCATCCCTGTGGAACCCTTTCGACATCTTGTAGAGTCCATGCCCTGACAAAATGAGGCTGTTCTGAGGGTAGCTATAGCTAGTGGTGTTGACTCTTGAGTGATGCCATCTACCATCTCACCACGGCTGTGGATTTTTCACTCAATACGATGTTGACTCAGTACGTGCTATGTACTTAGGGCCTTTTTACCTTTGAAGAGATGTGAAAACGAATGAAAGCATTTGCTCGAACATATTGAGCACTTTCATGAATTTTTCATCACCTCAGTGCCTTACCATGAAGGCAGTAGCGTTGGAGAGTAGTTGAGGTGTGTGTGCTCATTGCGGCCAACCAAAGGTGTAGCATCTTTAAAGGTTTATCTATTTATCCCTTTAAAAAACCCTTAAACGCCCCAATGACAGACTTGCCGGCCCTGTCTTGTGTGTCGCTCTCTCTCGCTCTATCTCAGGAATGACTCACCCAGTATGAAACCAGCACCAAACTGTGTCTTGGCGACCTGTCTCCATAGCAACCGGGCCGTCTCTGCTGTGTTACCACAGCGTTATCCTGCCGTTATCCATCAAAGTTACTCCTGTTGTGTGGATAAAAAAACAGTGCGACTATGTGAGCCAACGGGAGGAACGTACAGCACAAATGCATATCTGTCTACACAGGCCAGTGTCTGTCAGTGTGGGGTGATGGGAGCTTTCAAGTGTGTGTGTGTGTTTTTTGTGTGCATTTATATATATGTGTGTGTGTGGTGATGGCTTTGCCTCAGGACCTGGTGTGTTGTGATGGTTGATGAGGAGATCTCTGTGCTCAGAACGACATGCTGCTGACTCAATCAGTGTGCATCTCAAATAGCACCCTATTCTCCATATAGTGCACTACTTTAATAGAGTGCCATTTATGACACAGCCTTACTGTTATTTTATCTCCCTCCATGGAGGTGTGGGGGGTCCTCAAAGCACATTCACTCAATAATCCCGCCCCCCACGTCTCTCCTTCACCCACCCTCGCTCTCCATCTCTCCTCATCTCCTCCTCTCTTCCCTTTTACAGGACCTACGGGAGGTTTGGCTCAACTATCCGCCCCACCCTCTGCAGGATGGTTGGAAATAATCTATTTTTTTTTGTTTGTCCCGACATTCTGTATCCGTAGATGGATAAAAAAAAATGATGTATAAAATATATATTATGTACAGCTCAAAATACATATTGTATATATGTAACCCCCCCAGAGTACCGCTTTCTTACATACACACTCACACTCAAATCAAACTTAATTTGTCACCTGCGCCGAATACAACGTGTAGACCTTACCATGAAATGCTTACTTATAAAGCTCTTAGCCAACAGTGCAGTTCAAGGAAGAATTAAGAAAATATTTACCAAATAAACTAAAGTAAAAAATAATATAAAGTAACACAATAAAATAACAATAATGAGGCTATATACAGGGGGTACCGGTACCGAGTCAATGTGTGGGGGTACAGGCTAGTCGAGGTAATTTGTAAATGTAGGTAGGGGTGAAGTGACTATGCATAGATAATAAACAGTGAGTGGCAGCATGTAAAAAAAAAACAATGGAGGGAGAGGGGGTTGTCAATGTAAATAATCCTGTGGCCATTTGAATAATTGTTCAGCAGTCTTATGGTTTGGTGGTAGAGCTAGGCGTCCCGCTAGCTGGACAACTTCCGATGATACCGGAGGGCAATTCAATTCAATAATTCAAATTAAAATTAATAATCCTACAAATTATGGATATTAATTTAAACATTTATGTACATATAAGTGTCTTAAAATTGGTTGAAAGCTTAAATTCTTGATCATCTAACTGCACTGTCCGATTTACAGTAACTGTTACAGCGAAAAAACATGCCATGCAATTGTTTGAGGACGGCGCCCCGCATCAAAATATTTTTCCACCGGCACAGGTTTCATACATTCACAAATAACGATTAACAAGTCAAAATCCGTTTCTATCTACTCATCAGATACCATAAAATGTAATGTACTTACGGACAGAAGTATGTTCCACCAGAAACCAATGTTAGCAGGTGCGTCCTGTCTTCATGATGCGCGCAAACATGAATGTCCCTGTACTAAAACTGATATTTATTATTTGTTTTTGAAGTTACAAGCCTGAAACCTTGAACATAGATTGCTGACACCATGTCGAAGCCTTAGGAATTGCATCCAGGGAGCTAATTTTCAATATGACCATATTATTGCCATTCTAAGAGGATGGTCTCTCAAAAACAATATTTCTGGTTGGTTTTTCTTTGGATTTTCTCCTACCGTATCCATTGTGTTATATTCTTTTACATTATCTTAACATTTCTACAAATTTCAAATTGTTTTCTTTCCAATGGTACCAGTTATATGCATATCCTGGCTTCAGGGCCTGAGCAACAGGCAGTTTACTTCGGGCATGTCATTCAGGTGGAAATTGAGAAAAAAGGGGCTTAGCCTTAAGAAGTTTAAGGAGCGTTTTGGTCCTAGACTTGGTGCTCCTGTACCACTTGCCGTGCAGTAGCAGAGAAAACAGTCTATGACTTGGGTGACTGGAGTCTTTAACAATTTTTTGGGCTTTCCTCTTCTCCAGTAATTCTCTCCACATTAGTTTTGCTGCCTTCTGTGAGATATGTCAATGTAAATGTTGATAAGACCATAGAAGACAGAAGGACATGTCTGTCTGTGTGTCTGGCATGTTCCAGACAGACCTTGTTGTATGTATAGGTGCGGAGCAGACACAGACAAACCAGGGTTTCCATTAGCCTGTAATGGCCGGCTTTTGGCAGAATTAAAATAAATTAAAAGCCAATTAAATTCAATTGTATTCTGCCAAATTGTCCATGGCTGCCTATATCATACATCCCGATTTAGCACTTCCGCACCATTTTGTCACTCTTCGCGTGTTGCCTTAGATGTATGTGTCTGCTGCTGAGAGGGAGAGGGAGAGGGCGAGAGAGGAACATTGGCCTAGGCTACTGTTGATTAAGAAGATGGATGCCTTTTTTTTATGCCTATCGTGAAAAGCCTACAAGGGGAATGTCCTCCATATGGACATGGTTTAATATCGTAGTAGCTGATCGTTGGCACAGCCAATTGCAGGCAAGTATGAAACTTTGGAACATATTTATCTTTTCAGATTCATAATAATTGATTTCATTATTATTGAATATCATTGTTATTATCACATTCATATGTATTAATCTAAATAAGTTCATTAAATATTCAAATGTATTTTGTTTAATTCTGTAGAGACATTTTTGTTGCCGAAATTAAGTTCAATGTCTCTAATTGTATCCTTTGTATATATGCTGAACCAACAATTTTAACGATTTTACTGAGTTACAGTTCATGTAAGGAAATCAGTTAATTGAAATAAAATTATTAAGCCCTAATCTATGGATTCAGTATCTGGAGTGACCATCATTTGCCTCGTGCAGCGGAACACATCTCCTTCACATAGCGTTGGTCAGGCTGTTGATTGTGGCCTGTGGAATGTTGTCCCACTCCTCTTCAATGGCTGTGCGAAGTTGCTGGATATTGGTGCATACTGGAACACGCAGTCATACACAGCCTATGCCTGCCCATACCATAACCCCACCACCACCTTGGGGCACCCTGTTCACGAAGTTGACATCAGCAAACCGCTCGCCTACACAACACCATCCTCATGTCTGAAGGAGACGACACCTGCGAGGGTAAAAAAAAACCCACCCTGTTAAGAACTTTTATTTTACTTTTTATATATATTGACTTTTAACCTGTCTACGATACTGGTTCCCAATTGGGAATCAACCCTCCCACGTTCAGCTGAAACGGTGGCGCATGGAACGCAAAAATATTCTTACAAATATTTAACCTCCACACATTAACAAGTCCAATAGCTCAAATGAAAGATAAACACCTTGTTCATCTAGCCAGCAAGTCAGATTTCTAAAATGTTTTACGGCGAAAACATAGCACATATATATGTAAAACCACCACCAGACACAGCTCATTTGAATAGCCAAAACATGCAATCAACAAACGCAGGATTAAAAAATAAATCGCTCACTAACCTTTTGAAAATCTTCATCAGATGACAGTAATATGACATGTTACACAGTACATATTTTTTTTTTTCAATAATATGCCATTTATATCCATAAATGTCCATTTACAGTGAGTTCACGTTCAGAAATTACTCAAAAATGCCCGCAGGAAATCTATGTAGCGCGGCAAGATAACGCAAATAGACATCATAAACTTTGACTAAATATACATGTTCTACATATAGTTAGAAAGATACACTTCTTCTTTATGCAACCGCTTTGTTAGATTTATTTTTAACGTTACAGAAATCGCACACTATTCTATATGCTGAGACGGCGCTCAGTTCCAAGCTACATTTCTACGTAATGTTGGAGTCAAAAGAAACACAGATTTAAGCATAAATATTCCCTTACCTTCGATGGTCTTCATTCAGAATGTTCTGGAAGGCTTCATACTTACCCAATACATCGTTTGGTTTCAAGTCTTGCGTCTTTGTATTAGCTACTGCTAATAACATCAGCTGAAATGCACCCAAAACGTCCTCTGGTCCGGAAAAGTTGCGCATCAAAACTTCAAAATTACATATTATATGTCGACTAAACAGGTCAAACTAAGTGCAGAAGCAAGCTTTATGATGTTTTAGACACGCAAAACAAACTTCAATTCAATCGGCCATCGTCTGCCATTCTCTTGAGTGCTGGAACAAAGGAATGGCTGGGACCAATTCGCGCCCATATGCACAGCCTATTCTCTCGTGGCACGCACTAATTTCACTCCCATAGGGTCAATTCTCGCGGGATTTGAACGATTCAAAGCTCTACTGAAAGAGGACATCTAGCGGAAGAGATAGAAAGTGTCCCCAGAATCATAACTGGTTGGGAAGGGTGGGGGCCATGACGTCAAAATTGCTCCAACTTTCATGGCCACAAAAACTAGTTTGGAAGAATGCCTGCCCTGTGAGTTCTGCTATACTTACAGACATAATTCCAACGGTTTTAGAATCTTTAGAGTGTTTTCTATCCAATAATAATTTTTATTTGCATATATTAGCAATTTTTGACAGATTCTTTTTTCAGTTTACTAGGGGTACCCAATCTCTCCAAAGGGGGCGTATGTCTGCCATATCCTTAACAGGTTGTCTGCGGTTGCGAGGCCAGTTTTATATACTGCCAAATTCCCTAAAACATCATTAGTGGTGGTTTATGTTAGAGAAATGAACATTAAATTATCTGGCAATAGCTCTGGTGGACATTCTTGCAGTCAGCATGCCAATTGCACACTCCCTCAAAACCTGAGACACCTGTGGCGTTGTGTGACAAAACTGCACATTTTAGAGTGCAATTTTATTGTCCTCAGCACAAGGTGCACCTGTGTAATGATCATGCTGTTTAATCAGCTTCTTGATATGCCACACCTTTCAGTTAGAAAGATTATCTTGGCAAAGGAGAAATGCTAACTAACAGGTACTGTATATAAACAGCTTTGTGCACACAATTTGAGAGAAATTAGATTTGTGTCTATGTACAATTTCGTGGATCTTTTATTTGAGCTCATGAAACATGGTACCAACATTTTACATGTTGAATTTTGTTCGTTGTAGTTTAAGATAGGGTAAAAGTAGGCCTGTTAAATAAATATCATAAGCCTATTGCTGTTGTTTGTTGGGTACATTAGGCACTAGCATTTCTTGGTAATTGCTGCAATATTGCCTGTTAAATTCTGAACGAAAATGCACTTCTGTACGCCTATATCTGCACAGCAGATGCTTTAGCCTATCTGACAAGGATCAAGAAATGCATGTCGGTGTTCTCTACCTCTCTTTGGGGCTAGGCCTAAGCTTCTCTTCCTTTTGATATGTGTTTTAAAAGATTAATAGGCTATCATACAGTGGATCCCTAAGCCTAGTATAGGTCTATGAATGCAATGCCCTGATGCATTTTGTGCTCAAATCTCCGACAGCTGAACCGTGAGGTCGACTCGGATTAAAGTTCTCCATCACTGCGACGGATTTATGCCATATAGATTTGGGAGAGGTCTGGTTGGTGAAATGGCCTAATACAGAATCATGTCTGTTCTGTGAAATACACTGAGTGTACAAAACATTAAAGTTATTAAAGAAGGATTTTTAGGCCTTGTGACAGTTGAGCCAAGGGTTGAGTATATGTGCCATCCAGAGTGTGAATGTTCAAGACAAAAGATTTAAGTGCCTGTGAAAGGGGTATGGTAGTAGGTGCCAGGTGCACCGGTTTGAGTGTGTCAAAAACTGACACGTTGCTGGGTTTTTCACGCTTACCAGTTTCCTGTGTGCATCAAGAATGGTCCACATGCATGATTGTTGCTTACCAAAGGCGGCGAGTCCATAAGGTTAGGTAGGGGCTAAGTTTCCCTAAAGTAAATTAAAATAAATTGCCCAAATTATATAGCCTAATTAGCCTACTCCTTCTAAACATAAATACATAAAATCATTCAAAACAGGCTTCTACACCAGAAAGCATGATTTGGAGGATCAGAGCATCGTTAGCTTATTTAAAAAAAAAAATAAGCCTGAGGATTGTTTAAATCGCATAGCCTGTTGAAAGGGAAATAGTATATAGCATATATATATAGTATATATACTATAGTATAAATATATTCAAGTTGCGAGAGCCATAGGAAGGGAACATGTATTCTAATAAGCAGTCAATGCACAACAATTCTTAATGCAATCTCAGCAGAACACTTTTGAAAGCAGTTTTGACATTTTTTATTTTGAAAGCATATTTTGTTCTTTGTTTAAGAAAAAGAAGGGGGTCGCAGTTTTCCATTGCTACCATATTTATTTCTCTACTCCTTCAATTAAGCAAGTGGTCTCTTGAGTTCTTCTTAAAAGGGCAATGACATACTTTCTAATAGAAACTCCAACATTTACATTTTTGAGTGAATAATAATAATTGATGTATTTATAATCAAAGTGTTATTATTAATAATAATCTATAATTAGAACAATCAGGTGTTGTGTCCAATGGGATGAATGCAGATGGAAAAACCACATGCTTCAGCAGCTGCCTATGTACATTTTATAGCCTGAGTAGCCTCGTTTCACTGCCAAAAATAAAACTAAACCATCTAGTGTTCAGCGAAATAACAACACAATGTCAAATACAGATAGCCTAGTCAAATAATTAACATCCAATCACATTAACCATTACTCTCTCATGGGAATTCCAGCTACGTATGTAGCCAAACGTAGCTGCTGCTTATTTTGGTATCTGTACTGATGGCGCAAAAGCCATGACAGGGAGTCATAGGGAAGCCGTAACGCTTGTGGAAGCAGTTGCTCCCGAAGCCACTTGGGTACACTGCACCATCCACCGAGAGGCTCTTGCTGCCAAGGGAAATGCCTGACAGCCTGAAATATGTTTTGGACACTAACTTTGTTAAAGCAAGGCCCCTGAACTCTCATGGATTTTCTGCACTATGCAATGATATGGGCAGCAACTATGTAACACTTTTACAACATACAGAAGTGCGCCGGTTAACAAGGGGCAAAGTAGTGAGACATTTTTTTAAATTGGGAGACGAGCTTAAAGTTTTCTTTACTGACCACAGTTTTCACTTGTCTGATCGCTTACATGATGACGACTGGCCTATCTGGGTGATGTTTTTTCTCGCCTGAATGATCTGAATCTAGCATTACAGGGAATCTCTGCAACTATATTAAATGTGCGGGACAGAATTGAGGCTATGATTAAGAAGTTGGAGCTCTTCTCTGTCTGCATTAACAAGAACAACACACAGGTATTCCCATAATTTCATGATTTTCTGTGTGCAAATGAACTCAAGCTTCCGGACAATGCCTAATGTAATATAGCGAAGCACCTGAATGAGTTGGGTGAGCAATAACGCAGGTACTTTCCTGAAATGGATGACACAAACAACTGGATTAGTTATTCCTTTAATGCCCTGCCTCCAGTCCACTTACCGATATCTGAACAAGAGAGCCTCATCGAAACTACGACAAGTGGTTCTGTGAAAATCTTATTTAATCAGAAGCCACTGCTAGATTTCTGTATTGGGCTGCGCTCAGAGTGACCTGCCTTGGCAAATCGTGCTGTTAAGACACTGATGCCCTTTGCAACCACGTACCAATGCGAGAGTGGATTCTGGGCCCTCACTAGCATGACAACTAAATACAGGCACATACTGTGTGTGGAAAATGATTTAAGACTTCCCACGAGCCGGGTTGTGACAAAAACTCACACTCATTCTTATGTTCAATAAATGTATCATATAGGCTTACAATGATGGCAAAAAACAACATTTGTGAGTGTGCTAACTCTGGTGCTAGATGGGGTACACAGCTGGAGGTTGAATGTTTGAAAGGGTAAGGGACTATAAAAAGTTTGGAACCACTGATTTAGACCAAGCGTTGTCCCATATGTTAAAATAATTGGATATGTTATGGGGCTCGTTTCTGGAGGTGGACATTTTATTTTAGTTGGTGTCAGCTTCATTTTATTTTCACCTATTTTGGAGTAGAATGTCCTTTTTAAAGGTCACCAGAACTGAGCTTCTCAGTCCTAAGGGGACTGGAATTGGTCAGACTTACAGTTTTATACAGTATATGTACAAACGTATCCTCTTTCCCTAAAAGCATGATGGTCATGACTTTCTTGTATGAAAGGGGAGGTTGATCTAAGATTGACTTGAGTTTCATCGTTAGTTTTCTTTTTATGCTTTAACCCCTGGGTTGACAATGATTGTTTTAGGAAAGGAAAAACCAATACAGATAGGCTATAAAGTTTTCCTTATGCGTCATTGGTTTTCCTTATAGGCTGTTTTTAAGGATATGGCTAACATCCCTCATTTATTGATGGTGCTGGGTGCGTGGGTGGACCCTCTAATGGGTTAAGCGCCCAATGTACAGTATCAGTCAAAAGTTTGGGCACACCTACTCAACCCAATTGAGATGGTTTGGGAGGAGTCGGACTGCAGAGTGAAGGAAAAGCAGCCAGAAAGTGCTCCGCATATTTGGGAACTACTTCAAGACTGTTGGAAAATCATTCCAGGTGAAGCTGGTTGAGAGAATGCCAAGAGTGTGCAAAGCTGTCATCAATGCAAAGGTAGGCTAATTTGAAGAATCTCAAATATATAATAGTCAAAATAAAGAAAAACCCTTGAATTAGTAGGTGTGTCCAAACTCTTGACTGGTACAGTTTTCAGATAAATGTAGATATTTCCTGGTCACTTGTCTGGCACCAAATTTTCCTTACGGAAACACACACACACACACGCTCAGTTAGACTGTCTGTTGGTCTCTAGCTAGTCCCTATGTTGTCCATCTGCTGTTTCCGCTCTCCATAATCCGCTTTCTTACCGTTACTCAGACACCCTCTCGCTGTTTTATTCTCTACCGCTGTCTCTCGCTCTCTTTCTCTCTCTTTATACACTTTCATTCATTCATTCTTCCTCTCTCTCTTTCTATTTCTCTCTCTCTCTCCCTATTTCATTCCCTCTCTCTCCCCCTATTTTTGTCCCCATTCTTCTCACTCTCTTCCCCTTTGCAGTGCATGATCTCCCTAGAAACATTGAGAGTAGGGCAAAGAGAGAGAAGAGGATGTTTGTTTGAAAGTAGGATTCGGAGGAAGAGATCAAAAATGGTGTAACAGGATTACACACGGTCCCAAATCACATAGGGCCTCCAGGGACCAAAACACTGCTTCTGTGTGTGTCAGTGTGTATGTGTGTGTGTGTGTGTGTGTCTCACAGTGCGTTTTGTGAGTCAATGTGTTTTCACGTGCATGTTTTTCTGAGCATATCCATGTTTGTTTATAAATCCCACTCTGATCTTGGCTGATGTATGTTTTTATATTTTTGTTTGCTCTCTGCTCTCAATTGATGACAGAGATTTTGAGACATGGCATGGTTTAGAGAGCTTTTGGCCCACGTTGACAGTACAACTGAGCCCAAACCGTTTGTCTGTCCTTCTTCCTATATGCCTGCCACCATGCCAGTGAATACAATATTGTGTCAGCTGCTGCCATGGCCATAGAAATAGAATCACTAGAATGGGCTTCCCTATACAAGTCAGTGGGTCATTCTATTTAGCCACAGAAACCTATGAAATCCCACCAACAGGGCTTTACAGATATTATTTGGGAGGTCTAGCAAAATCTTCCAGCCACTCATTCTTGACTTGTTACCAGCATCTGAGGATGGTAGCTTGTGGTCATTTCAGCCATGCCCTTCCCTTCTCAACAGCAGCCTTGGAGGTCAATGCCTGGGTAAGGTGTGGACCCCTAGAGTAAATCCCACAATCCTCAGCGGTCAGGGAGGGACCACCGCTGGGTGTTCCTGGGTAAGGTTTACGCTAGGTGGGATCCTGGATAATTATGGGGTTTAGAGCGAAGGCCATCCTTCCATCTCTCCATATTTTCAACCTGAGTCAGTCTGCTGTGGGTTAGAGTGGTCAGAGGGGTCTCCTCCTCCTCCTTCTTACATGCCTAGCTTAGTATATGAACCCGTGACTTAAATTTAAATGACCTCTTAACATGAATGAATAGTCTTACGATAAGATTATTTAAGTGAAGACGTCAATTTTCTATGTTGTTGAAGCCTAAAGGTAAGCAGGGACAACCCACATCTGGCTCAAGGGCTCTCTCTCTGAGCATAAATGGCTACCAGTTGCCTCTCTCTCTCTCTCTCTCAGCCTACGGGGTAACAAGATGACTCTGGCCCCAGGCAGAACATAAAGGCTGATGATCGTCAGGAGTTAGTTAGCTGAAAGCAATTCAACAATAATGAGGCCCAGGCTTATGGTGATGACAATCTATCTTTGTTTTTATTTTTACGAAACTTTTATTAAACAAAGAATATCCAGGATTGTAGGTGTACATGTACATGTGCGCTGGCCCATGTTCATACATTAGCATTAACACCATGGGTTAGCTCTGCCTGCCTGCTAAGTTTGGGCAGTATTTAGATTTGTGTATTTTCATACCGTTTCTGTACATGTATGTGTTTTACAGTATTACCTGCAGTTTACACAAGAGGCTGTTAATTCGTTCCAATTGTAAAAAAAAAAAAATTGCTGACACTTGCCACTGTAAATGCTAACAAGCGCAAGCAAACATAAACAAATTGCAAGGACAGACAACCCAGCTCATAAAGTTGTACAACTATGTCAATAGGTTTGCTGCACGCACAAAATAAATAATAGACAGCCGTGATCTTGACCTCAGAGGGGATTGATTGCGTCTGCTGTAACCATGAAGCGTGTAACTGTGGTGTGTGTGTGTGTGTGTGTTTGTCATTAAGAAAGAGTTAGCTGAGACGTCCCACAGCATTTTATCTATTCTATCTCTACTTTCCCAACTGCTGCGTTTATATTTATATAAATATACAGTGGGGCAAAAAAAGTATTTAGTCAGCCACCAATTGTGCAAGTTCTACCACTTAAAAAGATGAGAGAGGCCTGTAATTTTCATCATAGGTATAGTCCAACTATGACAGACAAAATGAGAAAAGAACATCCAGAAAATCACATTGTAGGATTTTTAATGAATTTATTTGCAAATTATGGTGGAAAATAAGTATTTGGTCACCTACACACATGCAAGATTTCTGGCTCTCACAGACCCGTAACTCCTCTGTCCTCCACTCGTTACCTGTAATAATGGCACCTGTTTGAACTTGTTATCGGTATAAAAGACACCTGTCCACAACCTCAAACAGTCACACTCCAAACTCCACTATGGGCAAGACCAAAGAGCTGTCAAAGGACACCAGAAACAAAATTGTAGACCTGCACCAGGCTGGGAAGACTGAATCTGCAATAGGTAAGCAGCTTGGTTTGAAGAAATCAACTGTGGGAACAATTATTAGAAAATGGAAGACATACAAGACCACTGATAATCTCCCTCGATCTGGGGCTCCACGCAAGATCTCACCCCGTGGGGTCAAAATGATCACAAGAACGGTGAGCAAAAATCCTCGAACCACACGGGGGGGCCTAGTGAATGACCTGCAGAGAGCTGGGAGCAAAGTAACAAAGCCTACCCTCAGTAACACACTACGCCGCCAGGGACTCAAATCCTGCAGTGCCAGACGTGTCCCCCTGCTTAAGCCAGTACATGTCCAGGCCCGTCTGAAGTTTGCTAGAGAGCATATGGATGATCCAGAAGAAGATTGGGAGAATGTCATATGGTCAGATGAAACCAAAATATAACTTTTTGGTAAAAACTCAACTCGTCGTGTTTGGAGGACAAAGAATGCTGAGTTGCATCCAAAGAACACCATTCCTACTGTGAAGCATGGGGGTGGAAACATCATGCTTTTGGGCTGTTTTTCTGCAAAGGGACCAGGATGACTGATCCGTGTAAATGAAAGAATGAATGGGGCCATTTTTCATGAGATTTTGAGTGAAAACCTCCTTCCATCAGCAAGGGCATTGAAGATGAAACGTGGCTGGGTATTTCAGCATGACAATGATCCCAAACACACCGCCCGGGCAATGAAGGAGTGGCTTTGAAATAAGCATTTCAAGGTCCTGGAGTGGCCTAGCCAGTCTCCAGATCTCAACCCCATAGAAAATCTTTGGAGGGAGTTGAAAGTCCGTGTTGCCCAGCAACAGCCCCAAAACATCACTGCTCTAGAGGAGATCTGCATGGAGGAATGGGCCAAAATACCAGCAACAGTGTGTGAAAACCTTGTGAAGACTTACAGAAAACGTTTGACCTCTGTCATTGCCAACAAAGGGTATATAACAAAGTATTGACATAAACTTTGGTTATTGACCAAATACTTATTTTCCACCATAATTTGCAAATACATTCATAAAAAATCCTACAATGTGATTTTCTGGATTTTCTTTCCCTCATTTTGTCTGTCATAGTTGAAGTGTACCTATGATGAAAATTACAGTTCTCTCTCATCTTTTTAAGTGGGAGAACTTGCACAATTGGTGGCTGACTAAATACTTTTTTGCCCCACTGTATATATCCTGCCATTCAAAAGTTTGGGGTCACTTAGAAATGTCATTGTTTTTGAAAAAAAAGCACATTTTTTGATAATTAAAATAACATCAAATTGATCAAAAATACAGTATAGATATTGTTAATGTTGTAAATGACTATAATAGATGGAGACGGCAGATGTTTATGGAATATCTACATAGGCTTACAGAGGCCCATTATCAGCAACCATCACTTCTGTGTTCCAATGGCACATTGTGTTAGCTAATCCAAGTTTATTATTTTATAAGGCTAATTGATCAAAAGAAAACCCTTTTGCAATTATGTTAGCACAGCTGAAGCATCATCATTTGTGGGTTTGATTACAGGCTCAAAATAGCCAAACAGAAAGAACTTTCTTAAGGCCAGCATCTAGAAGCACCTAGAAGGCCAGCATCCCAGAGTTGCCTCTTCACTGTTGACTTTGAGACTGGTGATTTGTGGGATCTATTTAATGAAGCTGCCAGTTGAGGACTTGTGGGGCATCTGTTTCGCAAACTAGAGACACAAATGTACTTGTCCTCTTGCTCAGTTGTGCACCAGAGCCTCCCACTCCTCTTTCTATTCTTGTAAGAGCAGTTTGCACTGTTCTGTGAAAAGAGTAGTACACAGCTTTGTATGAGATCTTCAGTTTGTTGGCAATTTCTCGCATGGAATAGCCTTCATTTCTCAGAACAAGAATAGACTGACGAGTTTCAGAAGAAAGGTCTTTGTTTCTTACCATTTTGAGCCTGTAATTAAATCCACAAATGCTGATGCTCCAGATACTCAACTAGTCTAAAGATGGCCGGTTTTATTGCTTTTTTAATCAGTACAACAGTTTTCTCCTGTGTTAACATAATTGCAAAAGGGTTTTCTGATGATCAATTAGCCTTTTAAAATTATAAACTTGGATTAGCCAACACAACGTGCCATTGGAACACAAGAGTGATGGTTGCTGATCATGGGCCTCTGTACGCCTATGTAGATATTCCATAAAAAATCTGCCGTTTTCAGCTACAATAGTCATTTACAACATTAACAATGTCTACACTGTATTTCTGATCAATTTGATGTTATTTTAAGTTACAAAAAATTTGTTTTTCTTTCAAAAACAAGGACATTTCTAAGTGACCCCAAACTTTTTAACAGTAGCATATTTGCAAAAAATATATATGGGGGGTTGGAAGTGATGCAGACAATTACATTGATGGAAGCTACAATCTATCTACAATATTAAAGCTGATCTACTCCCTAGATAAACAAATAAAGATAAACAAATACATATAATAATTTGAAAATGAATGACTCCATTCTCCTGTTTCCCAATTTTCAAACAAAAGCTGAAACAGGAAGTACTAGTGAGCGCTCAATATGAAAGTGGTCCGATGATGCAGACGCGAGGCTGGCGCACCCCTCACTCTAAGCTCCAATAATGTTTTGCAAGTACAGGCTGGGATATGTTCCGGGATTCACCCGATAGCATTGAGGAGTTTACCACATCAGTCAATAAGTGCATAAACAACGTCTTCCCCACAGTGACTATACGAATGTAACCAAACCAAAAAGCATGAAATAAAGGCACTATCCTTGATGGGATTAAAGGCTAGAGCTACTGCTTACAAAGAACAGGACATGGACATGAACACATACAAGAAAGCCCACTACCACCTCCAACAAACATGCAAAAACATGCAAACATACAAAAGGACAATATAGGAGGAAGGTAGAATTCTATTACACCAGCTCTGACACTCGTCAGATGTGGCAGGTCTTGCAGACAATGATGCCCAGTGATGCAGAACTCCAAAACGAGCTAAATGCCTTTCATGCTCACTTCAAGGAATACAACACTGAGTCCTGCATGAAAGCTCCGGTTCCAGATGACTGTGTGATCTCGCTCTCTATGTCTGATGTGAGTAAACTTTTAAACAGGTTAACACTTGCAAGGCCACCAGACGGAATACCAGGCCACATTCTCGGAGCATTCGCAGACCAGCTGGCAAGTGTCTTCATTGAAATGTTCAGTCTCTCCTTGTCCCAGTTGGTAATCCCAACATGTTTCAAGCATACTACCATTGTACCTGTTCCCAAGAGCTCTAAGGTAACCTGCCTAAATGACTATCGCCCTTTAGCACTCACATCTGTAATTATGAATAGCTTTGAAAGGCTTGTCATTCCACACATCAACACCATGCCAGCCACCCTGGACCCATTGCAATTAGCATGCCACCCTCAACAGATCCACAGATGGCCCAATCTCAATTGCACTTCACACTGCCCTCTCTCACCTGGACAAGAGGAGAACAAACTGTGTGATAATGATGTTCATAGACTCCAGCTCATCATTCAACACCATAGACAGCTCCAAGCTGAACACCAAGCTCAGGACCCTAGGACTGAACCCTTCCCTCTGCATCTGGATCCTGGACTTCCTTGCGGAAGTCCTTCCAGTTCACCCACGACTGATTGGCAATGCATGACTCCACGGGCGTCAGAGCTTCTTCTCCCCCAGGAAGATGAAAAGATTTAGCATGTGCCCTCGCATTCTCAAAAATGTATGCAACATTTGTTTTTTAAAAATCAGAACGTATTTAACTTTGTTATTTTGAAGTGTTGCTATCAGCCATCGTCCCCTTAAGAAAAACTCACATGGAAATTAAGTCAGAAAAATTATTCCAAATGCCAGAAAGAGTGTGTGTGTCTGAGCGTATGTTGTGAATGCTTGACTCATCCAATGTTGTTATTGGTGACGTGTGGCATTTAAAGAGTTGTTGGTAATTAAGAGGACGGCAGAATTGAAAATCTTCTTTGGGGCTAAAGTGGGAGGACGGAACCATGATATTGTCAGCAGCCATCCAATTAAAACGTAGAGTATAAAAATACATCTGACTAGCTACCAACCACTCTGCTTGTTTGACATTGGGCATCTAGCTATTCCACCGCTGCTTAGTCTATATTGCTTATTAAATGAAACCAAACATGAACTCAAAGGTACAATCTGCAATATTTACTGCTCTCCAATGATCATTGGAATCCATGATATATATACACACTCAGGATTGTGACTTTAACTGTACTGTACCATATGCATCAGGCACACTGGAGTTGATAGATACTGTTATAGAAACTTTACATACATTTGTACTTACCTACTTACAGTACAGTGTTTATACATGTGAAGCCAGCCAGGTGAATAAGGTGAATTCATGTATATATTTAATGATGACTACGTCCCAAATGAGATTCTATTCCCTATGTAGTGGACTACTTTTGACAAGGGACCATTGGGCTCTCGTCAAGAGAACTGCACTAGGGGACAGGGTGCCATTTGGGATGATGTAGCTCAGTGTTTGTTTTCAATGAGGGAAGTGTCTTGATCAAACCTCTAGCAGTAGCAAGCCAGAGACCAATTAGATACTTCTCTCTGCTACAGGCAGGCACAGTGGTCTAAGGCAATGTATCTCAGTGCTAAAGGCGTCACCTCAGACCCTGGTTCGATTATAGGCTGTATCACAACTGAACGTGACTGGGAGTCTCATAGGGCGGCGCACAATTTGCCCAGCGTCGTCCGGGTTTGGCTGACAAGTAGCCTAGTGGTTAAAGCGTTGGGCCAGTAACCAAAAGGTTGCTAGATCGAATTCCTGAGCTCACAAGGTAAACATCTGTCTTTTTTTTTAACCTTCATTTAACTAGGCAAGTCAGTTAAGAACAAATTCTTATTTTCAATGACGGCCTAGGAACAGTGGACTGAACTGCCTGTTCAGGGGCAGAACGAGAGATTTGTAGCTTGTCAGCTCGGGGGTTCGAACTTGCAACCTCCCGGTTACTAGTCCAACACTCTAACCACTAGTCTACCCTGCCGCTCATTCTGCCCCTGAACAAGGCAGTTAACCCCCGGTTCCTAGGCCGTCATTGTAAATAAGAACTTGTTCTTAACTGACTTAACTGGTTAAATACAGGCTAATGAATGCATCTATAAGTATTTCTCCTGATTGAACACACAACACGCACTCACTCAGCCCTCTATTGATTTAAAGCATGCATTTTAGCACATTTCCTCCCCTAATAAGGGAGGTCATCATAAATTTCAGTGTTCCGCCAGGTTTAGCATATTTGTCTCTGTTTTTTTATTTTATTTTATTTATTTCACCCATATTTAACCAGGTAGGCTAGTTGAGAACAAGTTCTCATTTGCAACTGCGACCTGGCCAAGATAAAGCATAGCAGTGTGAACAGACAACACAGAGTTACACATGGAGTAAACAATTAACAAGTCAATAACACAGTAGAAAAAAGGAGAGTCTATATACATTGTGTGCAAAAGGCATGAGGAGGTAGGCGAATAATTAAAATTTTGCAGTTTAACACTGGAGTGATAAATGATCAGATGGTCATGTACAGGTAGAGATATTCGTGTGCAAAAGAGCAGAAAAGTAAATAAATAAAAACAGTATGGAGATGAGGTAGGTAAAAATGGGTGGGCTATTTACCGATAGACTATGTACAGCTGCAGCGATCGGTTAGCTGCTCAGATAGCAGATGTTTGAAGTTGGTGAGGGAGATAAAAGTCTCCAACTTCAGCGATTTTTGCAATTCGTTCCAGTCACAGGCAGCAGAGAACTGGAACGAAAGGCGGCCAAATTAGGTGTTGGCTTTGGGGATGATCAGGGAGATACACCTGCTGGAGCGCGTGCTACGGGTGGGTGTTGCCATTGTGACCAGTGAGCTGAGATAAGGCAGAGCTTTACCTAGCATGGACTTGTAGATGACCTGGAGCCAGTGGGTCTGGCGACGAATATGTAGCGAGGGCCAGCCAACTAGAGCATACAGGTCGCAGTTGTGGGTGGTATAAGGTGCTTTAGTAACAAAACGTATGGCACTGTGATAAACTGCATCCAGTTTGCTGAGTAGAGTGTTGGAAGCAATTTTGTAGATGACATCGCCGAAGTCGAGGATCGGTAGGATAGTCAGTTTTACTAGGGTAAGTTTGGCGGCAAGGAGGCTTTGTTGCGGAATAGAAAGCCGACTCTAGATTTGATTTTCGATTGGAGATGTTTGATATGAGTCTGGAAGGAGAGTTTACAGTCTAGCCAGACACCTAGGTACTTATAGATGTCCACATATTCAAGGTCGGAACCATCCAGGGTGGTGATGATAGTCAGGCTTGCGGGTGCAGGCAGCAAACGGTTGAAAAGCATGCATTTGGTTTTACTAGCGTTTAAGAGCAGTTGGAGGCCACGGAAGGAGTGTTGTATGGCATTGAAGCATTGAAGCATTAGATAGCACAGTGTCCAAGGACGGGCCGGAAGTATATAGAATGGTGTCTTCTGCGTAGAGGTGGATCAGGGAATCGCCCGCAGCAAGAGCAACATCATTGATATATACAGAGAAAAGAGTCGGCCCGATAATTGAATCCTGTGGCACCCCTATAGAGACTGCCAGAGGACCGGACAGCATGCCCTCCGATTTGACACACTGAACTCTGTCTGCAAAGTAGTTGGTGAACCAGGCAAGGCAGTCATCAGAAAAACAGAGGCTACTGAGTCTGTCGATAAGAATATGGTGATTGACAGAGTCGAAAGCCTTGGCAAGGTCGATGAAGACGGCTGCACAGTACTGTCTTTTATCGATGGTGGTTATGATATCGTTTAGTACCTTGAGCGTGGCTGAGGTGCACCCGTGACCGGCTCGGAAACCAGATTGCACCAGATTGCACAGCGGAGAAGGTACGGTGGGATTCGAGATGGTCAGTGACCTGTTTGTTGACTTGGCTTTCAAAGACCTTAGATAGGCAGGGCAGGATGGATATAGGTCTGTAACAGTTTGGTTCCAGGGTGTCTCCCCCTTTGAAGAGGGGGGTGACTGCGGCAGCTTTCCAATCCTTGGGGATCTCAGACGATATGAAAGAGAGGTTGAACAGGCTGGTAATAGGGGTTGCGACAATGGCGGCGGATAGTTTCAGAAATAGAGGGTCCAGATTGTCAAGCCCAGCTGACTTGTACGGGTCCAGGTTTTGCAGCTCTTTCAGAACATCTGCTACCTGGATTTGGGTAAAGGAGAACCTGGAGAGGCTTGGGCAAGTAGCTGCGGGGGGGACGGAGCTGTTGGACGAGGTTGGAGTAGCCAGGCAGAAGGCATGGCCAGCCGTTGAGAAATGCTTGTTGTAGTTTTCGATAATCATGGATTTATCGGTGGTGACCGTGTTACCTAGCCTCAGTGCAGTGGGCAGCTGGGAGGAGGTGCTCTTGTTCTCCATGGACTTTACAGTGTCCCAGAACTTTTTGGAGTTGGAGCTACAGGATGCAAATTTCTGCCTGAAGAAGCTGGCCTTAGCTTTCCTCACTGACTGCGTGTATTGGTTCCTGACTTCCCTGAACAGTTGCATATCGCGGTGACTATTCGATGCTATTGCAGTCCGCCACAGGATGTTTTTGTGCTGGTCGAGGGCAGTCAGGTCTGGAGTGAACCAAGGGCTATATCTGTTCTTAGTTCTGCATTTTTTGAACGGAGCATGCTTATCTAAAATGGTGAGGAAGTTACTTTTAAAGAATGACCAGGCATCCTCAACAGACGGGATGAGGTCAATGTCCTTCCAGGATACCCGGGCCAGGTCGATTAGAAAGGCCTGCTCACAGAAGTGTTTTAGGGAGCGTTTGACAGTGATGAGGGGTGGTCGTTTGACTGCGGCGCCGTAGCGGATACAGGCAATGAGGCAGTGATCGCTGAGATCCTGGTTGAAGACAAGCGGAGGTGTATTTGGAGGGCCAGTTGGTCAGGATGACGTCTATGAGGGTGCCCTTTTTTACAGATTTAGGGTTGTACCTGGTGGGTTCCTTGATGATTTGTGTGAGATTGAGGGCATCTAGCTTAGATTGTAGGACTGCCGGGGTGTTAAGCATATCCCAGTTTAGATCACCTAACAGAACAAACTCTGAAGCTAGATGGGGGGCGATCAATTCACAAATGGTGTCCAGGGCAGTGCTGGGAGCTGAGGGGGGTCGGTAGCAGGCGGCAACAGTTAAAACCCGATATCCTCCCAATTCACTGAACTACCAAGCAAGCCTATAGCCGAGCCCTGATCTGTGATCCCAACCCTATACTCTAGTCCCGGGATAGGCTGCTCCGGTCCTGTATAGCCGAAATCACTTTTTTATTGGTTCTGCAGGGCAGGTAAAACACAGACTTACTTATTCAGTTTTACTTTCAAAACTGATCTGATGTTGTGTTCCCAGGTGCAGGAGCCGCAGATGGACAGGCAGCTGATCGAGATGTCTCCGGTGATTCAAAAGCTGACGGACTTTGAGGACGCAATTGGTGTTATGTTCACGCACTGTCGCCTGCTGGCCAAATCTTTCACACTGAGGACTGTGGGCTTTAACCACCTCAAACTGTGAGTATGGGAGGGGTGTGTGTGTGAGCGTGTGCATGCGTGCACGTCATTATGAATTTTCTCTCATAACTCTCATAACAGTGCTAAAACGCCACCATTAGTGTACATCTCTATATCTTTAGCTAGGTCCTAGTTAATTTTCCACTAGTGCTCTGGTCAAAAGAAATGCACTATATAGGGAATAGGGTGCCATTTGGGAAGCACACCATATCCCCCCAGCCTTGTTCAGTATGAGACATCTAGTCCACAGTAGGAGTGTCTTCCAGTCTTATAGAGCTTTGTGCACATAGTCACAGGGCCTGCTGCCTGCCTCTCCGCCTGGTCCATCCTCCATCCCAATCCGGTAGTGATGGATGGATTGTTTAACTCCTAGGTGGCCCAATGCCTAATCCTGTGGCTTTTACAGCATGCGTAGTCCTCCCAGGGTACACTAAAGCCCCTCTCCAGCCATGGCCCGACTCCGCTTGGGAGGTCACAACCCCACTCCCCCATGGGAAATTGAGTTTTACATGTTGTTGATTATATTTACTGGCTGGCCCGTGGCATTGGTTGTTAATCCTTCTCTCTCATGCGAATAGAGCCTTTCTCTTTCTCCCTCTGTTAATTTGTCTCTCTGTTTCTGTCTTTCGTTCTCTCGTTCTTTCTCTCTCGCTCTCTCTCTCGCTCTCTCTCTCTCTCTCACTCTAAGCTCTGTGAGGTCTTGGAGGCCCATTTCACTTGATTTAATTTATATTTATAGTTTGTAGTTTAATTTAATAACTTAGCCCATTTATGTTTTAAGCCATTACTTGCAGGCAGTGTATTATGTATATTACAGTAAGCATTCACACATTTTGTTAGCTTACTTTATTAAAGGTTTATTTGAATTCTGCCACATTTACTGTGTTGTTGTTGTTGCTTTGGAGACACATTTTTATGAATACTGTCTGAAATATTGTTAGACTTGATTTGACCCTAGAGGTAATTTCAGATGCCAACATCGCTAACATTTTCTCCAAATGCTTTTATATTAAATCAAACTGCATGTTTTTTTTTAACAATGGTGAAATCAATGGTTTTATAAAGTTGCTGACATTTCAATCAGGTCGATTTCAATTGGGTAAAGAACTGCTGTGTTTCTCTTCCCTGCTTATTACCTTTGACAGGTGGCTTTCATCGCTTGCGACTTACAGTAGGAAAATTGTGTTAAAAAAATGGGTGATTTTACTCGAGTGAGTGCAGAGTGCAGACAATGTGTTTTTGAATAAGTCAGCTTTGATTCACACTTGTCTCAGAGTTACCCTGTTACCTTTGGTGTTTCAGTTTCAAGTTTCATGTTTCGTTAGTTGTACGGGATACACTTGGTATATACACCGTCCAACGAAAGGCTTACATGCACGTTCCTTCTCGACAATGCAACAACAATGGGAAATAATAAAAGGTAAAAATACGAACGTAAAGCAAATTGCTCAGTAGAATGAAATAAACATTTTAGCATGTTTTACTGCTTTGTACTGTAGCATTGTTTTTAAATGAAAGGAAAAGCTTCACACTCTAGTAGCTCCGATGCAATACTTTATTCACCAACGTTTAAAAGAAAGCTGTCTTCAGGGTTTCATCAAATGCTCTGTACTTAGCATTCCTCTTTCATTGTGTTTAAAATGCTCTTTAAAATGACATGTAATGGAAAATAATTGCAGAGGTCATGCCATCTTTTAGGAGATGTGCTTCACTGTGTAGAGTATATGAGGGTTAAATGTGTGATCCATTCACAAAAGTGAAATGTTAGCAACACAATAGTGAGTTTTGACAGCAAAACCAAATGAGCCTTGACAGTACATCTCTGATATCTTATTGGCAGGCAGCACTCAGTAATTGCTTTTAGATTTGCCACAAGGATGTTTCAGTGTGTGTGTGTGTGTGTGCGTGTGTCTGTGTTGTGTCGTTGTGTTTTTTAATCCATCACTTTAATGTCAGAGCCTTTCACCACTCATGGTCAGTGAAGTCGATTAGAGGGCTGAACTGTCAAGGTTAACTTTGAAGGTTTCTCTTCCTTCTCAAAGTATAGACTGACGCCTGCAATGCTAACCCTATTATTAATGGCCAACTTATTATTAGACTCAGTTTTTACACTATATACTAGCCATTATATAATAATAATAATAATAATGTTCAATTGGATTTATGCAGCGTCTTTCCACCTAAAGTAGGTGCTCAAAGCGCTTTACGTGATAAGGGGGAAACTCACCTGTTGAGGTGATGCACGGCACAGGAGGCTGCTGAGGGGAGGACAGTTCATAATAATGGCCGGAACGGGCACATGGAATGGCATGTGTTTGATACCATTCAATTACCACAAGCCCGTCGTCCCCATTGAGGTGCCACCAACCGCTTTTGATGCACAGCAACCATTGTGTGCCAGAACGCTCACCACACATCTGCTAGCATGGTGAAGAGGTGAGGAGTGATATATGCCAATTGGAATCAGCAGAATAATTAGGTGGCCGTGAATGTGAAGATTACGATACAAACCTTTCTAACTCTTTTTTTTGGGGCCAATTCTTTACCATTAGCTTGTGATAATACCCAGTAGTCAAGCCTAATGCTGATATTTTTACTCAGAAAGTATTAGTGGACGTGTAAAAACAAATCAACTGTTTGTAATGAAGGTCATCTAAAAAAGTAAGGAATCCTTTGCTCTTTAAATGGGATGCTGATGAAACCGAGTTTGAAATTGAACCTGAGAACAAGAGGTCGGTAGCAGTGTGAGTCCGCCCACCTCCAATGTAGGGCAACCTTCAGAACCCTATCTCATCACACTGGAAACCGAAATGAAGGTCATACAAAAGACCCCCCCCCCCCCCCGACACATACACACACACACACACGTACACAAACTAACCTCATTGTGGAAGTAGATAGATAGAACACACACTCAGTAGCCTCATAGTAGTGGATTTAGATAGAGTCTGACCTAGAGGAAGTGGAGCTGTGATTTGACCCCTTTTAGAGATCCTAGTGACATTAGACAACCTCAGAGGAACACAGACGGAGAGACTCTGCTCCCACGACTCTACCCTCTAAATCCCTTCTGTTGCCTCTCAAATGGCACCCTATTCCCTATACAGCGGACTACATTTGACCAGAAAGTAGTGCACTATAAAGGGATTAGGGTGCCATTTGGGACGCATCCCCTTTATCATAGGCCCCTAATGATCAGGACACTCATTGGCTGCCACGATCAATGATCCCAAACCACGAGAGACCGCACCGCTCCTCTCATCCTGCCCCTCTCATCCTGCCCCTCTCCGCTCAGGTATATATAGCCTCCCCTGTTGGATCAGGCCTAAACAACCTCCCGGACCCCTACTGAGCTGGGAAACGCTATTTCTAGAACTCCTAAGTCACATTCACAAACACACACACAGGCGTTACAAAATGGAGTAGTTGTCGTTGGAACGCGAGCCTCCTGAAGCTGTTAAAGGTGTTTTAGATCAAAGTCAGGGCAGAATAAAACATGGGATTCACACTTTACTTCAATTTCCCCCATCCTTTACCATCTCACTACCGCTGCATTGTGCCTCCTGTGTTGGAGAGATACTTCACTTATTTGGTTTAAAAATATCTAAAGTATTTGTCCTTTGGGGGACAATTATCGACAGCAATTTAGCAGTAGTAGCAACGTAATAAATAATTAAATATTTTTTGAAAAGATACAATATTGAATATAACAGCAAACAATCAAAACACAAATCCTAAGAGATATGTGGCTTTCACACTAAAACGCTTTCCTTCTGCCCCGACCCTCTATCTCTCTCGCCTTTTTTACTATGTTTTTCTCTTATTTTCGCTTTCCCTCGCCTTTTTTCTATCCCTCTAGAACTCACATGCTCACTGTCATCTTAACACACACATATTGAGGTTTAGTATGTGCGTGCTGCAGCACTCTCTCTCTCTCTCTCCCTCACCCTTCTTATGAAGCACATTCCAGGAGAGTTTCCCAGTTCCGATATGCCGCATAACATAAAATGTGCCTGCCAGTCGATGCCGCAGAAATGGGACAATAAACTCTGACCTTTGATGTGATCATTTCCCCTCCTCATCCCTCCTCTCTTTCACCCCTGCTCTCTTTCCCCCCTTCCCTTGCTCCTATGTCCTCGCTCTATCCCCTCTCCACTCAACTATAACTGTACTCAGTCAATCCTGCTCTAACCTGCTGAACCTCATATTTCTGTCTGCGTCCCAAATGGCGCCCTGTTCCCTATACAGTACACTACTTTTGACCAGAGCCCTATGGTCCCTGGTCGAAAGTAGAGCATTGAAAAGGGAATAGGGTGCAATTTGCGATACAGTCCATGTCTACATATCTCCAACTCCGCTCTGCTCACTGTGGTCTGTGCTGCCCGCCCTGGCTCCTTGGCATAGCACCAACCTACATCTGCAACACTAATCTATAATTCTGTTTAATTAAGGAGCAATGCTGTGCAGCGCCTCTCCTCCATCTCCTACTACACTGCAGTACCCCCCTGTCTAATATGGTACTACTGCATAGGGAGTAGAAGGCTCTGAATATGATCAAACACATCCATAGATATCAGTAGGGGTTTAATGTTGGAAGGTGTGTGTGTGTGTGTGGGGGGGGGGGGTACTGTGCATGTCTGCTTGTCCTAGTTAATTCAACACAATTGACTGAACGCAGCGGTATCATTGATCTGATCCAAGCTTAACATTCTATTTAACCTTAGCGGTATAAACTTCTCTCCATGTGGGTAATAACCTTTCACTTGTCACTGACTGTTAGGGCCTGCTCTCGTCTCTCCCCAGGCCTGCCCATGAGTAGTGTGCATTAGTGCTTTAGTGCATCACAATCAGCATGGCACTAAGGCTAAAGCCCCCATGGGTTTGACTGAGAGTTGAAGACACATGTAAATTGAAGGCCTGAGGCTGTGCACCTAAATAAGCCCTCTTTCCTCTTCCTCACCCCCCCACACCCCCCCACACCCCTTTCTACCCGTTTCCCTGTTTCGCTCCCTCTCTCTGGGGTCACAACCAGAGAAGGGAGTTCCTGGGAGACTCCATCATGCAGCTGATGGCTACAGAGTACCTCTTCATCCATTTCCCTGACCACCACGAAGAACACTTAACAGTAAGGAGAAATGCCCTAACTTCTCTCTCCATCTATTCTCTTCTCCTCATCTAGTTCCCTCGCTATTTACATCTTTGTCTGTCTTGCTTTCTTTCTCTCTTTCTGCCTCTTCTCCCTCCTCACCTTGCACTCCTCTCTCACGGTGCCCTCTCTCTCCTCTCCGGCTCTCCCTGTCTTTGTTTGTTCCTCCCTCTGTACACATCTCTCCGTTTTTCTCTGGTTATTCACCGCATCCGTTTTTTCCCCTGCTGCACTTCCATGCTGTATCTCTCTCTTCTTTAGCTCTTCCTGCTCCCTTTGTATCCCTCCCCCTTTCTTTCCCTGTCTTTGTGTGGTGAAAGGAAGAGTTACTGGGCTAAAGAGAGAGCGAGATGGGTAACCTATTGTTGCACGGGAAAGTGTCTTTAATAGCAGGCCTTTGTTGGTACTCTTTTGTGATGGCTGTGGAGTGCAGATGAAAACAGATTGTCTCCGTCCTTCGATGGTGCTGTAACAGTGTGTGTGTGGGTTTAAGGGTGTCTCTGTGTTCATCTTATACAATACTTGCTGGAACATTCCAGTCATGCATTTCCCATCCTGTCAATCAATATTGAATGGTGGAAAAAAAAAAATCATTCCACCCTTTCTTTTTGGTTCCTTTTCCTTACGTACTCTGCAGTGGGGCGGAGCATGCAGTGCAGTGCTGCTGTAACTGATTTGTCATAGAAAAGTCCTAACTAAAAGCTGCTAAGTAAAAACAGATCTGAAGTTAGATATTTATTAGTGGAGAGTAGATGTGACATCAATGGGATAAAAGCTCTGCAGTGAAGCATAGCTAAGAGACTGAGATGGTCCCGGCCTGCCCAAGAGTAGAAACAGACTCGGACTCAAATGGATTTCAAATTGTGCTCATTCAACACATTGCCTGTGTGTGTGTGTGTGTGTGTGTGTGTGTGTGTGTGTGTGTGTGTGTGTGTGTGTGTGTGTGTGTGTGTGTGTGTGTGTGTGTGTGTGTGTGTGTGTGCGTGTGCGTGTGTGTGCGTGTGCGCGCGTGTGTGTGTGTAGCGTTAAGATCCAGTTAGCTGAGACGTCCCACAGCATTTGATCTATTCTATCTCTACTTTCCCCACTACTGCGTTGATATTTATAATGTTGATGCCAACTCTTTCAGAGCGGGCAATGCACTCGTCTTGTTTTGACATGTCTTCATCTGCTGAGCTTTGAATCTCAATGTAATATTTAACAGTCCAATGATGTGAAAAGTGAAACATTGAATAGCTTGGCGTGATCCTACACGCTACAGGGTCTGTGATGTATTAGTCCATATGGTGTTTATTTTCCTTCTTTTTTTCTTTTTTTGTGTATGTGCGTGTGTACTGTGCACGCACTTTGGCATATGTGCAAAGTGGATCTGTGAGACTTGGATATTCTGTGTGTGATCAAAATTGGATTTGTGTGTGCGTGCATGTGTGTTCCACAGTTGTTGCGTAGCTCATTGGTAAACAACCGTACCCAGGTCAAAGTGGAAGAGGAGCTGGGCATGCCATCACTGACGACAAAGCCAAACGGCTCGTGGCCCTCCGCACCAAGACCCTAGCTGACCTGCTGGAGTGTATGTAGTATAGCGTTTAAACCCTTTTTAAAACCTCAACCATTGTCTATTTATTTGTACCATATGTACAAGGCATTTTTCTAACTTCTCTCTTAATAACGAAACTATTGCCATTTTGGGTGTACTGTATTTATAAATGTCCAAGGCCTCTCCATTCTCTCTGATGTGAGGTTTTAAAAAATTAACCAAAATAGTTTTTTGTCATAGAGATCCTATAGTACATTGCTCTCTCCTTTAGGTTTTTAAATTGGAGTTTGCGTGTTTCTGTACATAGGCTACATGTCCTCTCCCTCCTTGACGTCTTCAAACCCTGAAATATTGGCATTTTACTATTCACTTTCCTTTATGAAAGGCAAGTAAAGACATTTAGTTATCCTGTGGGAGTACAGGTACGCCGGCTTGTCCTTTGGCTCCCGAGCCCTTGCTTGGTGACCGGAGGGTTGATGATGAGTGTGAGGGCTCCCTGTCATGGCTAGTGAAAAGGAAGGCTATAGCCTTCCCTCCCTCATTTGGCCTCCCAGCCTTCCGGTCTTTAGACATCAAAAAGGCTAAGTTGCATCCCAAATGGCACCCTATTCCCAACATAGTGCACTACTTTTGACCAGGGTCCATAGGTCTATGTAGGGAATCGGTCGCTTTTTGGGATGCATCCTGAAAAAAAGCTTGAGCATTAAGGGGTTGGGAGGGTTAGGTTGTGGAGGGGGTTGAGAGGGTGGAGGGATGGAGGAGCGGCCGCATGATGAGATGTACACTACTGGATGCTCTTCAAAGGCCAAGCCACAAGAGGATGACATGCACTGTGCGCACACACATATACAAACACATGTCCTCACACTCCTGCACACGCGCACACGCGCACACGCACACACGCGCACACACGCACACACACACACACACACACACACACACACACACACACACACACACACACACACACTAGATCATTCACATCCTCTTATATTCTTCTAAGGCCAGGGCAGAGCAAGGCAGAGATGATGACAGCAGGGTTGAGGGGTTTGGGCTGAAATGAGTGGTTCTCTTGAGCATATAAACAGTAATGTCATCTAACTAGCTACGTACACACAGTGTACCTACAGTAGAGCCTCGACACTGTCTCTCTGCATCTCAAATGGCACCCTATTTCCTATATAGTGCATTACTTTTGACCAGAGTACATAGGGCTCTACTTTTGACTATGTACTGCTTAATGGCATATGATATTACACTGAACAAAAATATAAATGCAACATGCAACAATTTCACATATGTTACGGAGTTACAGTTCATGTAATGAAATCAGCCAATTGAAATACATTCATTAGGCCCTAATCTATGGATTCCACAACTGGGAATACAGATATGCATCTGTTGGTCATAGATACCTTTAAAAAGATATATATTGACGGGAACTGGAACACGCTGAGTCGACACGCAAAGTCGCACATGTCGATCCAGAGCTTCTCAAACATGCTCAATGGGTGACATGTCTGGTGAATATGCAGAACTGGGAAATTTTCAGCTTCCAGGAATTGTGTACAGATCCTTGCGACATGGGGCTGTCCATTATCATGCTGAAACGTGAAGGAATGGTGGCAACAATAGGCCTCAGGATCTCATAACTTAGTGCATTCAAATTGCCTTCTATAAAATGCAATTGTGTTCGTGGTCTGTAGCTTATGTCTGCCCATACCATAACCCCACCCTCACCATGGGGCACTATGTTCACAACGTTGACATCAGAAAACTACTCGTCCACACGACGCCATACGAGTGGTCTACGGTTGTGAGTCCGGTTTGACATGCTGCCAAATTCTCTAAAACTACATTGGAGGTGGCTTATGGTAGAGAAATGAACATTCAATTATCTCCCAACAGTTCTGGTGGACATTCCTGCAGTAAGCATGCCATTTGCACGCTCCCTCAAAATGTGGCATTTGGTTGTGTGACAAAACAGCACATCTTAGAATGGCCTTTTATTGTCCCCAGCAGAAGGTGCACCTGTGTAACAATCCTGTTGTTTAATCATCTTCTTGATATCCCACACCTGTCAGGTAGATGGATTATCTTGGCAAACGAGAAATGCTCACTAACAGGGATGTCAACACATTTTTGCACACCATTTGAGAGAAATAAGCTTTTTGTGTGTTTGGAACCCTTCTGGGATCTTTTATTTCAGCTCATTAAACATGGGACCAGCACTTTATCATGTTGCGTTTATATTTTATTTCAGTATGTATTATATTATTATAGTAAGACAACCTGAAGTAGGGCATGCTGCATTACGTTATATTAACCTTTCCACACTACATTACCACTAACTTTACTACTCTGGCTGAAATATTTTATTTTCAAATCATCCTTTCCATTTCCAGCAACTATGGTGGAAGCTCATATTTCTTTGTATATTTTATATTATATCCAATTTCCATTTGATGCTGCCTTGATGGTAAACATTATTATTAGGTCCAGGACCCGTATCCACAAACTATTTCAGAGTAGGAGTGCTGATCTGTCCATATAATCTTATACAAAAATCTAAACTGATCCTAGATCAGCACTTAAACTCAGAGACAATTTGTGGATGTGGGTGTTTATCAACAACAGGAACCAGCCATCATTGGAACCAGCCATCATTATATTTCCCCTTATTTTACCAGGTAAGTTGACTGAGAACACATTTTAACTTACAGCAATGACCATGGGAATAGTTACAGGGGAGAGGAGGGGGATGAATGAGCCAATAGCAAGCTGGAGATGATTAGGTGGCCATGATAGTCAGATTGGGAATTTAGCCAGGACCCCAGGGTTAACACCCCTACCCCTTACAAAAAGTGCTATGGGATCTTAAGTGGTCACAGAGAGTCAGGAAACCCATTTAACATCCCACCTGAAAGACAGCACCCTACACAGTGTCACCAATCACTGCCCAGGGGCATTAGGGTATTTTTTTAGACCACAGGAAAGAGTGTCTGTCACGACTTCCACCGAGGTTGTTTCCTCTCCTTGTTCGGGCGGTGTTCGGCGGTCGGCGTCACCGGTCTTCTAGCCATCGTCGATCCACTTTTCATTTTCCATTTGTTTTGTCTTGTTTTCTTACACACCTGGTTTCCATTTCCATCATTCATTGTTGTGTATTTAACCCTCTCTGTTCCCCCCATGTCCTTGTGTGGAATTGTTTGTTTGTAAAGTGCTTGTACGCTATGTTACTGGTGCACATCGGGTTTTGTACCCATGTAGGGTTTTTTTGTAGTGCCGTGGGTTTTGTAATTAAACTGCTCCGGCTATTATCTATCTCTGCTCTCCTGCATCTGACTTCACTGCCACCAGTTCCGCAACCCTTACAGTGTCTCCCACTGTCCCTCCAACACCACTTTCAGCAGCATCTGGACTCCCAACCAGGACCAACTGTGCTTAGCTTCAGAGGCAAGCCAACAGTGGATGCAAGGTGGTATGCTATTTACCTGGATCGATTCAGTCAATATAAACACACCTTGAGTATAGCCATTCCATAGATTCCCCATTTCTTCCTCCCTTGTGTTAATGTTGTTCTTAACCACAAAGCAGCATTTGAATGTTTCTGCGTCACCTCTTAAACATCAACTAAGTAGCCTAGACCTCGCTTCCTCTCTCTTTTTTTCATCCCTGGTTCATTGTTGTGTTCCCCCTCAGCTTTCATCGAAATGCGCTACATCGATAAGGACCTGAAGTAAGTTCACACCTTCGTGAACGTCTACTTCTTCCCTCAACTGAAGGAGAACGTGTGTGTGTTTTCAGTGTCTGCGCGTTCTTGAGTGAGTGTGTAAGCTTGCATGCCTGAAGGTGAGATCTCCATACCTCTCCGATCCCAACGACAGCCCAGCCTCCCCTCGCCTGCGAGAGAGGCCACTCACTCTCAAATCAATGAGCACTCTTCTCTCTGCACCGCGGATAGAGAGGGGAGGCGAGAGGAGCTAATGGCTAAACACTAATAGCTCTAGCATTGACAAGCGGCGCGCAAGTGATGCTTGACTACTTAATTCTCTTATCATGGCTGTGTGGTCCTATTTTGGTCATCTTTAACACTAGAAGCACTGGGCCTCCCTGCCTGTAAGTACCCACTAGAGAACATTGCTGGGCGTAACCTTTAGCATACTCATCATATGCATTTCAACCCGCAAGGTGCACAGGGCCAAAAGATTTTCCATATTCCTAAACAAAAGCACTAGTGCATGAACAATTGTAAAGGGTGAATCGCATAAACAAATATTTGTGGAAATATATATTTAAAAAAATATATTTGTTTGGATCGAGTGAAGGATATGTTAGCTTATTTTTATTTTGCCTATTAAAAGCTTATGGACTATTTTTGCTGACTTCAAGAGCATTACAGTGTAATGCATTTGAACCATTTTATCTGTAGATTCAATTAGTAATGGACTTATAAAACGTAATTACAGTTCAGTCTTGCCATCTGCACGAGTGAATCCACACCAACCTACTGTTAAAAAAAATAGAATAGAAAAGTTTAGAATCATATAGAATAATAATACTAATAGTAATAAGAGTAATATTAATGTAATATAATAAAAGGAGATCATACAATATTTGGCGTTTGGCAGATGGAAAGGCGATCCATATATGGTAGAGATACATACCTTTGTCACCGTCCATTTTTTTCATCTGGTCACTGCCGATGGCAACAGAAATGGGCATGGTGTTGAGGATGCAAACACTTATTTATTTTAAATCTGTACACTGTGAGTTTCACTTTACACCTCTCTATCACTGATGCGGAGTACAGCTCCCCTGGCATGTTGTTTTACGCAGAGGGTGGCAGCTCCCGTCTTTGTTAACGGTTCTGAGCAGGCTAGACTTTTTTTTGCAGTGAACTTGTCTGCCAGGGAAATTGATGTGTAAAATTTGTCCAGGGTCACATTTCTGCAGTCTCAGATAGTCTCTCATCCTCTGGCTTGGTTTCATCTTTCCTCCGGCAATCTAAAGCCGTTGAGCTAAAACTTGGTTTCGAAATCCGCGGCTATCCAAAATCCGGTTTGTTGGCCATGTATTGGCCATGAGCTTTAGCTGGGAACAGTTGCTCATCAACAGTAATGTCAAGGAATGCATTTGAATAGCCAACGCGCTTCCCGTGGTTACTTTGTTATTGTCATGCCATACACTCAAGATTGTAAAATGGCCTCCATTGCGCTCTAAGTTTAGTTGAGAAATAAATCATACATCACTGAAATGCTGGGTATGGAAGCATTTAGCTGCCAAAACTCAATTGGAAATGCAAATGGTAAAATGATAAACCCAATATATTTCCACTTACTTTTCCAAAATGGGTTTGCATTATAATTTTCATGATTGAGTATGCATCATTTGTATTTTTATTTAACCTTGTTTTAACGAGGCAAGTCAATTAAGAACAAATTCTTAATCACATTGATGCCCCCCCCCCAGCCTAACCTAACACGGACGACGCTGGGCCAGTTGTGTGCCGCCCTATGAGATCCCCGATCATGGCCGGTTGTGACACATCCTGGGAACGTTCCAGCGTCACCACACCCTTTTATCAAGTTTGCAGATCTTTTGTGTTTATTAAATGGTTCACCACATTTTCTTTGCAACTTTGGGTAGAAAACCAATTGCAGAATTAATGAAAATGATTGGTGGTGCTTCTCTTAGCAACCTAATGTTTCAACCTCACTCTGCTTGAATAGTCCAAAAAAATGTAGCACAAACATCTAGTGGGTAAAACATGGTACACAAATGTATGTTAAATAATGCAAGCAATTTCAATGGCTAATTGAGAAAAAGAGCCATATGGAAGCAGCTGCTCCATACTACTTGTCAGACATAGAGAACTGATGCAGTATACAGGTTGTTGGGGTGGGATTGGCACGGGGGCGGTCTGTGGGTGGCTATTGATCATTTTATTGGATTCCTCATGTCTTACTCTTGTTTATGGTCCAAATCAGATTTAATGAACTATATTTATTGACGATTATATGAATAAAATAAATACAAATGGGCAATTTGGGTGCAATCAATTAGCTTAATTTCTCAGAGAATGCTAATCTTATTTCATTTTACCAAAATAAACCAACTAAGTTTGCACACTAGATGCCGCTGTTCCTGCTACTGCCACCACACCCTTTTATCCATTTTGCTGGACTCTTGTGTTTATTAAAGGGATCACAACATTTTCTTTGCAGCTTTGGGTAAAAAAACAATTGCTTTTGCTCATGATGAAAATAAATTGCGTGGTCAAGTCAGCCCTCCATGAAACCAATTCAGTTGGTCCATCTCTTAGCAACCTAATGCTTCATCCCAACTCTGCTTGAATAGTCCAAACCAACGCCCTTTGGCACACTTGTCTTGTCCTCTCAAGATGGTAATAGCAACGAAAATCAAAAGGTTAACAGCCTCTGAATACTTTTCTGTATGTGATTAAAACATTCTGACAACTGAGCAATGTAAAATATTATTATTATTATTATATTTAGGAAAAGTCAGGGAAGGTTCTAGTGTTAATGTGCGGCGGTTGCGGTCGGGTCTATGTTAGCTGAATGTTATTAGGTTGCTGGTGTCTGTTTAGATGTTGATCCCCAACCGGTAGTCAGTGCTGTTCTGTTCTAAGGGTCTGTTGATGTTGTTTCTCAAATGTTTCAGGGACGGGTGAGGCTGATGTTCATTCAGAAAGGCGTCAGTTAAGCCTCCTCTCGTATTAGATGAAGTAGCAGTAAGATCCAGCGAATGGAGTCTGTCTGTATAATGAACAGGTTGGACCTGTTCCCTCCCTCTCTTTAGAGAAGATAGTATATGTCTACGATGAACAGGTTCGTGGACCTGCTTCTTCCTGTTAGACTGGTCGAGAAAAAAACAGTGCTACTCCCATCACAAATGCATGCACACACACACACACACACACACACACACACACACACACACTGTGGCCCTGTGTGAAGGCCATGGCGCAGCTTACAGTGATGTGCTAATTGCTGTGTGTGTGGATGTCCTGGGAGGCTGGGTGTCCATGTAGGAGCTGAGCCCTGTGTGTGTGTGTGTGTGTGTGTGTGTGTGTGTGTGTGTGTGTGTGTGTGTGTGTGTGTGTGTGTGTGTGTGTGTGTGTGTGTGTGTGTGTGTGTGTGTGTGTGTGTGTGTGTGTGTGTGTGTGAGAGAGAACTCTTTGTAGAAACAGACAGCTCTAGATTCAAAGTGTCCCTTTTATAACAAGGCTGCTCTCCTGTTAATGGAAGTGCTTTTAGACACAGACCAAGAGAAAGAGATCTGTATTTCTGGCTCAGATAGTAGCAGGCAGGAGATGATATTTTCTTAAGTAGCCTGTGATTTGTGCCCACTACGGAGAGCGAAAGAGAAGTCAGGGAGATGGAGAAAACAGAGAGAGAGCCAGAGAAGAGCAATAAGTGAGTGTAGAGCAAGAGGTTGAAAGAGAGTGAGAGAATGAAAGAAAGCATGGGAAAAGAAGGGGGAGCGAGAGGGGGGACATGAGAAAGATGGAGACAGTGATTGTAAAGGTTTCTATAATGGTTGCTCTACTGTATTTGTGATGTGTTCAAATTTGTTTTGGCTCGTGTGCGTCCATGTTTTTTGTGACTAATGTTTACTTTTGGTGTGTGTGTCAGTAGTTCATCCTGAACCAGTAAAGGAATGATCCTAAATCCCAGCTCCAGCAGTTCTGCCTGACCCTGGGCACAGAGGGCAAGGAGCCTGACATCCCCCTCTACAAGTAAGCCACTGCTCTCTCCATCCCTCTCTCCCCCCTCTATAAGTAAGCTGTTCCCTTGGCTCCATACAAGCTGTTCTACCTCTCTTATTCTCCCAGACCCTCTCTTTATCTCTGCTGTTATCTTTTTCATTCTTTCACATGCGTCTCTCACCCTGACCGCTGTCGTTCCATTCAGAGAAGGGCTGAACTACTTGGGCCAAGGATTGGGGTGGAGAAAGGATGGTGAAGCACTCTGATTTGTCAAAGAGAAATGAAGTAATGAAAAGCCACTGTGTGTGTGTGAGAGACACTTTTTTGTCCACACAGGTTTTGTACATGGTAACCTTGACAGCCTCCCCTTGCATAACATAGTGAATGGTCGTGCTGTGTTGGGTAACGGTCGATGTTGTTGGCATAAATAAGCACTACTCCCAAAGATACCTTTTATTTGACAAAGGAGCAAGGAGCAAGTATCGTTTGACTGACCACTTCCCAAGTCCCACAGCGAAATTAGCTAGGCTAAATGTCTCCATGTAAACTGACAATTGACGAACAGTGTTTATGAGAAGTGTGGGTGGGTGTGAGTGTATTCCCTTAGAGGACCAGCCTGTTTGGGAATCATCACAATGTATACAGTACTTGACTCTCTTGTTAAAAACACTTGAGAAATTTGATTCTGATTAAGGTCTAAATATTTAATGAGAAGCAACAGAGGGGTTCTGATAACAGGGTATGGGATGTGTCCAAAATGGCACAATATTCCCAGTATACATACAGTGCATTTGGAAAGTATTCAGACCCATACACTTTTTCAGCATTTTGTTACATTACAGCCTTATTCTAAAATGGATGAAATTGTTTTTTTCCCCTCACCAATCTACACACATTACCCCATAACGACAAAGCAAAAACTGAAATATCACATTTACATATGTATTCAGACGCTTTAATCAGTACAATCTTTGGCAGCGAATAGAGCCTTGTCTTCTTGGGTATGACACCACAAGTTTGGCATGCCTGTATTTGGGGAGTTTTTCACATTATTTTCTGCAGATCCTCTCAAGCTCTGTCAGGTTGGATGGGGTGCGTCGCTAAACAGCTCTTTTCAGGTCTCTCCAGAGATGTTCGATCGGGTTCAAGTCCGGGCTCTGGCTGGGCCACTCGAGGACATTCAGAGACTTCTCCTGAAGCCACTCCTGTGTTGTCTTGGCTGTGTGCTTAGGGTGATTATCCTGTTGGAAAGTGAACCCCTCTCCCCAGTCCAAGGTCCTAAGTGCTCTGGAGAAGGTTTTCATCAAGAATTTTCTCAAGTGTACTTTGCTCCGTTCATCTTTCCCTCGATCCTGACTAGTCTCCCACTCACTGCCACTGAAAAATATCCCCACAGCATGATGCTGCCACCACCATGCTTCACCGTAGGGATGGTATTAGCAAGGTGGTGAGCAGTGCCAGGATTCCTCCAGAAGTGATGCTTGGCATTTAGAAAAAATAGTTAAATCTTGGTTTCATCAAACTATAGAATCTTGTTTCTCATGGTCTGAGAGTCCAATAGGTGCCTTTTGGCAAACTCCAAGCAGGCTGTCATGTGCCTTTACTGAGGAGTGGCTTCTGTCTGGCCACTCTACCATAAAGGCTTGATTGGTAGAGTGTTGCAGAGATGGTTGTCCTTCTGGAAGGTTGTCCTATCGCTACAAAGAAACTCTGGAACTCTGTCAGAGCGACCATCAGCTTCTTGCTCACCTCCCTGACCATGGCCCTTCTCCCCCGATTGCTCAGTTTGGCCAGGTGGCTAACTGTAGCAGGAGACTTGGTGGTTCCTAACTTCTTCCATTTAAGAATGGAGGACACTGTGTTCTATGGGACCTTCAATGCTGCAAACATTTTTGGGTACCCTTCCCCAGATCTGTGCCTCGACACCATCCTGTCTTGGAGTTCTACCAACAAGTGCTTCGACCTCAAGACTTGCTTTTTGCTCTGACATGCACTGTCAACTGTGGGACCTTATATAGACAGGTGTGTGCTTTTCCAAATCATGTCCAATCAATTGAATTTACCACAAGTGGAATCCAATCAAGTTGTAGAAACATGATCAATGGAAACCGGATGCACCTGAGCTCAGTTTCTAGTCTCAAGGCAAAGGGTCTGAATACTTATGTAAATAATGTATTTCAACCAAACAAATTCCAAAAATAATAAAAGCTGTTTTCTCTTTGTCATTACAGGCTATTGTGCTTATAATGCTATAATGCATTTTAGAATAATGCTTTAACGTAACAAAATGTGGAACGGTGAAGGGGTCTGAATACTTTCCGAATGCACTATAGTGCACTTCTTTTGACCGGAACACTATGCTATGTTTCCTGGTCAAAAAGTAGTGCATTATATAAGGAATAGGGTTCCATTTGGGACACAGACTTGGTGATCTGCCATTTTGATCAAACAGTCCGTTTTAGAATTTTGCATGAATCATATCCTTTATTTAAAATGTTATTTTTATTTTATTATTTTTATTTTTTTCACCTTTATTTAACCAGGTAGGCTAGTTGAGAACAAGTTCTCATTTGCAACTGCGACCTGGCCAAGATGAAGCATAGCAATGCGACACAGACAACAACACAGAGTTACACATGGAATAAACAAAACATAATCAATAATACAGCAGAACAAAATAAAACAAAAAGTCTATGTACAGTTAGTGCAAATGAGGTAAGATAAGGGGGTTAAGGCAATAAATAGGCCATGGTGGCGAAGTAATTACAATATAGAAATTTAAACACTGGAATGGTAGATGTGCAGAAGATGCATGTGCAAGTGGAGATACTGGGGTGCAATGGGACAAGATAAATAAATAAATAAATACTGTATGGGGATGAGGTAGGTAGATGGGCTATGTACAGGTGCAGTGATATGTGATCTGTGAGCTGCTCTGACAGCTGGTGCTTAAAGCTAGTGAGGGAGATATGAGTCTCCAGCTTCAGAGAATTGTGCAGTTCGTTCCAGTCATTGGCAGCAGAGAACTGGAAGGAAAGACGACCAAAGGAGGAATTGGCTTTGGGGGTGACCAGTGAGATATACCTGCTGGAGCGCGTGCTACGAGTGGGTGCTGCTATGGTGACCAGTGAGCTGAGATGAGGCGAGGCTTTACCTAGCAGAGACTTGTAGATAACCTGTAACCAGTGGGTTTGGCGACGAGTATGAAGCGAGGGCCAACCAACGAGAGCATACAGGTCGCAATGGTGTGTAGTGTATGGGGCTTTGGTTACAAAACGGATGGCACTGTGATAGACTGCATCCAGTTTGTTGAGTAGAGTGTTGGAGGCTATTTTATAGATGACATCACCGAAGTCGAGGATCGGTAGGATGGTCGGTTTTCCGAGGGTATGTTTGGCAGCATGAGTGAAGGATGCTTTGTTGCGATATAGGAAGCCAATTCTACATTACATTTTTGATAGGAGATGCTTAATGTGATTCTGGAAGGAGAGTTTACAGTCTAACCAGACACCTAGGTATTTGTAGTTGTCCACGTATTCTAAGTCAGAGCTGTCCAGAGTAGTGATATTGGACGGGCGAGCAGGTGCTGGCAGGGATCGGTTGAATAGCATGCATTTAGTTTTCCCTGCATTTAAAGGGCAAATCTGCGATTGTGACATCCATTTTTGGACTTTCAAATTAATTATATATAACTTACAATATAACTTACAAATATCTCATGATTTTAGGTGAACTGTTTAACCCCATCAAAACCCAAAATATAAGCTTGTTTTACTCCATTGTGTGTAAACAATGTAATTGTAAACAAAACATGGGTATTGCATCCATATCCCGGCCTATGAATTTGAGAGTGGTTACATCTCTCCAGCCCCATCTCTAAGCTGTTTACCTAAAAAGGTGGCAGGGTGTCTGCTTTGTTGTTGTTTGAATTGCAGATTGCCCCTTGAAGGGCTGTGTGCTGACGCCAATGTTAAAATCATCCTGAGGGCTTTCTCTCTGAGATTTGACAGAGGGAAGGGTGTTGATGATCAAACTGCCAGAGTACCAGATGGTGCATGAAATGTGTGAGGGGGTATTTACCTTGTTGCATATGTCTTTTCCCAATGTAGCTTTTCTTGATTCCTTGCGTCCTATCTCCCCCTATCTCCTTGGATCTTCTCCTCAAATACGGTTCAGAAGGAAGCAAAGCAATATTATGCAAGGAATCACCGAAAGGCAGCATTCTGTATACCTCTGGCCCCTCTTTGGACACTGTGTTAACTAACCTCCAGACGAGCTTCAATGCCATACAACTCTCCTTCCGTGGCCTCCAACTGCTCTACCCTCTCCTTTTTCGAACATTCTGTTAAAAATCGTGCAACATTTCAGCGTCCTACTACTCATGCCAGGAATATAGTATATGCATATGATTAGTATGTGTGGATAGAAAACACTCTGAAGTTTCTAAAACTGGTTGAATAATGTCTGTGACTATAACAGAACGTGAACAGCAAGCAAAATCCCCAGAAAAACCTGGTCACAAAAACCACAGAAAAGTATTAATCCGCCAGTCTCTGAGTTGTTTATGGCAAGCAAAAATATATAGCAGGGAGCTTGCAGTTCCTACAACTTCCACACGATGTAGCCAAAAACGTCAATTTCATTGACAAAAATCCTTTGTGTCATGACAAATAGATCCTTCATTCCGTCCAGCATACAGCAATCGATTTTGGAAGAGAGAAAAAAGACATTGTTTTCTTGAGTAGCTGCTATTGAATACAGATCGCCCAGTGATCAATTTGATCGCTTATTAACGTTTACAAATACCTAAAGTTGGGTTACAAAAGTAGGTTGAAGTGTTTTGTCAAAGAATATAGGCAACTTATATAATTTTAAAAAATGACGTTGCGTGTTGGAAGAGAGCTTTTTTCCTGAACCAGACAGGCTATACAAATGGATATTTTGGGCATACATGGACGGATTTAATCGGGAAAAAGACCCAATTGTGATGTTTATGGAACATATAGGAGTGCCATCAAAGAATATCATCAAAGGTAATGAATGTTTTATATTTTATTTCTGCATTTTGTGTAGCGCCGGCTACGCTAATTATTTTGTTTACGTCCCCTTCAGGTATATTGGGGTGTTGCATGCTATCAGATTTTTAAAAATCTGACTTGTTGGCTAGATTCACAACGAGTGTAGCTTTAATTCAATACCCTGCATGTGTGTTTTAATGAACGTTTGAGTTTTAACGAGTACATTTAGCATTTAGCGTAGCGCATTTGCATTTCCAGGTGTCTAGATGAGACGTCTGCGTCTCAAGTAGGATCAAGAGTTAACCTCTTGAAACTAGGGGGCACTATTTTCATTTTTGGAAAAATAATGTTCCCAAAGTAAACGGGCTATTTTGTCAGGACAAGATGCTAGAATATGCATATAACTGACAACTTAGGATAGAAAACACTCTAAAATTTCCAGAACTGTAAAAATATTGTCTGTGAGTACAACAGAACTGATATTGCAGGCGAAAGCCTGAGAAAAATCCAATCAGGAAGGGACTCTTATTTAGAAACTCTGCGTTCCTATGCGTCCCTATTGAGCAGTGAAAGGGATATCAACCAGATTCCTTTTTCTATGGCTTCCCTAATGTGTCTAGTGTCACAAGACATAGTTTCAGGCTTTTATTTTGAAAAATGAGCGTGAACGACAACATTGCGTCAGTGGTCATCTGGTGGCTCTCAGAGTGGTTTGTGTGTAATAAACAAAGCCGGCCATTGTGCCTCTCGCTCCTACTGGGAAGCCAATTGTCCCAGTTGATATATTATCGAATATATATTTGAAAAACACCTTGAGGATTGATTATAAAAAACGTTTGCCATGTTTCTGTCGATATTATGGATATAATTTGGAATATTCTTCGCCGTTGTCGTGACCGCAGTTTCCGGTGGATTTCTCAACCAAACGTGAAGTACAAACGGAGGTATTTCAGCTATAAAAATAATCTTTATGGGACAAAATGAACATTTGCTGTCTAACTGGGAATCTCGTGAGTGAAAACATCCGAAGATCATCAAAGGTAAACGATTCAATTTGATTGCTTTTCTGATTTTCGTGACCAAGTTGCCTACTGTTAGCTGGACATAATGCTATGCTAGGCTATCGATAAACTTACACAAATGCTTGTCTTGCTGTGGCTGTAAAGCATAATTTCAAAATCTGAGACGACAGGGTGATTAACAAAAGGCTAAGCTGTGTTTAACTATATTTCACTTGTGATTTCATGAATATTAATATTTTCTAGTAATATTTTTTGTCCGTTACGTTAGAGTTAGTTCTAAGAGGTTTTAAGCTTTGTCACTATAGTGTTAGCAAACTCCTCACCAGGGGTAGTATATTACAGACTACAGTGGTCACAGTAGAAACACTATTGATTTCCTTCATTCAAACATATCACCCAATAATCTAGGTGTTTGTGTGTTGGAGTAGGGTGAGACCTTCACTCTGAGAATTCTAGTGCAGACTGGAATGTAACCTACCACAACCTTGGTAGAGATTGACCTGGTCAACTTGACATTGATGACTCCTCACCCGGAGCCAGGACCATCTAATTAATATCTGGACCTGAAATCCAGTTCCACTGCTTTTCATTATACCCTCCTAATCAGGGACTGATTTAAACCCGGGACCCCAGGTTGGTGCAATTAATTATCAGGTAGAACAGAAGAAAACGGCAGTCGTCCGGACCTCGTAGGGTAAGATTTGCATAACACTGGTATAAACAGGGCCTTATGTGAACAGTGATACTACATTTCAAATCAAACCGTTTGTCCCTACTCCCTAGGTAGACACCAATGTAACCAACACCTGTGGGATTGGGCTCCATTTGGAACACAATTTGACAGTGTTTTTGAGTAAGGGTTCTGAGACTTCCATAATGAGCCCATGCAGACTGGAATGTAACCAACCAACCACCACTTTTAAAGACTGACATGGGCTGTGTCCCAAAATGCACCATAATATCTACAGTGTACAGCGCAATCAGAAAGTCTTCAGGCACCTTGACTTTCTCCACATTTTGTTAAATTAAAGCCTTATTCAAAAAAAAATCCTCATCAATCTACACACAATACCCATTAATGACAGATTGAAAACAGTTTTTTTTGGGGGGGGGGTCAAATGTATAAAAAATGTAACAACAGAAAAACGTTCCCCAAGAAAACAGTGGCCTCTATCATTCTTAAATGGAATAAGTTTGGAACCACCAAGACTCTTCCTAGAGCTGGGCAGCCGGCCAAACTGAGCAATAGTGGGAGAAGGGCCTTGGTCAGGGAGGTGAGCAAGAACCCAATGGTCACTCTGACAGAGCTCTAGAGTTCCTCTGTGGAGATAGGAGAACCTTCCAGAAGGACAACCATCTCTACAGCACTCCACCAATCAGGCCTTTATGGTAGAGTGGCCAGACGGAAGCCATTCCTCATTAAAGGCACATGACAGCCCGCTTGGAGTTTGCCAAAAGGCACCTAATAAACTCTCAAACTATGAGAAACATGATTCTCTGGTCTGATGAAACCAAGATTGAACTCTTTGGCCTGGATGCAAAGCGTCACATCTGTAGGAAACCTGGCACCTTCTTCTACGGTGAAGGCATGGTGGCAGAATCTTGCTGTGTGGATGTTTTTCAGCGGCAGGGACTGGGAGACTAATCAGGATCGAGGGAAGATGAACGGAGCAAAGTACAGAGAGATTGATGATGAAAACCTGCTCTAGAGAGCTCAGGCACTCAGACTGGGGCGAAGGTTGACCTTCCAACAGGACATCAACTCTAAGCACACAGCCAAGACAATGCCGGACTTGCTTCGGGACAAGTCTCTGAATGTCCTTGAGTGACCCAGCCAGAGCCCGGCCTTGAACCTGATCAAACATCTCTGGAAAGACCTGAAAATAGCTGTTCAGAGACGTTCCTCATCCAACCTGACAGAACTTGAGAGGATCTGCAAAGAATGTGAGAAACTCCCCAAATACAGGTGTGCCAAGCTTGTAGCATCATACCCAAAGGTGCTTCAACAAAGTACTGAGGAAAGGGTCTGAATATTCATGTAAATATGATATATATATATTTTATATATATATACATTAATACATTATGGGGTATTGTGTGTAGAATGTGTTTATAGAAATTGTATTGAATCAATTTTAGAATAATGACGTAGCGTGATAAACTGTGGGAAAAGTCAAAGGGTCGTATTTATTTTTTTTACCTTTATTTAACTAGGCAAGTCAGTTAAGAACAAATTCTTATTTTCAATGATGGCCTAGGAACAGTGAGTTAACTGCCTGTTCATGGGCAGAACGACAGATTTGCACCTTGTCAGCTCAGGCGTTTGATCGGGCAACCTTCCGGTTACTAGTCCAACGCTCTAACCACTAGGCTACCCTGAATACTTACTGAATGCACTTTATAGTGTGCTACCAAAATCCTTATGGGTAATATATAGGGAATATGGTGTCATTTTGGCACACCACTAGTCACCTCGACAACCATGACCCCTCACCCTGATCCAGCTCTCTAAATGAGGTCATGAGTACAGAGACATACAATTGGTATGAAGTGCATTCATAGAATCCCAACACACTTTCGCACCCACACACACAAAAAATCCACTCTCCGATTAGACAGGAAAATGTGTCCAAGGCAGCGAGCTTTTAAAGAGTGCTTTTTGCATGAAGTGAAATGGAGAGTCACTCAGAGTGTTCTAGGCCCCCTCAATAGCTGTACAGAGAACTTGACTTAGTCTGTGGCCACTACTACAGACTCTAAGAGCCTGAGAGATAGGCACGCACTGTGTTTGTACTATACGTTGTCTATCTGCCTGCATTTTCATACATTCATTGTACAGTACCTGTCGAAAGTTTGTTAGCACCTACTCACTCAAGGGTTTTTCTTTATTTTTTCTATTTTCTACATTGCAAAATAATAGTGAAGACATCAAAACTATGAAATAACACATATGGAATCATGGAGTAAACGTAAGTGTTTAACAAATCACAATATATTTTATATTTGAGATTCTTCAAAGTAGCCAGCCTTTGCGTTGATGACAGCTTTGCACACTCTTGGCATTCTCTCAACCAGCTTCATGAGGTAGTCACCTGGAATGCATTTCAATTAACAGGTGTGCCTTGTTAAAAGTTCATTTGTGGAATTTCTTTCCTTCCTAATGTGTTTGAGCTAATCAGTTGGATTGTGACAAGGTAGGGGTGGTATACAGAAGATAGCCCTATTTGGTAAAATACCAAGTCCATTTTATGAAAAGAACAGATCAAATAAGCATAGAGAAATGACAGTCCATCAATACCTTAAGGCATGAAGGTCAGTCAATCTGGAAATTTTCAAAATCTTTAAACGTTTCTTAAAGTGCAGTCACAAAAAAACATCAATCACTATGATGAAACTAGCTCTCGTGAGGACGGCCACAGGAAAGGAAGACCCAGAGTTACCTCTGCTGCAGTTCATTAGAGTTACCACCCAAAGAAATTGCAGCCCAAATAAATTCTTCACAGAGTTCAAGTACAAGACACATCTCAACATCAACTGTTCAGAGGAAACTAGGTGAATCAGGCCTTCATGGTCAATTTGCTGCAAAGAAACCACTGCTAAAGGACACTAATAACCTGTCTACGATACTGGTTCCCAATTGGGAATCAACCCTCCCACGTTCAGCTGAAACGGTGGCGCATGGAACGCAAAAATATTCTTAAAAATATTTAACCTCCACACATTAACAAGTCCAATAGCTCAAATGAAAGATAAACACCTTGTTCATCTAGCCAGCAAGTCAGATTTGTAAAATGTTTTACGGCGAAAACATAGCACATATATATGTAAAACCACCACCAGACACAGCTCATTTGAATAGCCAAAACATGCAATCAACAAACGCAGGATTAAAAAATAAATCGCTCACTAACCTTTTGAAAATCTTCATCAGATGACAGTAATATGACATGTTACACAGTACATATATTTTTTTTTCAATAATATGCCATTTATATCCATAAATGTCCATTTACAGTGAGTTCAAGTTCAGAAATTACTCAAAAATGCCCGCAGGAAATCTATGTAGCGCGGCAAGATAACGTAAATAGACATCATAAACTTTGACTAAATATACATGTTCTACATATAGTTAGAAAGATACACTGCTTCTTTATGCAACCGCTGTGTTAGATTTATTTTTAATGTTACAGAAATCGCACACTATTCCATATGCTGAGACAGCGCTCAGTTCCAAGCTACATTTCTACGTAATGTTGGAGTCAACAGAAACACAGATTTAAGCATAAATATTCCCTTACCTTCGATGGTCTTCGTTCAGAATGTTCTGGAAGGCTTCATACTTACCCAATACATCGTTTGGTTTCAAGTCTTGCGTCTTTGTATTAGCTACTGCTAATAACATCAGCTGAAATGCACCCAAAACGTCCTCTGGTCCGGAAAAGTTGCGCATCAAAACTTAAAAATTACATATTATATGTCGACTAAACAGGTCAAACTAAGTGCAGAAGCAAGCTTTATGATGTTTTAGACACGCAAAACAAACTTCAATTCAATCGGCCATCGTCTGCCCTTCTCTTGAGTGCTGGAACAAAGGAATGGCTGGGACCAATTCGCGCCCATACGCACAGCCTATTCTCTCGTGGCACGCACTAATTTCACTCCCATAGGGTCAATTCTCGCGGGATTTGAACGATTCAAAGCTCTACTGAAAGAGGACATCTAGCGGAAGAGATAGAAAGTATCCCCAGAATCATAACTGGTTGGGAAGGGTGGGGGCCATGACGTCAAAGTTGCTCCAACTTTCATGGCCACAGAAACTAGTTTGGAAGAATGCCTGCCCTGTGAGTTCTGCTATACTTACAGACATAATTCCAACGGTTTTAGAATCTTTAGAGTGTTTTCTATCCAATAATAATTTTTATTTGCATATATTAGCAATTTTTGACAGATTTTTTTTCCAGTTTACTAGGGGTACCCAATCTCTCCAAAGGGGGCGTATGTCTGCCATATCCTTAACAGGATTTATAAGAAGAAAATACTTGCTTGGGTCAAGAAATACGAGCATTTACATTAGTCCGGTGGAAATCTATCCTTTGGGCTGATGAGTCCAAATTTGAGATTTTTGGCTCCAACCGCGGTATCATTGTGAGACGCAGAGTAGATAAACAGATGAACTCAGCATGTGTGGTTCCCACCATTAAGCATGGAGGAGGAGATGTGATGGTGTGGGGGTGCTTTGCTGTTGACACTGTCTGTGATTTATTTAGAATTCATGGCCCACTTTACCAGCGTGACTACCACAGCATTCTGCAACTATACGCCATCCCATCTGGTTTGCGCTTAGTGGGACTATAATTTTTTTCAAGAGGACAATGACCCAACACACCTCCAGGATGTGTAAGGGCTATTTAACCAAGAAGCAGAGTGATGGAGTGCTGCATCAGATGACCTGGCCTGCACAATCACCCGACTTCAACCCAATTGAGATGGTTTGGGATGAGTTGGACAGCAGAGTGAAGGAAAAGCAGCCAACAAGTGCTCAGCATATGTGGGAACTCCTTCAAGACTGTTGGAAAAGCATTCCAGGTGAGGCTGGTTGAGAGAAAAACAAGTATGTGCAATGCTGTCATCAAGGCAGAGTGGCTACTTTGAAGAATCTAAAATCTAAAATATATTTTGATTTGTTTAACACTTTTTTGGTTACTACATGATTCCATATGTGTTATTTAATTGTTTTGATGTCTTCGCTATTATTCTACAATGTAGAAAGTAGTAAAAAATTAAGAAAAAACATTGAATGAGCCGGTGTGTCCAAACTTGACAGGTGCTGTATATATTTTTGCAGGGCAATCTACTCAATAACAATTGCCTGAGTCCTGGTATCCATCAAATCAACACAAACACACATATTATATACTGAATAAAAATATTAGCGCAACAAGCAACAATTTCATGCATTTTACTGAATTACACTGAGAAAATCAGTCAATTGTAATGAATTAATGAACCCTAAGCTATGGATTTCACATGACTGTGCACACATATGTATCTCTTGCTCACCGAAAGTGGTCCTCAGGAGCTCGTCACAGTATTTTTGTGCATTCATATTGCCATCTTTAAAATGCAGTTGATTTCATTGTCCGTAGATTATGCCTGCACATACCATAACCCCACCTCCACCATGGGGAACTCTGTTCACAACGTTGACATCAGCAAACCGCTCACCCGCACAAAGCTATACACGCGGTCTGCTGTTGTGAGGCCGGTTGGATGTACTGCCAAATTCTCTAAAACAATGGTAGAGAAATTAACATTAATTTCCCTTGCAAAGCTCTGGTGGATATTCCTGCAGTTAGCATGCCAATTTCGCTCTCCTTCAAAACTTGAGATGTCTGTGGCATTGTGTTGTGTGGTAAAGCTGTACATTTTAGAGTGGCCTTTTATTGTCTCCAGGACAAGGTGCACCTGTGTAATGATCATGCTTTTTAATCAGCTTCTTGATATGCCACGCCTGTTATGTGGATGGATTATCTTGGCAAAGGAGAAATTCACACTTACAGGGATGTAAACAAATTTGTGGACAAAACTTGAGAGAGGTGCGCATTTTTGTGCGTATGGAGAATTTCAGGGATTTTTTATTTCAGCTCATGAAACATGTGACCAACACTTTACATGTTGTGTTTATGTTTTTGTTCAGTAGATACAGTGTGTTTGTCTGTCTGTACGGTATGTGTGTGCTGCTTGGAACTGACAGCCTCCCTAATGCTTCCCGTATTGCAAAGTTTTCTTTGGTTTATGCTGCTTTTCAGTTTTTCTGTCTGTTTGATTTCGAATTCAGAAGCACAGAGGAACAGTTAGTATTTGTTTGGAACATGCCACAGGCCTCTTCATTTGTAAGTGAGAAATAGGATTTAATTATTGATAAAGTGACATAAGTGACCACATTGCATTAAAAATTAATAGCTTTCCTGAAAGTAATATAGTAAATTGGCTGTTAATAATTTAGGGTACTCAAAAACCCTGGGTGTTTTGTGTCTGTGTGTTTTATGCTAATGTTAGCATTTTTGACATCTACAAGTGTTGTTTGTTTACTTGTTCTTGCTTCCCCCTGCTGAAATTAACCAAAATGGGTGATGTTAAATGTATTTTTAAATGTTTTATATGATATGAATATGATATTTTCCTCGTCTTTCTCCCTGAGTGTGCTGCTTTCTCACATATTTCTGCACAACACCAAAGTTTGATGGGGCATTGTATTTCTCTTATGTCTTTGTTTTATCCCTCCTCTCGACGTGTAAAATTTGTAGCAGTGGAACACACATCTTCTTCCCATTCAGAGATGATGGGGGACTATATGCTGTTGATATGTCCCTCAGATTAATCAAACCTATTCTCCAGCTCAGGGTGCCTCTCTTCATCTTTCTCTCTATCTATCTTTCTATATATAGCAGGGCAAAAAAAGTTATCCCACTTAAAAAGATGAGAGAGGCATGTACTGTTCATCATAGGTACACTTCAACTATGACAGACAAAATGAGAAGAAAAAATCCAGAAAATCACATTGTAGGATTTTTTATGAATTTATTTGCAAATTATGGTGGAAAATAAGTATTTGGTCACCTACAAACAAGCAAGATTTCTGGCTCTCACAGACCTGTAACTTCTTCTTTGAGAGGCTCCTCTGTCCTCCACTCGTTACCTGTATTAATGGCACGTGTTTGAACTTGTTATCCGTATAAAAGACACCTGTCAACAACCTCAAACAGTCACACTCCAAACTCCACTATGGCCAAGACCAAAGAGCTGTCAAAGGACACCAGAAACAAAATAGCTGAGAAGACTGAATCTGCAATAGGTAAGCAGCTTGGTTTGAAGAAATCAACTGTGGGAGCAATTATTAGGAAATGGAAGACATACAAGATCACTGATAATCTCCCTCGATCTGGGGCTCCACGCAGGATCTCACCCCGTGGGGTCAAAATGATCACAAGAAGGGTGAGCAAAAATCCCAGAACCACACGGGGGACCTAATGAATGACTTGCAGAGAGCTGGGACCAAAGTAACAAAGCCTACCATCAGTAACACACTACGCCGCCAGGGACTCAAATCCTGCAGTGCCAGATGTGTCCCCCTGCTTAAGCCAGTACATGTCCAGGCCTGTCTGAAGTTTGCTAGAGAGCATTTGGATGATCCAGAAGAAGATTGGGAGAATGTCATATGGTCAGATGAAACCAAAATATAACTTTTTGGTAAAAACTCAACTCGTCGTGTTTGGAGGACAAAGAATGCTGAGTTGCATCCAAAGAACACCATACCTACTCTGAAGCATGGGGGTGGAAACATCATGTTTTGGGGCTGTTTTTCTGCAAAGGGACTAGGACGAATGATCCGTGAAAAGGAAAGAATGAATGGGGCCATGTATCGTGAAATTTTGAGTGAAAACCAGCAAGGGCATTGAAGATGAAACGTGGCTGGGTCTTTCAGCATGACAATGATCCCAAACACACCGCCCGGGCAACGAAGGAGTGGCTTCGTAAGAAGCATTTCAAGGTCCTGGAGTGGCCTAGCCAGTCTCCAGATCTCAACCCCATAGAAAATCTTTGGAGGGAGTTGAAAGTCCGTGTTGCCCAGCAACAGCCCTAAAACATTACTGCTCTAGAGGAGATCTGCATGGAGGAATGGGCCAAAATACCAGCAACAGTGTGTGAAAACCTTTGTGAAGACTTACAGAAAACGTTTGACCTCTGTCCTTGCCAACAAAGGGTATGTAACAAAGTGTTGAGATAAACTTTTGTTAATGACCAAATACTTATTTTCCACCATAATTTGCAAATACATTCATTAAAATTTATTTTTTTTCAATTATTTTTTTTTCTCATTTTGTCTGCCATAGTTGAAGTGTACCTATGATGAAAATTACAGGCCTCTCTCATCTTTTTAAGTGGGAGAACTTGCACAATTGGTGGCTGACTAAATACTTTTTTGCCCCATTGTATCTGTCTCTCTCTCTTCTCTCTCTTTTTCTCTCTCTCACTTTGTCCTCTCTTCTCTATCTTTCTCTCTGTCTGACTTCATTTGTGTTATTTTCCAGAAGGACAATACCAGCGTCTAGTGTCCTTCAGCATTCTCATATTATTTCTCTCTCTTGTCCTCTCCCTCACTCATCCCACTCTTCTTTTCATCTGTTTGTTGCAGGACCTTGCAGACAGTGGGGCCGGGCAGTCTCACGCGCGGACCGAGACTGTGGCTGTGTATTTCAAAGAAGAGAGGATAGGCTGTGGCAAGGGCCCAAGGTATGTAGACCCACAACAACCACCCAATAGGCAGAGTTAGCATGCAACTGAAATGGGACCCTATTTCCCATGGAGCCCTGGTCAAAAGTTATGCACTATAACGGGAATAAGTTGGCATTTGGGACGCATTCCTTAGTGTGCTCCGCTCTGCTCAATGCATGTCTAATGGGCTCTAGAAATAATGGCAATTTTTTATTGATAGTGTTTATTATAGCAATTAAGCTTTCAGTGGCTGTTCTATTGGTAGCAACATTATGCAGCATGAAAATTAATCGATTCATTATTGAATTGACATAAATAGTATTATAGAAACAACATCACTTTGAAGAGGGGAAGTGCCCTGTGACGAAGACTGAGAGACCGCACAGAGTGCGTCTCTCTCTGGAGATAGCTTAGCTCTGGTCTATGGAATTAGTGCGGCTTGCGGACACTAAGCCTTCCTTTACTCACACCCTGGACTATATCTAGGGCTAGCTGTGAAGATAGACGGCACACAGTGAGTCCCTCCGGCTGCGTCCCAAATGACACCTTTTTCTCTATATAGTACATTACTTTGACCAGGGCCAATAGGGCTGTGGTCGTATGGCTCTGGTCAAAAGTAGTACACTATAAAGGGAATAGGGTGCCATTTGGGATGCAGCCTCTCTCCGGGGCTAAGTGGGGTTTGGTTTGGTTCTACCTGTGATCTGTCTCTTCACAGGAAAAGGGCGTAAGGGGTGGGGAGGGCTTTTGTGAAGAAGCCTAGGTTAAAGCAAGTGTGAATCGCTGCATGAAGGAAGGCCCTTTCAGGGTGGAGGAGAGCATAAGAGATAAAACCCTTTGGCTCAGCTTAGGAGGAATAAAACGGAAATGCATCAAACATCTCTCAACCCTCTGCATTGGAAATCCCTCTCCTTGGCCCCCCTTGAAAGAGCTCTCTGCCTCTAAGCTGGTGATAACTTTGTCCCCTCCATAGTATCTCTACCCAGCTTACTGTTTTTATATTTACGGAATTTTAAGCCCCACTACCCCCCTGCCTCTTGGCTATGATCACATAATGCATAATATAATATATACTGAGAGCGGTACGGTAAACAGTGCTTGGCCCAAAGGCTTAGCTACCTCTGTAAGATGTATGCATGGTGCTAGATACCTGGGATTGTTAGGAGGAAAAATGGGCTTTGGAGGAAGAAACTTTTTTATATAATCCTCTGTCTTTGGCCTGCTCTCAGACTACAGCATATGAAAAGGATGTTTTGAATATGCTTAAGACCTTTTTTCTTGTCTGTCTGTCTCTCTATTTTATTTATGAATTTTTCTCCCTTTCAATCCAGTATCCAACAGGCGGTGATGGAGGCTGCTATGGACGCGCGCTCGAGAAATATAAGTTGTTTGAAGAAGAGTCATTTGTAACCACCACTACATCTTATATGTTTAATAAGCCCTAGCTTTGTCTGTAGAAAAAAATATAAATGGCTGCCAGTGTTTTAAGTTCCTGGGCGTACATATCACAGACAAACTGAAATGGTCCACCCACACAGACGGTGTGGTGAAGAAGGCGCCTCTTCAACCTCAGGAGGCTGAAGAAATTTGGCTTGTCACCCAAAACCCTGACAAACTTTTACAGATGCACAACCGAGAGCGTTCTGACGGGCTGTATCACAGCCTGGAACAGCAACTGCACCGCCCTCAACCGCAAGGCTCTCTAGGGAGTGTGTGGTCTGCACAACATATCACCAGGGGCAAACTACCTGCCCTCCATGACACCGACAGCACCCAATGTCACAGGAAGGCCAAAAAGATCATCAAGAACAACAACCACCCGAGCCACTGCCTGTTCACACCGCTATCATCCAGAAGGCGAGGTCAGTACAGGTGCATCAAAGCTGGGACCGAGAGATTTAAAAAATGCTTCTCTCTCAAGGCCATCAGACTGCTAAACAGCAATCACTAACTCAGAGAGGCTGCTGCCTACATTGAGACCCAATCACTGGACACTTTAATAAATGGATCACTAGTCACTTTAAACAATGCCACTTTAAATAATGCCACTTTAACTTACATTACTAATATCACATGTATATACTGTATTGTATATCATCTATTGCACCTTGCCTGTGCCCTCGGCCATCGCTCATCCATATATTTATATGTGCATATTCTCATTCACCCCTTTAGATTTGTGTGTATTAGGTAGTTGTTGGGGAATTATTTGATTACTTGATAGATATTACTGCACTGTCGGAACTAGAAGCACAAGCATTTCTCTACACTAGCACTAACATCTGCTAACCATGTGTATGTGACCAATAACATTTGGATTTGATTTATGTACAGTGGTCTGTCCAGTCAATTGAAGAAGTTGGAACCACCATTGCATGTTTAAAAGCTTCACAAAAATAGCCTACAGTTGAATTCGCAAGTTAACATACACTTAGGTTGGAGTCATTAAAACTCGTTTTTGAACCACTCCACAAATGTCTTGTTAACAAACTTAAGTTTTGGCAAGTTGGTTAGGGTTACGCAAGTATAAACACCATGGGACCACGCAGCCATCATACCGCTCAGGAACGAGACGCTTTCTGTGTCCTAGAGATTAAGTACTTTGTTGCGAAAAGTGCAAATCAATCCCAGAACAACAGCAAAGGACCTTGTGAAGATGCTGGAGGAAACAGGTACAAAAGTATCTATATCCACAGTAAAACGATTCCTATATCGACATAACCTGAAAGGCCACTCAGGAAGGAAGAAGCCACTGCTCCAAAACCTATGGTTTGAAACTGCACAGGGGGACAAAGATCATACTTTGAAGCACGGGGGTGGCAGCATCATGTTGTGGGGGTACTTTGATGCAGAAGGAACTGGTGCACTTCACAAAATATATTGCATCATACGGAAGGAAGGTTATGTGGATACATTGAGGCAACATCTCAAGACATCAGTTAATGCTTGGTCTCGCAATTGGGTCTTCCAAATTAACAATGCATACTTCCAAAGTTGTGGCAAAATGGCTGAAGGACAACAAAGTCAAGGTATTGGAGTGGCCATCACAAAGCCCTGACCTCAATTTTGTGGGCAGAACTGAAAAAGCATGTGTGAGCAAGGAGGCCTACAAACCTGATTCAGTAACACCAGCTCTGTCAGGAGGAATGGGCCAACATTCACCCAACTTATTGTGGGAAGCTTGTGGAAGGCTACCCGAAAACGTTTGACCCAAGTTAAACATTTTAAAGGCAATGCTACCAAATAATAATTGAGTGTATGTAAACGTCTGACCAACTGTGATTGTGATGAAAGAAATAAAATCTGAAAGAAATAATTCTCTCTAGTATTATTCTGACATGTCACATTCTTAAAATAAAGTGGTGATCCTAACTAACCTAAGACAGGGAATTTTTACTAGGATAAAATGTCAGGAACTGTGAAAAACTTAGTTTAAATGTATTTGGCTAAGGTGTATGTAATTTCCGACTTCAACTGTATAACTTTCTTTGGTGTCTTTTGAAATTCACTTTGTTTAAACATTTAAAAGAAAAGGTTAATGGCTGCCGGAGAGTGGTGGACTGTGCTGTCGGTTGTCTGGTGGATACAGAGAATTAGCCTGTTTTGAAGTGCTAGTCCAGAGAACAGCTAGCATGTGACCTTGACCTGCCTGCATTGTGGTCCATGAATGCTAAGCTAACTGCAGCTAAGAGCCTTCTTCCATGCTAATAGCCTTGGAGGACCATGTTGAAGTCTCTTCTTTGTGTCGTGTATTTCGCTAATAGAAAAAGGGACATAATAAGAATAGGCCTTGGTTTGTGTGTGAGGCGAGACGAAAGAACTCTTGTGTTGAGCATGGCCCCGGTCCTTAAGCTGTGAAGTTGAAGACATGTTGACTCGCCCTTTAGGGTATAGGGTGTAATTTGGTATGCAGCCTATTTAGAGCCCAGAGGGTAGCCATTTGCGACTCACTTCTAGCCACACGCTGCTTTAGTTTTTGGCCGTTTGTCATTAAACAGCACTTAAGGAAAATCTATAAACATTTTAGCATTAATAACCATTCGTCATTCACTGCCAGGTAAAACACAATTACATGCTCTCAGATCCTGATCTGAAAGTTATCCCCATCATCATCATCATCATCATCATCATCATCTATCCTCCTCCGGAGCACCTGCGTATGCATGTGCATGGCTAATGCATTAGTGTGTATACATTGAGAGGTGGGTAGTGTGTATGGTGAGTTAGTGTGGTTTTGGACTGAACCAGTGTCGTCCGCGCCGACCAGCAACACATTAATCAAACAGTACAATTTGTCTGTCTTCACTGGAACTAATTACCGGGTAGATGGGTAAAGTTAGCCTTGCTGGAGGAAGGAGGAAGCAGGCCTGTAGGAAGTTGAGAAGGTCAAAGCTTTTATTTGGTTTGGCCTGTAAATGAGGCCCTTAGCGGCCTGTGTTTGATACTGTTTGGGCGTTCAAACCCTCGCTTTTATGGAACATTAGTGTCTTACGGTGTTGTTTTTTACAACCCCCCCTACCTCGCTCCCCCTCTTGCCATTTGAGGCGTAGAGAAGATAATCTCTCCCTCCCTTTACCTCTTCCTCCCCCCTCCCTATCTCTCTTCCCTTCTCTCTCTCCTTTTTTTAGTCTTCCTCCCATCCTTAATTATCTCCATTCTCTCTCCCTTGTGTAATCCCCCTGTCGTAATGATTGATAGATGCTCATTGCTAGTAAATTAACATTTCCCTCATAAATTGTACTTTCAAGTGGCTAGATTAGCAATGCATCCTGAAAAGGTCAGTTCATTTAAAATCATCTCTCCTCCTGCGAAGCCTCTTCCTCTCACTCCTTCAGACAGTACAAACTGTCCAGGTCTGCATCCCAAATGGCACCCTTTGCACTATTATATAGTGCACTACCTTTGTATAGGGGATGCGGCCCAGGGCTGTGTTGGACCTGTTGTTTCCTATCCTTAATAAAGCTAGCTACCTCCTGGGAGAGAGCGAGCCCCACCGACATCTCCCTACCGTACGGCTGAGACATTTAACAACTTTTGAACACAGCCCTAGTTTGTCCAGGTTATGACTGAAATATTTGCTCATTACCAGGGTCAGTCATTTCTCTGTGTTGGGGACCCAATTATAGATACTGTACACTGAGCTCCAAAAGTATTTGGACAGCAACAATTTTGTTGTTTTTCTGCTCTTTACTCCAGCACTTTGGATTTGAGATGATACAATGACTGAGGTTAAAGTGCAGACTCGTCTTTAATTAGAGGGTATTTTCATCCAGATCGTGTGAACCGTTTAGAAACTACAACACTTTTTGTGCATAGTTCCCACATTTTAGGGGACCAAAAGTATTTGGACAAATTCACTTTTGTATTACATTAGTCAAAAATGTAGTATTTGGTCACATATTCCTAGTATGCAATGATTACTTCAAGCTTCTAACTCTACAAACGTATTGGATGCATTTGCTGTTTGTTTTGGTTGTGTTTAATATTATTTTGTGCCCAATAGAAATGAATGGTAAATAATGTATTGTGTCATTTTGGATTCACTTTTATTGTAAACGAGAATAGAATGTTCCTAAACACCTCTACATTCATGTGGATGCTACCATGATTACGGATAGTCCTGAGTTAATTATGAATAGAGATGAGTGAGAAAGTTAGACACACAAATATACCCCCAAGACATGCTAACACCACCATAATAGCAGGGGAGGTTAACATTTTTTGGTGGGGTATGATATTTGTGCGTCTAACTTTCTCACTCATCGTTATTCACGATTCACTCAGGAGTATCCGTGGACATTGTTACTCTTGGGTACTTGTCTTTTTAAACTCTGGTCAACCAGAGGGTTGCCGGTTTGAAACGCAGCTCCGACGGATGAGCCGACAACTGGAATGAGCCGACAACTGGAATGAGCCTACAACTGGAGGATTTGCTAGCATCATCCTTGATACCATCACTTGCTGATGTGCCCTTCAGCATGGCACTGAACCCCTGCAAGCCTCCTCTTCCTTCAGTACAAACTGTGTTGGACAGTTGTTTCCTCTATTAATACTGCTAGCTACCTCCTGCGAGAGAGACGTCTCCCTACAGTACAGGTGGGACATTTCAAAACTTCTCAAGACTTTTGAACATAGCCAATGTTTGTCCAGGTTATGACTGAAGTCTCCCAAAGCGCTTACTCCCTACTAGCATGAATCATATCTATGTGTTAGGGGCCCAATTATGGATGTACAATGAAATCAAACAGTGTTCCTTTAATTAAGGGGGAAATGTACAGGTAGCTACCAAAATAAAGGAAACACCTGAGTAAATGAGGGGTACAAAGTATATTGAAAGCAAGTGATTCCACACAGTGGAGTTAATTAAGCGATTAACATCCCATCATGCTTAGTCTCATGTATAAAAGGCCCAGTTGTCCATTATTTTGGCTACTCTGGCTAGGAGAAAAGATTTCAGTGACTTTGAAAGAGGAGTCTCAAAAGTGTGTGTGTGTGTGTGTGTGTGTGTGTGTGTGTGTGTGTGTGTGTTCCATCAACAAAACACAAAATGATGACATTTCTGGTGGAAGAATGGTGTCGCATCCCTCCAATAGAGTTCCAGACCGAATCTTTGCCAAGGTGCATTGAAACTGTTCTGCCGGTTCGTGGTAGCCCAGTGCCCGATTAAGACACTTTATGTGTGTGTTTCCTTTTCGGGACATACCTGTAGAGGGGGAGTGGACACTCCTGCATCCCAAATGGGACACTATTCCCGACAAATTGCACTACCTTTGACCATGGCCCGCATATGGCTCTGGTCAAAATTAGTCCACTATATAGGAATAAGGTGCTATTTGGGACGAAGCCAGTGTATCTGTATTTAAAGGGGGATCTGTAGTTGGGAGTGCACTGTCTTGTGTTCCGTCTGTTTACACCCCGGTAACACCCAGGGATCACAGGACATATTTTTCCACAGATAATGAGGGTAGAAAAGGAGTGTAGTCATAAATCTTAACTTTTCTGTATTGAGGATCCAACTTTCATTTGAGTGTTCAAGTTTCATTTATTTGCCATTTGTAAGTATAAAATATATCTGAAATGCCATTGAAATGTATCTTAGATGAGATTTCAATAGTGTGATCACATTGTCTCTCAGATGTTTGCCGGGGGCATTTATTCCTTTATTTCTATACCAACACTAACTGGCTCTACTGTGTGCATCATTTGATTCATCATCGATAGTTTTATTGTATTGAGCATTGAATGCATTTAACTATAGTTCGTTCCACCAATTTGGTGTCGTTTGAGAAGTATAACTTAGTAAAAAAAATGTAAAATAATTTCACCTTTAACATAGTGTCATAAAGAGAACATGTTTTCCCATCTCAAGAGGTTAAATAAAAAAAGTGTATATTTAAGTGCCAAATAAAGTAACAGGGTTGACCGTAACAGGGTTGACAATTTCATTTGAAATCAGCCATAAATCACCTTGTAACAGGGGGAATGGAAGCTGTTTGTGTGCAGCAGGGAGTGTCAATTGAATGCAGCTTCACAGGCTTGATGTGTTATGCTTGACCCGCTCAGTCTCCCACCAGAAAATGGCTAAAAATAGTAGATTTTTTAAAAAGGAATAAATTCACTATATTAAATAGAGTTCAGTTCACATAACAGGGTTGACCATAAAATGAGAGCAGACATAAATGAATCACTAATCACATTAAATAATAATAATCTTCAGAAAGAACTTTGTCAAAGTCACAAAATAACTAGGGCTTTACAATTATGGCAAAAACTTGGATAAATGTTGGAGTTACGTGGGTTAAAATCTTCCTAGAAGCCACAGATTGTACATGGAGGGACATGTCAAAATGCTGAATTTTTGCACTTTACCAAGTCAGATTTATTGAATTCATATGATCTATATTAAGAGCACCTCATTTAAAATAACAAGCTTTTTAAAATGCAATACCGGTACACAATTTATACTTAAAATATCAATGGCACTCTTTTCCATATTTTTGTATTTGAATTGTTTTATTGAGAAGGATAGACAGAAATTAGCTAGGACCCAGATAAGTAAAGGGAACATAGAGTGAAGGCCAGTGAGGCTGGAATTGGAAACCACGCAGTTAGGCGAATGCATAATGTGCTGAGGATGTGTGGCCTTAACCACTCTACCAACCTCGGGGCACACACTCATTTTCTCCTCTTACACTTAGTGTCTTACTCTAGCTACCTACAGTATATCTCAGACTGTCCAAAGGGCTTCCTTCTTTCTGTCTGGGATCATTTCCATGTTTTATTTAAGGCCTTCTTGGGTATCGAGCCACTCAGTGAAACTGAACTTTTTGTTTGAAGGCACCACCGCCATGCCCACCTCCCTCTTTCCTTCCCTCCCTCCCTCCCTACCTGACAGGCAACATAGCTGCAAAGGGAAAAAGGGAAAGTGGATACCTAGCCAGTTGCGCAACTGAATGCATTTAACCAAAATGTGTATTCCGCGTTTAACCCACCACTCTGAATCAGAGCGGTTCGTGCGGCTGCATTAATCGACATCTACATCATTGCCGCCTGAGGAGCAGTTGTTGAGGGTTAACTGCCAGTAGTAGAGAGTAGAGAAGTGAGAAAAATAGCCATGCTAAGTCCTCACGTTGACGACTCATTAAAGAGAAAGTGGCCAAAAGGTTAGTATTATGCTTCACTTTATAGATTCTCTGGTGGCTCTGGGCGGCAGGTAGCCTAAACGGTTAAGAACATTGGGCCAGGAACTAAAAGTTCACTCAAATCCTGAGCCAACTAGGTGAAAGAAACTGCCGATGTGCCCTTGAGCAAGGCACTTAACCCGAATTGCTAAATGACTAAAATGTCAAATGTAAAAATATCTGTCGAAGCAGAATTAAATGTTAACCAAGGCCTGAACTAGAGCTGGAGGTGGAGGGGAGGAGCAAATGGATAGAGCTGAGCCTGCGTCTCTTTCTCTCTCTCTATGCTCTCAATCAGCTATTACACACTTTCTTCCGCCCTCTCTTTTGCTCCCTCGTTATTTTCTTTATCACCACCACATCGTCCGATCCTCTGTCTCTCCTGCAGCTGCATGTTTCCTAAACAATACAGTTTCTTCTTCTCCTGGATACGACAAGAAATAGTCTCTGAATGTTTCACAAATGACACCCTAGTCTCTACATAGTGCACTACTTTTGACCTGTGCCCCATTGGAATTTGGGATGCAGCCTCTCTATCTATTTGGCTGTCAGCGAGCAGGGAGGGGACGACAACCTCTCTCCTCAACTGTCACTTAACCCTCAATCTCTGGATAAGGGCTTGTGTGAATACACAACAAGTACAGTACAGAACAGTATGGAGGATGGCTGGAGGGATGGATGATCTTGATATAGTGGTTCTGTGTGTGTTTATGTATTTGCCCCTTGATGAGACAGGGAGGTAGGCTATAGGGAAATCTTATCTCATCAACGAAGGTACATGGGTAGATGCAATGTTAGTGTTGGTTAGATGTGTTGATTCGTTAGTAGGGCTTAAAATGTGTTTGATTCCCATAGGCAATAGGTATGCTGTTCTTTAGTCATTGTGTGTTGTGTTTGTGTGTGTATTCCGCAGCACCCCTTGAGGGAGTCGAGTGTTGCTAGCTACATTCCAAATTGTCATCGCTGTGGTGCACAACAAATCTCATTGTTGATAGGGTCCCAAACTTTAAACCATTCTCCTCTCTCTCTCCAAAAACACGGAATTTAGAATCGCAAGACCGCAAGTCGCAACCCTGTCCTTGAAAGTAATTACCAGACTGTCGATAAACAAAAGACTCAAGTCAAGCTAAATGGGCTAACGCCTAACACTAAGGTGATCAGTATGCAAAAGCAGATCTCCTCAAAGGTGATTTTCTACACAACGTTGGACCGCAGAGAATTCTCAATGTCTCTTCATTCAATACCTCAACACAACACAGAGACCCTGTTGTCTTTTCTGTCTTCTCCTGCCAGACTGGGAGCAAGGATATGCATATTCTTGGTACCATTTGAAAGGAAACACTTTGAAGTTTGTGGAAATGTGAAAGGAATGTAGGAGAGTATAACACAAAATATCTGGTAAAAGATAATACAAATAAAAAACAATTGTTATTTTGTATTTGTTTTGTACCATCTTTGAAATGCAAGAGTACGGCCATAATGTATTATTCCAGTTCATGTGCAATTTATATTTTGCCCACTAGATGGAAGCACGGTATGTGCAAAGTTTTTGACTGATCCAATGAACCATTGCATTTATGTTCAAAATGTTGTATCAAGACTGCCCAAATGTGCCTAATTTGTCAATTACTAACTTTCCATGTTCAAAATTGTGCACTCTCCTCAAACAATAGCGTGGTATTCTTTCCCTGTAATAGCTACTAAATTGGACAGTGCAGTTAGATAACAAGAATTTAAGCTTTCTGCCAACATCAGATATGTCTATGTCCTTGAAATGTTCTTGTTACTTACAACCTCATGCTAATTGCTTCAGCCTACTTTAGCTCAACCGTCCCATGGAAGGGACACCGATTCCGAAGGAGTTTTACAGTAAGAGTCTCAATCTCTTGTCCTTTTACACTCTTCATGTAACGGCATGATAAACAATGCAAATGACCAAAGAAGCATCTCTCTCTCTCTCTCTCTCTCTCTCTCTCTCTCTCTCTCTCTCTCTCTCTCTCTCTCACACTCTCTCTCTGTGTTATTCTCATCTCTTACAATTTTTCTCAGTTGCTAAAACACAATTTCTGAGACCTTGCTCCATGTCCTGAAAACATTAAACACAAAACCTCATCTTCAAGCACTATTTCAATAACCTCTGACTCGTCTTGCAAAATGAAACATTCGCCTCAAAACAGTTTTACCTGTGTTCAAAATCAAACACTGCTCTCAAATCATAAACAAAGTGATCAAAATGATATACACTCTCAAGCAATCAGTAAACAATTGTCACAGCCTACTAGGAGTGGTGGGTTGGAATCAGGCGCAGAGAGCAGGGTTCAGTAAATCCTGATTTATTCTCCGGCCAAAAAACGGTCACGCCAACATACAGACCAGCCCAAACACAGGACCAAACAGTCCGGAGAATACAAACATGAAAACCACAACCAACAGAGTAACAAAAATCAATCCCGCACAAAACAAGGGCGGGTAAAACTACTACATATAGAGAAGCTAATTAAACCAAAATACACACAGGTGAAACTAATAAGACAAAACCCACAGACAAACGAAAAAGGGATCGGTAGCGGCTAGTAGGACGGTGACGACGACCGCCGAGCACCGCCCGAACAGGCAGGGGAGCCAACTTCGGCGGAAGTCGTGACAACAATACACCGGAAAAAATAAAACACATTGTTCAAAACATACAATTCTCAGGGAGAAGTACATTTTTAATCTAAAAAAAATTTCATATTTTTCCGTCATTGTCTTTTGATGAACGAAAACATGTTCTATCATAGTAGCTCAAAATTGATCAGAAATTACTACTTTGCTTTGCTCTTTGCAATTTTGTTTTTTGTTCTTCCTCCTCCTTGTACTCCTATTTTTACAGTACTGTACCCTGCATCTCACAAACTTGTCCTTTGTCTCTGTAATACTGTAATTCGTGTTCTTTGTTGATATGAACCTGCAACCAGTCAAAATCTAGCTAAAATTCTCAATTGCTAAAACACTAAGACCCATTGGCTGAACAAAGTTCTCAGTTGCCTGGACTCATTTAGCTAATTATGCAGTCTGTTGTCAATACCTTAAACCATTTCACATGGTAAAACACAATTTGCAGATCTCACTTAGACTTTTCAGCAAAACTCTAAACACATTCTCATTCTCAAAACACATTCTGCACTCTATCCCTCGCTGTTTGTTGAAGTGCATATGTTTGCTTATACTAGATGTTAGCCTCCCATTGCTGTAGAGAGACGTTGGGGCATTTGGCTATACGTTTGACATTATAGTCATTTAGCAGACGGTCTTATCCCGAATGCTTTATTGTCTGTAGACTACATGACATGGTGGAGTGACCAAAGATTCGACCTGGGGTCAAATACTATTAGTTGTCTTTTAAATAGAGTGTGTTTGATTGAGCTTTAAGTGAAGAGGAAATTAAGCAACGCCTGGAGGACAGTGGAAGTTGATAGAAATGCTATTGATATTTTTAAAACCAACGCATTTCGGCCCGTGGCCTTCATCAGGGTTTTTATTGATTGAACTTGACACATAGACAGTTAGTCAAAAGGATACTGTAAATCTTAGAGCCAGTGCGAGATCTGTGAACGGAATAACCTACAGTACAGAACAAACATGGTCTACACAACTAAACTGTCTGTTGTTCTTTCATGATATTCTAATCGACTTGATCTAAATTTGTGACATAAATGCTTTGCCATAGAAGACCTGGCATCCCTCCATGGGTACAGTTTTAAATTGAGACGCAGTGACGCAGTCATCCTTTTCTGTTCTCTTTATTACAGATCTCATTTGGAGATGTTATGTTCTAATTAGCTTATCAGATCCCATTCTCATCACAATGACATCAAATGAAGCCTGTCGAATTCCATGTTATTTTGCTAATATTAGGAAGGAAAATAATGATGTACTAAGGCCATTCAGTGCTGGTAATGTTTGCAGTGTTTCACGAATTATAACTAAAATGACAACATGTATGAGTACGTGTACATTACAATGTCAACACATGCTAAACACTATAGTAATCACTGTCCTCTATCGGTCATAGACTGACCTTGTCTCTCTCTCTCTTTATTCCTCTCTGTCTTTTATATTTTCCCTGGTCCATCTCTTTTATTATGTCTCTCTTTTATTATGTCTCATCAGAAGCGATTCATCGAGCGGAAGTACAGACAGGAGCTGAAAGAGATTAAACGAGAGAGGGAGCGCCAGAAGAAGGTGGGAGACGAAGCAGAGGAAAGTAGGAAGTAACAGAGCCTTTCTCTGACCCATTCGAGATGGACAGAGGACTTCTTTGACCAATTGAGATGGATGATATTGAATAGCGCATGGAAGGAGCAGGAAGTGGAGGGATGAACAATTTACAAACACTGAATTGCAAACAAAAAATGCATTTTCCTCTGACTACTCCCTTCATCTGCATCCGACTGGAGAAGATTTGTCAGGTGTAAACAATATGTTGGCAGCTTATCATTAGACTTGCTTTCACCTGGTCAGTTCTTTCAGATCAGTGCAATGAAGGAGAGACTGAGAGGAGAGGACACATTTCTAGACAATTGAGAAAGACCACCAGTCTACAGTCCACCCTGTTCTGTCTCGTCCCATTTGTATTGTGCTTGGTTGCGTTTGTGGTTGTTTTGAGCTGCTTTCATGTGTAGGTCTTAATCAATTTCATGTTGATTATGTACAGTCAGTTTTTACCTAAATCTACAGCACTGTTGGTCGTCGCTCATGATAATGAACGGCATCAACAGAAATGCTATGTTTTAAATGTCAATTTTTACTGCAAATGATATTGATACTAATTGATATTTATAAGGGTATTTGAAATATAGATTTTTCATTATAATGACATCTGTCCTCTTGATAGCCATACTCTTCATAATCAGTGTCCAACGACAAATTGCTTAATGGGAAAACTAGTAGTGGCATATCACATGCACGTTATGAGGAGGGGCAAGTGTTAATATGATTTAATTACATTAAATATGTAAAATGCCACCATCTGTCGCGCATCTGCTGCCTCTTCCTCTAACAATGAAAAAATTGTTTTTCCCCCCTCTCTCCAAATCCGATATCCAGATTTTAAAGATCTTAATTATAGATTGTGTGGAATTAATGATTGCTTCAGTTCAGTAGCCACAGGATCCGTGCTATTAACCACTTTGTCTTGAATTTCAACGTACGTCATAAGAACTTAAGCTACAGTACCTTCGAGCTAGTCTGATGTCATCCTAGGCAAAAACTAAGGGAATATGGCTAATGTGCAGACTGATTTTTTATTTCCAAATTGGTAAACAATTGGCCAGTGTCTAGGGTGTGGTTATGGTAAGTTTGAGTTTTTTGCCAGTCAAGTAGTCCCCAACTTTCTCATTTCCTATGTCTGTTAAATTGCCCTCTGTTAGGACAGCAAAGCTTATCTGATTCTGAAACACTGATGTCTGTGCATAGAAACAGTAAGGATGAATGCATGATTTTGAAGAAATGTAATTGTTGGATCATGTAAATATGCAGTAGAAAATCATGTTGTACAAAGCAGATAGATGAATTAATGGGCATCGTGTCATGACCGGGCCCCTTTTAACAACTTCACATACTATAACCTCTCATAGTATTAATCCACATAGAAAAAAAATTCTGCATCCCTATTCTCCATCCGTCCCCTGAAGTGTGCACTTGCATACTTTCTCGTATAGTAAGTAAGCCTTATCTGAGCCAAAACGTCCCATGGGGCAGGAGCCTAGCCCCTTTTTCTGTAGCGTGAGGCAGGTTGGTGTACAAGTACAGCCCCTAGACAGGATGCTACCTTCTCGCATGGATTTAACATTCCTATTCTTGTAAATCCATGACGGGTAGTGTGTAAGTGCACCATTTAGGAGAAGGGTGGAGAATTGGGACATAGCAATAGACTGCTCAATAACATAGTCAGCAACATAATATAGAGGCAACCTTAAGGCTAGCCAACTGTCTACAGTTGAGGAGGACATCAGTACTGTATACTGTAGGCTAGCTCTGGTCCAGGGTGTGAATGGAAGCATCGGTGTTAGCAGGCCGCACTAACACCCTGGACCAGAATTTACTGTAGGCTAGCCATATCTGGCAGCTAACTCTTGTGTCCTTAGCTGAGCATGGTGTTAATGCACAAACATGTATTTATAGTGAAATTATGCTGCTGACACCCTGTATTAAAGAGAGACAATGGATGTACCAATCCCAGATTGCCCCTTTAAAGAAGGAAAACAATAATGCAGTCTTCTGCTGTCATTTCTCCTTCTGACATAAACTAGATGTCAAACCCTCAGGGCAGTAGAAGAATAACAGTTGTTTTTCAGTGTGAAGGGTTTAGGAACCCAAATAAATGCTGCTTATCAAAGCCACATTTGCCACAATCTCAAACAGTCACTTACACAGTGGGTGCTCAATGGTCTTTTAAAAACATTTTCTTTACACAGTTTCTTATTATAATGTTGAGCATATTATAGTAGTATACATTTTTAACAAGTGTGTTCTTGTCTTAGAGTACTGTCTAAGCTACCACACCATTTTCATCAAATTATACGATTTTTTACATCCATGGGCACTTGGAAAATATTTTTGAAAAATAAAGTATCAAGTCCGATTTGTGTGAATCGTAAATGCTGCAGACAGAGAGAAAAATATAATCGTCATCGTGGCAATAACGTCAGTTGTGTTATTAGTTTGAAATGTCTGATAAATGTAATCTGTCCTCAGGTTGGCCTTTAGTAGAGAGTGGCCACTGCTTGTTTTAGCTAGGCTAAATCCCAAATGGCAGCCTACTCCCTATATTGCACACTACTTTTGAACAGGGCCCTGGGCAAAATTAGTGGACTATCGGGAATAAAGGGCCTTTTAGGATGCATCGCTGTACTTTTTTTCTCTTGATATACCGCTGCCCTCTGAGTGCTCCCTCATACATTCCTCTTATCAGCTAAACGATATCAAAGCTGTTTGTTCATAAATCATAGAGAAATAATGCTTGGGGGCAATATCGCAATGCTACTACTGTTTAATTTGTCTTTTGTGGCCTTGGACAATTTGGGGGTGCTTTGCTTCATTTGAATTGCTATATTTTCTTACTACATATATGTCAAACCATTTTATGACGGCAAACCATTTCATGACCATTTCATACGTAAGTGTCAGACCATTTCATGACCATTTCATATGTAAGTGTCAGACCATTTCATGACCATTTCATACGTAAGTGTCAGACCATTTCATGACCATTTCATATGTAAGTGTCAGACCATTTCATGACCATTTCATATGTAAGTGTCAGACCATTTCATGCTCCTAATATTGTATTGACCTTTACCTCTTATGTCAAGGACAATCCCAAGGCAATGTCGACCCTCTTCCTCACAACTGAAATATCATATTTCCCTTAATAATAGGCAGCGTTTTCCCCCCACATCGTCCCAATATGTCAAGCCTGCGAATGCCCTTTTTGTCAGTGTGCACTTCACAAATATATAGTCAACCATCAATCAATGACTTACATTTGAATGAAAAGGAAACTGTTTTAAAATACAGAACAGCATACAGAGTAAGACACTAAGTAAGGAATTAATGTTTAATGGGAACTGCATGTTTCGTTTATACTAAGCAACACACTGCTACTGTAACCCTCTATGCTTTCATGTCTATAGACAGTCTTCCAATAGGAATACATAATAATAATAACTACTTTATTTGTATAGCGCGTTTTAACACAAGTAAAAAGCGCCTAATTTCATAAAACAATCAAATAAAAAGTACTGACAGAGACGGGAAGGAAAATGACAAATGATAGCAAAATGAAATGACCTTTAAATGTATGATTTCAATGTATCTTTATAAAAGTGTGTCTTCAGCAGGGATTTAAAAAGAGGCACTGAATCGGCAGGCCTGGTATCCTCTGGCGGACCATTCCAAAGTCCAGGGGCCCTAATGGCAAATACCTGCTCTTCTTTCGTTTTCAACCGAGACTTTGGAATGGTCAGCGGTGCCCTGCCAGAGGATCTCAGGCTGCATCCTGGCTCGTAGGGAAATAAAAGATCTGCGATATGGAATGGGGCTAAACCAAGTCTACTAATGCAATTTAGAAATATACTCCAAAAGTGACTGGTAGCCTTTGTAGAGAAGCTAAAATAGGTGTGATGTGGTAACATGTCCTGGTGCCTGTTAAAAGAAGAGCTGCAGCACTTTGAACTAACTGTAGACAAATGGAGTGATTTCTGACGGAGACATGCACACAAACGAGTTACATTAATGTAGGCATGAGGAACAAAAAGCATGTATAACTTTCTCCAGATCAGTGACTGAAATAAGACTTTGACTTTAGCTATATTTCTTAGGTGATGAAAGCAGGACTGGACTACCGTTTTTACATGCTCGAGGTCAAGGTCAAAGAGGACAAGGTTACTGGCCGTAGGCTTTACAGTGGTGGACTAATGACCAAGGTTATTTACAATCTGGATGGGGGGCCAAATAAAACATCCTCTGATTTTTGTATCATTGAGCTGGAGAAAATGTTCAGTCATCCAACATTTTATGTCAACAAGACACTTGTGAAGGGTAGCTATGCTAGCTTGGTCACTGGGTCTGATTGTTAAATAAAGCTATGTCATCCGCCTAGCAGTGACACTGAATTGTTATGATTGTGGATGATGTCACCAAGGGGACAGGTAAAAAAGAATGTGGCCCAGATTTGACCCCTGAGGGACACAATAGTGAATAGCTGCTGGGGACATTACTGAACCACCCATGCTCACGGGAAACGTCTGCCACATAAATGACCTGAATCAGTCGAGGTCAACGCCAGAGTTTCGCCAGAGTTTCTCACCTACTTCTTCAGCCGGTCAAGGATGTTATGACAGGTATTACAGTAACACTTTTTAAAGAGGGTAAAAAAAAGTGAAGCATTATTGTGAAGGTTTACATTATTGACATTAGTTCTTCAGATACATGGTCCAGGTGTTTCAGGTACCCCCATACAGAATATAGTTTATGATCAAAATGATTGGCGTCCTTGATTTTTAAAATGTTTACCGTCATTTGATAAATATGAGTCAAAAATACTGAGCTATATTGTACGATAAATTCATTTGACAATTATATTATTTTAAACTAATACAATTGCTCATAGAACTATTTTTTATAACAATAATTAAAAACAAATCTGTATGTAAAGATTCGGTACGGAGGAATGGTCTAAGATCCCTCTCAATGTCTACTACAATCTCATAAAACATTTTAGCAAAAGGCTAAGTGCTGTTATCCTCACAAGTGGCGGGTACCAGAGTACTGAGCAATAATTTTGACCACTATTTTTGGAAAGAAAACAATATATTACTTGTTAAACAAAATCTCTTTCTCTGAGCAATTGTATTAGCATAATAATAAAAAATAGCATAAATTAGCATACCGCTCAGTCTTTTTCTCATCTTCATCAAGGGTGCCAATAATTTCGGTCATGACTGTATGCGTTTGTCACAAATGGCACCCTATTCCCTCGATAGTGCACTACTGTTGACCAGAGACTTATGTACCTTAGGACAAATGTAATGCACTATGGAATAGTATGCCATTTGTGAGACAGAATATATGCAAAACTATAAGAAGATGTGGATCAGGTATTGACAGTCAGAAAGGTTTGTTTTCTGACGTCCAACCCATAGAAATACAATGAGTAGAGCGGTTGTCCCCATTCAAGTCAATTATGCTATAGTGGGTGACTGGCGGACAGTTTGAGTGTACCCATAGAGATAAAACATTCAGCCTCTCAGCAAGGCTTGTGTGATCTCAAAAGAGCATTGTGACATACAGAGTCATTGCTATAAGAGGGTGGATGGGAAGCTAGAAGCCTGAAAACAAAACATAACTGTACAATGTATCGTATCGATTTACGGATACGCACACACAAGCTACGATAGAACTCACAAAATGCAGCTTTTTTTTTGTCCCAGAAACACTGAAAAATGAATAGGCGTTGTCTGTCTATCAAGTCCACCACAAAACCGCTTGCTGTTACTCCCTCCATTGCAGGAAGCTTTTGAAAAAGAAAAGAGTAGAAGTTTGTTTGTATATAGAGATACTGTGTATGTGGGCCTGGTGTACAGAGTAAAGTACAACAACTCTTTTCCTCAGGAGTCCCCTGCTGCCTAGCAGAGAAAGAGAAAGACCACTAAATACTGACAGGATAGCTTATCTTCTTCCTCCTAGTCCTCCAGAGAGGTCAAACATCAACGGTGATCAACGACGGTAAGACACTGCCTCGTGTCTGTTTGTGTCCTCTTTGTTTTGTTCTATTGTTTGCCACTTTCACAAAGTACCAGGAGTTAAGTTCACTTTCGCTAGTGTGCGAGTGTTTGTTTGTTTGTTGTATGTTTTCCTTTAGCTCCCCTCTTACGAGCCCCTTCTCTCTCATTAGGAATCCCTGCAGCTGTCACTGTCCTCTCCCCCGTACAAGTCAGCCAGTTTCTTAAACCTGGGTCCCCACTCGCTCAGGTAGTTATAGTCCTGGTCTCCCTCTATGGTCATGGAGCCCAGGGAGCTAAGGGACTCAGCAACCGAGCCGCTCCCTTCGTAGGCGTAGGTGGCCAGGGAGTCGTAGGGCGGTGCGGTGGGGTCCTGGTCGTTTTCCTGAAGCCTTTGGTTTATGAAGTTCCTGACGTCCGCGTTGTCCCTGTGGGCCGGGGGAAGGATCACAGTCCGACGGATGGGAGGTTGCAGGGTCTCGGGCTTAATGTCCCTGCGCTGTTTGCTCTCCTCTGTGGCCTCTGGGTTGCGCAGCGTGCCGATATCAAAGGCCTGGGTGTCCTCCTCTCCGCCCCCTTCATCGTTGTAGCTGACAACGTTGTCTCTCACATCCTCTTTGGAGATGATCAGAGGCTCCTTCTTCCTCTGCTGCCTCCTCAGGGCAGCGAACAGCACCACAATCACTATAGACAACAAAAAGAGAGGGAAAGAGAGAGAAGAACTTGAGTATGAGATGGGAGAGGCGAGGAAAGGAGAGGTGAGCAAAGGAGAGGAGTGTGCTTCGATTGATCATGATCACTTCAGAAACAAGACAAAAAAAGTCTGAGCAACTTTTTATATTTTTCCTTCCTGGATTCCTCCTATTTTCTGAAGGATAGCTTTTGTCTGTTGGGAACCATTGATGGTGTGGATATATGATACGCTCACTAATGTACTATGGTGGGCTGAGAAAGGCTTGCGCTGCCACATAGGACGTGTGATGTGAGAATTATCATTTATGTGTGTTGATGTGATTGACGCTTTAAATATGCTCTATGTAAGCCACATGCCAAATAACATTTTCTGTGTCATTTAAAAAGATTAATGGAAAATAAAGCTTTTTTTAATTGAACTGAATTGCAAAGTACTCACTGAGCAGTATGAGGACACAGAAGATGATGGCCATGAGGGCTCCAGTGCTGAGGCCTGCGGTGAGGACCAGAGCTTCCTGGTTACACAGCTGCATGTTCCCCTCGCGGTCGCAGGTGCAAACGTGCACCGTCAGGGTGTTGGTGCTGCTCTGCATGGGGAAGTCGCTGTCCGAGATCACCACGGGAACCAGATAGTTACTCCTCTGTAGCCGGCTGTAGCTGTTTCGTCTGGTCAGGATACCTGCCGTGTTGTCTGTTGGAGAGAAAAGTGTTAGAGTTAGCTACTATACAAGTTAGGTGGAGGAACGTTTCACAGTTTTTTAAGAGGCTTGTTTTCTTTCAATTTACCTTGTCTCAAATGTACGGCCTTAAATATTATATTTGAGTGTGCTTGAATACATATGACTAGGTGTGATTTACATATTGTGATCATGGCAGCTGTGGAATACATACAGCATGTTATGAATACACCAAATAAAAGACACAGACAATTAAATGTGTGTCAACTGCTGTTCTACAGGAGGAAGGGCACATACCTTTATTGTCTCTGACGGTGAAGTTGGCTTTCACAGAAGCCTCGTGCGCCAGACTAAAGAAGAACCTGTGTCCACCAATAGGCTCGTCAGCGTCTGCAGCACTTACTGTCTGAATCCTCTGAAAATGGCATGACAAATATGATCAAACACAGATACCGTACTTTATCTCGAGGAACAAGACGAATGTGTTAACTGACGAAGTTTATAAACTGATAAATGTTAGATCAGTTGGGGACCTTAGGTGGCAAAGAAGACCTGCTGTAGGGGGTTTAAAATAATAGTACATTGTTTTCCATTACCTGGTTAGCCTTGGCGTTTTCACAGACAAATGTCTCGTAGTAAGTGGCGAACGTAGGAGCGTTGTCATTAACGTCCAGTACTCTAACATAGACTGGTACACGACTCATCAGCCGTGGGTTGTCTGTGTAACAAAGGGACATGACATTTAATAACAACACCAAGTAAAATGCAATAAATGCCTTTGATACAATTATGATACTGTTCTGTGTCTCAGCAAGCACTTTGGTGTAAGTCCCTCAAATTCAAATCTAGACTTTGAAGTCAGTTCCACTGCTTTTTTTCATTCTTACCCTCTAATCAGAGACTGATTTAGTCCGGCCACGGCAAGTGGGTGCAATAAATTACCAGGTAGAATAGAAAACCAGCAGGACCGCGTAGTGTAAGATCTGAATACCCCTGCTCACAGTGGAAAATACTGTAGAACAGGGGTATTCAAATCTTACACTACGACAGTGGCACGCACCCAGTAGGGGGAGATGAACAAACGCAAAGCAAGCACTGCCCTATGAGGTCTGGAGTAATTCTGGTATGTTGTTGTACCTGATCTGGTGTCCCAGGTCTGAATCAGTCCATGATTACATATTTTTTTATGTGGAACTGGATTCAAGGTCCATATTGGATTTGGGGGCTATAGAAGTAGATCTGCTTTGTCTTGTTGATACAATGATGCAAACTCAACTACTCATACTACTGTACATGTAACTAGAAAGTACTGTACTAATTCACCACACACACACATGCACACACATGCACACACACAAACACACACGTACATCAATGATCAACAAGGCCAAGGCTTTCGACTCTGTCAATCACTGCATTCTTATCGGCAGACTCAACAGCTTTGGCTTCTCAAATGACTGCCTCGGCTGGTTCACCAACTACGTCTCAGATAGAATTCAGTGTGTCAAATCGGAGGGCCTTTTTGTCTGGAACTCTGGCAGTCTCTATGGGGGTGCCACAGGGTTAAATTCTCGGGCCGACTCTTTTCTCTGTGCATATCAATGATGTCGCTCTTGCTGATGTTGATTCTCTTATCCACCTCTACACAGACGACATTATTCTGTATACATCTGGCCCTTCTTTGGACACTGTGCTAACAAACCTACAAATGAGCTTCAACGCCATACAACACTCCTTCCTTGGCCTCCAACTGCTTTTAAATGCTAGTAAACCTAAGTGCATGCTCTTCAACCGTTTGCTGCCCGCACCTGCCCGCCGGACTAGCATCACTACTCTAGACGGTTCTGACCTAGAATATGTGGACAACTACAAATACCTAGGTGTCTGGTTAGACTGTAAACTCTCCTACCAGACTCATTTTAAGCATCTTCATTCCAAAATTAAATCTATAAGCCTTTGCTAGGTAAAGCCCCGCCTTATCTCAGCTCACTGGTCACCATAGCAACACCCACCCGTAGCATGCGCTCCAGCAGGTATATCGCACTGGTCATCCCCGAAGCCAACACTTCCTTTGGCTGCCTTTCCTTCGAGTTCCCTGCTGCCAATGACTGGATTTTTTTGCAAAAATCTCTGAAGCTGGAGTCTTATATCTCCCTCTCTAACTTTATTCATCAGCTGTCAGAGCAGCTTACCGTTCACTGTGCCTGTACACAGCCAATCTGTAAATAGCACACCTGACTACCTCATCCCTATATTATTACTTACCCTTTTGCTCTTTTTCACCCTAGTATCTCTACTTGCACATCATCATCTATCACTCCCGTATTACTGCTAAATTGTAATTATTTTCGCCTCTATGGCCTATTTATTGCCTAGCTCTCTACTCTTCTACATTTGCAAACACTGTACATAGATTTTTCTATTTTTCTTTTCTTTTCTTTTGTGTTATTGACTGTACGCTGGTTTATGTGTAACTCTGTATTGTTGTTTTTGTTGCACTGCTTTGCTTTATCTTGGCCAGGTCAGAGTTGTAAATGAGAACTTGTTCTCAACTGGCCTACCTGGTTAAATAAAGGTGAAATAAAAAAAAACATGGTACTTACTGAACTCAGTGGCAATAACAGAGACATTGTGCCAGGCGATGTCCTCTCTGTCCAGAGTCCTCAGCATGAACACTGAGCCGTTACCTGGGTGCACGTTGAGCACCCTGTCCATGTCTGTACGCCGGTCAATAGAGTACCTGCACATAGCAAACAAGTATAAGCTTCCTCACTTTGTTTTCACATAAACCCAATGCACTGTTGGCAGTGAGGCAGTGTATAAGCTTCTTCACGTTCGCAGGAATGTTATGCACCCTGCCTTTGTCTGTGCGCTGTTCTACCGAGTACCCGTATCTGCACATAACAAACAAGTATAAATGTCCTTGCATTCTTTTTAGAGAAATCCAGTGCCACATTATCACAACAATACATCCTACTGCTACAAATATCATCCAATTTGAAAGCAATTTGGATGACTGACAGTTGTGGATTGGTCGTTCGTCTAAAAATAGAATGACTTCAAAAATATGTATCTGTGCTATCATGGACAAACACAAAGGCATACACACACACGCATACATACGCACACACACACATACGCACACACACACATACGCACACACACACACACACACACACACACACACACACACACACACACACACACACACACACACACACACACACACACACACACACCATTTATGTGCACCCACCCACTCACACACACACACACACACACACACACACACACACACACACACACACACACACACACACCATTTATGTGCACCCACTCACACACACACACACTCACACACACACACAGACACACACACACAGGAAATCCAGTCGTGTTGTGTTTCTCCACTTCCTAAGAATGACTGTTATACATCAGTTTGATTAATGGAGGATCAGATGTCGGCTGTGTCCCAAATTCACCCTATTTCCTATATAGTGCACTACTTTTGACCAGGGCCCATAGGGTGCCATTTAGTTGCAGATGTTGGCAGGGAGAAGAGGGAAGGGGAGGGGAGCGAAGGAGGGAAGCATACCCCCGGGGGAGAGCATGAACAAGGGCGATCCGTCGCTCAGGTATCGTGTACCATCGCACCCCCTACCCCAATCTTCCCTCTATTCCATATCCACACTCTTCCACTCTCCCCTTTCACAGCCACTATTTTTACTCCTTTTTTCTGAACAACCAACATTGTTGGCATCTATCTTTCTAAATGCACCCTACACTCTCACAGACAAACACACACACATACAGACACACTATTTGCCCCTCTCGTTTCTGACAGTTAGTCTAAGATTGTTAAATCTGTTGCTGTTGGGGTGCTAATTGCCTTTCTAATATTCTCAATAATTCAGTCGGCTGAACTCCTCCACTGATTAATAACAACAGATAAGTGTGTATGTGTGTGTGTGCATGTGTCTGTCCTCTCCTCTCCCCTCCCCAATGTGTGTGTTTGTGTATGTGCGTAGTACCTGACGGGACTGCGGCTGCTGTCTGGATCTGTGGCGCTGACTGATCCGATGATTGTGCCTACTGCCACGTCTTCTTTGACCTCCATGACATAGCCGACCCGGTCGAACACGGGCGGCTCGTCTACATCCTCCACGATCAGTTTGACCGTCGCCCCGTCCGTGGTTGCCGCATAGCGCAGGAACCGAGGGTCAGGGTTGGAGTTCTCCACCTGAATCCTTAGAGTGTAGGACCGTTTCCTCTCAAAGTCCAGAGACTGAGGAGACAGAGGGAGAGTGGAGAAGAGAGGGTTAACAACTCACACGTACTCAATCGCCAGATGACACATTTCTATTCCACTTTCTTTCCTTTTCACACAGACAAATCCTGTGACATGCAACACCCTCCTTGTCTAAGCAACACACACACACACACACACACACACACACACACACACACACACACACACACACACACACACACGCACGCACGCACAGACACACCAAACAACGCACACTCTATCAACAATTGAATTGATTCAGTGTGACTCAACCTCTCTGTCCCTCGTCAGTTGACACATTTTTAATTCACTTCCCCTCTCACACAGACAAATCCTGTGACTTGCAACACAATCCTCGTCGAAGACACACACAATATCAACAATTGAATTAATTCAGTGTCACTCAACGACTGCTTTCTGGTGTCTGGGGTGACAGGGAGCCTAGTGGCTAGAGCGTTGGGCCAGTAACCGGACTGTTGCTAGTGTAGTAGAAGAACGTGAGAAGGTAATATACTCGCGACTGGTGACTTGCTGAAACCAGCCTGGTGAGTTGATTCAATACGGCATTGTCCGGAGTGATAGCGGTATATTTGCATCTCACAGGAGCGAGTCACGCCTTTGCTGTAGCAATCTCCAGGACGCAAAGTTCTCATGGAAATCCTAGGGTCACTGTCACCAGGAAAGGTGTGAAGACTGATGAAACTTGAATCAACAAAATGAATGTTACTGTGTGAATTAAATTGTTGCGGTTGGTTTGTTTCAAAAGCTTATAAAGAGCTGCACATTTCGATATGTCTTATTGCATTGTATGTTTTCTGGTTGATGTATTTTGTGGATTGAAATTGTATGTTGGGTTGACTGGTTATCAGGCACATTCCTATTGTCTGGTCATAACATTCAAATTGAGTTGATTAGATTCGAATCTGGGTGTGTTTTCCTGTTTCAGTGCTACGTCATTTTAATTCAAGCTCCTGCGCGCATCAAACACACCGTTTGTCTCTTAGAGATGAGTCTGAGCTGAAGACACATGTAACCATGTTAAGACTTAGCCTATTGGGGATAGTAATTTACTCTGTGTTACTTTGTAATGTATGTATTTCATGTGCACGCTAATTGTTTGAGTGTCAATTATTTCGTAATACATTCTATTAGTTGAATTGAGCAAATGCATTCCTCGTTTTACAGAGTAATTATTTGATTGACTATGTGCCTATACTTTAATAGGGCTATTGATAGTTGTTAATTACACAATACACATAGCATATACAGTACGCTTGGTCTCTAACTGTGCATCTCTGAGCTGAGGACAACTCAATAATTTGATGCTAGGACATTAATTGCCAGATATTAGCTCCTTGTTCCTCAGTCTCTTACTAATTGCATGACAGTAAACCTAGACATGTGTATCTTATAGTATTCTGAGTGGTGACTCAAGGCTCGCAACCTTGGCTATACCCACTGGATGCGGGTATGGGCCTATAGCATTCACATAATAATGGAGTCAGATTGATAAATGTAGTTTATTATTATTCAACATACATAATGGAGACCCCTCATCCTCAGTTGATTGGGATTTCCACCAACCGACATTATGGTTGGATCATTTCCACCAAACTAAATGGTGACTCATCCAGCTATTGGCGATATCTATATTACATTACACTAGTTCAAATCCCCAAGCCGACAAGGTGAAAGATCTGTTGATGTGCCCTTGAGCAAGGCACTTAACCCTAATTGCACCAAGTCTAGGTCCAAGAGGCTTCTAAACGGCTTCTACCCCCAAGCCATAAGACTCCTGAACATCTAATCCTGAACACCCCTCCCCCTCCCCCTTTTACACCGCTGCTACTCTCTGTTGTTATCATCTATGCATAGTCACTTTAATAACTCTACCTACATGTACATATTACCTCAACTAACCGGTGCCCCCGCACATTGACTCTGTACCGGTACCCCCCTGTGTATCGTCTCGCTATTGTTATTTTACTGCTGCTCTTTAATTACTTGTTACTTTTATTTCTTATTCTTACTCATATTTTTTTTTTTTAAACTGCATTGTTGGATAGGGGCTCGTAAGTAAGCATTTCACTGTAAGCATTTCACCTGTTGTATTTGGCGCATGTGACTAATAGAATTTGATTTGATTTGATAACAGCAGCCCCTGGCAGTGACCCCACTCTCCGAGGGTGTATAGGAAGAGTTGGGATATGCAAAAATACGTTTCCAATTCACACATGCGCGTGTGAAAATAGGACAAATATGAGCGCCACACAATTAGGATTATATTCTGTCTTGAGTAAATCTACTCAGGTACGTGGTGTAAAAAAACGTGGTGTGAACCCCAATAATCTCTCCTTTCTCCTGAAGTGTGCACTTGTTTGCTTCTAAGCAACTTTGGGTCCATTATATAAATACCATGTATTATTATTATTATTATTATATATTATTCCCTTCATGGCTTTGAAAGGAAATGACTGGTCTATGCTATGGAAACACTAGCCATGGGATGAAACCTCTGGCTCTGTGCTTCATCTTTAAGAGTGTCATCACACCAACCGCTCTCTGGAAAGAACACATCTGACGTGTGCCTTTAGCTGTGAGGGAGCTACTGCCAAATCAAATGCAGTCATTTAACCAGAGAGGTAGGTGTGTGTGTGTGTGTGTGTGTGTGTGTGCACTTGCATCAGTGCAGGTTTTTCAATGCCAATGAGCTTTCAACTGGCCATTGTCTGCCTGTACCGAACTTGATATCAAACAAATACAGACATTTGATATGACCCTTCATACTCAATAAATCGTTGATTTATTTTTTTGTCCTTGCTTGGCTTTTCCTCAAGACAGGGGTTTCATGATGTAAACATGAGCATGTGTTGTTTGGTGACAGTGCTAGTGGTACAGGAGAAATGGCATGCCCTTTTACCTAGATGAGCCATTTAATTAAAGTAGGCTCGGCTGTAGACCAGACCCTGTACACACGCACATGCACACGCCCGCACATACACACAGAGCGAGAGAGAGCGAGCCGAGATCCCTCCAATAGCATTACAACGGTAGCATCAGCAGAAGGCAATTACATCTCCCTCCACTCAATGACGACCTGGTGGAAGTGGCGTGATCGATTTAAAGCCACACTAGAGGATAAGAGGGCGTTTGATAAAGCAACAATCTGATTCTGTTTAATACATCAAAACATACTATAGCTCAGAGCACCCAGAGGACTACTGGCTGGTTCTGGTGAAATAAATACCCAGCATCAATCTGATCTGCACTCAGAAACCGTGACTAAGAATGCATCCTATCTGAGCATGTGAATGTACAATCTGACATGACTGGATAGCAATGTGGCAAAATCCATCCTTTCAAAAAGCAAGGTGAAGCTGTTACCATATCACTTAAATCTACCAGATACTTTTAGGGCCCTAGGGAGTACTGGTTAGGGGTTGATTTGGAATGCAAATATTTTGAACAAGTGTGGACAGTCGTACAGTCTAGCGCAGTGTTTCCCAAGCTCTCTCCAAGGGGTGCACGTCTTGGTTTTTGCCCGAACACTACACAGCTGAATCAAGTTATCAAAGCTTGAGGATTCGTTGATTATTTGAATCAGTTGTGTAGTGCTAGGGTAAAAACTAAAATGTGCACCCCTTGGGGCCCCGAGGATCGAGTTTGGGAAACCTTGATCTAGTGTTTATAGGGGTTACGGTTCAATTTCGAATCCAGCCATACTGAACTTTCTGAGTGTGATAACACCTAGGGAGTAGGGTCGAATGCCCCATTAACAAGGGACTAGGAGTGATTTGGAATCCAGCCATACTGAAGGAGTGACCTAGGGATTAGGAGCGAAGGAATAGGGACTAGGGACAAAGGGTAGTGGTAGATTTGGAATCCAGCCATTCACTGACCTTCCTGAGGGTGATGACACCATCCTGTGTGCTCCTATTGGTTGAGATGTCGAACATGGAGGGGCCGTCGCTGCTGGTGATTCGGTAGTTCATCTCAGCGTTCCTGCCGATGTCAGCGTCCGTAGCTCGCAGCACGGCCACTGTCGAGCCCGGTTCTGTCGACTCGGGAGCTTTGAACTCATACAGACCTGGAGGAAAGAAATACGCATGTTCGTTTTTTCCATCTGTAGCACCTGGATCAACCCCTAAACTAAACTATACATTTAAATACTGTACGTCTTCAAAGCCAAGATCAATCAATCTTGCCTCATTTATTTATTCAACTCTGAAAACATTGGCCCATGCATAGCTAGTTATTTTCACCAGGTGATTTCCTGGTTTGAGCCAGATAAATTGATGCGTCCCTGTCTGCCAGCTTGAGCACCCCACTGTATCTCATGTGCTTCAATAAATAGCTGGTCTGGTCTGCAGAGGGATGGACCTGATATACACATGGGCTGCATATACAAACACCACTAACACCCTCATAAAACATGCTGACATCATTCTGGACAACGCCTGAGTCGGCAGGTCCCACACACACATCTTGCATGCAGGCACGCAAGTGTACACACACACACGCGCACACACAAAGGCATGGGCACACACACAGACTCAGACATTTTTGTTTTACTATCGTTGTAGGGACAAACAATTAATTCCCATTCAAAATCCTATTTTACTTAACCCTAACCGTAACCCCTAACCATAACTATCCTTGTGAGGATTTATGGTCTCCACAAGGATAGTAAAACCACACACACACATATCACACTCCCTTCTTGTTCTGTCCATTGAGGTTAGGTGCAGGGACAGTGTTTGTCTCCCTGTTGTAGAGGGTGATAAACGGAGTCAGGGTTTCTACGTTTGTGTGAGTTTTGTCACGTGAAGAGCTGTTTGGCTTGTGCGCGTTGATTCTAACCGAGTGTAACACGCCCACACACAAACACGCGCAAACACACAGAGATAAACACAGAGACACAGAAGCACACACACACACACACACTGCTGTTACTGAGGGGAAACAAAATGACACCAGTAATCTGTCAATCTGATGCAGCTGCCTTTGCAATCCACCAGATGCACCAGAAAGGGAGAGAGCAAGGGAAAGAGAGGGACAGGAGACAATGTGTGAGAGGAGATGGAAGGAAAGTGGGAGAGGAGTGTATGAGAAAAAGATGAATGGCAAAAAAGAAACACTGAAAGCGAGGGCGAGGAAGGAGAAGAAACACGAGAAACAAAGGACAGTAGCGGAGCCACACACGGTGACATTGAGAGCGTTAGAGAGAGCAAGAGAAAGAGATGGAGAATGACAGAGAGAAAGAGAATGAAAGTGATAGAGTTAGAGATAAAGAGAGAGCGACAGAGAAAGAGTGAAGAAGATAAAACCCACAGTGTACTCTTTTCATTTAATAGGGATTAGCAGGCCGATCTGATGCACTGTGCAGGACCCTTCACTCTCTCATATGGCTCTACATTTAATTATGCCAAGCCTTCAAGAGAGCGGCACTGCCACACACACACACACACACACACACACACACACACACACACACAAACACACACACAGACACACACACACACACACACACACACACACACACACACACACACACACACACACACACACAGAGAGACACACGCCACAGCAGCACAGTAATACTTGCTGCAATAATCCACATTCATTTTGAAATTGCCACCAGATGGAGGCTGCCTGGTTGGCACAAGCCTGTATAGTGAACTGAGTTTTATATTCAGGGGACTGATGTGTGTGTGTGTGTGTGTGTGTGTGTGTGCGTGCGTGCGTGGATGAGCGCATGTGCGCGAGTGTGTGTGCTTATGTGTGTGTGTGTGTGTGTGTGAGTGAGTGCATGTGCATACACACATCTGTCTGTTTATGTGCACTATACTCACTCTTTGGGAAGCGTGGTGGGTTGTCATTGACATCAGAGAGGGTAATGCTGACTGTGGTGGTCCCTGATAACCCACCCATCTGTCCAGCCATGTCTTTAGCCTGGATCACAACCACATAGTTCTCCTTGGTCTCCCTGTCCATGTTAGGCAGGGCTGTCTTGATCACACCTGAATGTGAAGGACAGACAGTCAGGACAGACGATCAAAGTGATGCAAGACTAGATACTTCTGATCGATATAGATATTTATAGCACTAACACTTTTTCCGACGAGGAAATTAATTGAATATCAAACAATAGGGGATGTGAGGTGCACATCATTCAAACCTAGTTCTGAGCAGCGTTGGTGAAACGCACGGTGAACGCAGGGGTATAAAACTCTCATCCTGCTCTTTCATCACTTAGGATGTGGCAGCAGGGGAGGAGGGAGACACAGAGGAGTGTGTGTGTGTGTGTATCTCACTCGCTGATGGACAGCTAGCAACTAAAAAAACATGCTAGTCCATTCAAGTAGTTCTGAGGGGGAACAATACATAGATATACAGTATGTGTGTGTACTGTATGTATACACCAGTACACTCTGAATACATCTCTCTACACTAGCTTTCTCTCTCTTTATCTTTCTTCTCTCTCTCTCTCTCTCTCGTTCTCCCTCTATTCTTTCTTAATCTCACTCTCTGTCTTTTATCTCTCTCTCTCTCTCTCTCTCTCTCTCTCTCTCTCTCTCTCTCTCTTCTTTCTATCTTTTTATCTTTCCCACTCCCTCTCTCGTTTTTTGCTACTCTCCCTCATTCACTCTTATTCTTATTCTCCTCACAGTCATAGACACAGAGCGAGAGAGAGAATCATGCTTATGATGTCCAAGCCTGCCTTTGTGTTGGGGGGGATGTCAGTTTACATGGCACATCTGGCATAAACCACATTACTGTTAATCCTGCGATTAAAACAGCAAATATATTTTTTGGGGGTCGCCATTTCCCTTTTGTTCAAGCAAAGAACACATTTGGGATCCATTCCAAAGCACACATTACAAATGATTAAATATAGCAGTGGTGACGGAGCAGTGGGATCAAAAAGCGGCGGCTGGCGGAGATTCTGTCCTTCTTTTCTGTCATGTCTCTTCAGTCTGACACGGGAGTTAATAGCCGTGGTGAGCGCACACGCACGCACACACGCGCACACACACACACACACACACACATACGCACGCACGCATGCACGCACGCACGCACGCACACACACACACACACACACACACACACACACACACACACACACACACACACACACACACACACACACAGAGTCTCCAGACAAGGTAGTGAGGGGGAGTACACTGTTCATATCCTGGTTCACTCACAGTATGAAATTGGGTTCCATTCAGGTGTTAGTTGAATCTTCAGTGAGGCAGGTTAATGGCACCTTGTGTATACTTCCCTGGGAACTTTGCTCCCTTGAGCCTCAGATAGACTGTAGAGGGTAAATATTATAGAACTCTGTATTTGCATTGTAACTGACCCTAATTCTCCTTTCTGTCTACAGAAAAGCAAAAAGACAGGGTCTGGGGCCTCCCGGGTGGCGCAGTAGTTAAGGGCGCTGTACTGCAGCGCCAGCTGTGCCACCAGAGACTCTGGGTTCGCGCCCAGGCTCTGTCGTAACCGGCCGCGACCGGGAGGTCCGTGGGGCGACGCACAATTGGCCTAGCGTCGTCCAGGTTAGGGAGGGGTTGGCCGGTAGGGATATCCTTGTCTCATCGCGCACCAGCGACTCCTGTGGCGGGCTAACCAAGGTTGACAGGTGCACGGTGTTTCCTCCGACACATTGGTGCAGCTGGCTTCCGGGTCGGATGCGCGCTGTGTTAAGAAGCAGTGCGGCTTGGTTGGGTTGTGTATCGGAGGACGCATGACTTTCAACCTTTGTCTCTCCCGAGCCCATACGGTAGTTGTAGCGATGAGACAAGATAGTAGCTACTAAACAATTGGATACCACGAAATTGGGGAGAAAACAGGGTAAAATAGAAGAAATAAATAAAAAAAAAAGACAGGGTCTGTTAACACTGACCTGTGTTGGGCTCTACAGAGAAGTATGGCTGTCCTTGCAGGATGCTGTAGACCACCCTGGCACTGTTACCATATGTAGGGTCATCAGCGTCTGTAGCGGTCACCTGCGTCACCACCGTGCCTGGGGAAGGAAAGAAGGAGGAGGAGAAAAAAAGAGGGCAACTTGGTGAGCAAAGTTATACACATGGAATGGAGTCGGAGGGCGTTGGGGAACACTCAATAACACAAGATTCAAGACAACTTCCTGAATAAGGCCAATAAAGTGAACTGGGCTGAACTGAAGTCTTTGGTGGCGTCACAACCCCCCTGCATACTATTCTATGCCCTCTATACATATGCAGCAGTACCAGCAGCCAGTATAGCAGCTCTGCTGTTTGCAAACCCCTAAAAGCATATTAGTGTATCTCGAGTGTCTAACAACCATATATCTTATCCAAGGCAACGGCTGTGATCCATTTTCCTTATCAAAGAGGCGGAGAATGATATTTCAACAGAACAAAGGGGCGAAGTGTTTGTCAAATAGTACCTCCCAGCGATGCCTAGTGGGGCCCAGTGTTGACTCGTTAAATGCATAAGAATAATTAATTGAGTGGAACTATTTAATGGCAATGAACATAAATATAGAATTGTGCAATTGACATTGGAATCGTGACCAACGGAAACTTCTAATTCAGTGCCAATGTGAGGTCTGCACGGGTGAAACTAGTGGGGTGCTTTACATTGCTGCACAAACATCGGAAAGTTACTTTTCTCTTTAACCTCTTAATTGAATAAATAAAGTGCAAGCTAATTTCTTTGATGATACCACTTTGCTTTCTGAAGAGAGAATGCTCAGTATTTCACAGGACAAAGTGTCCAGTCGATTGCACTATAAAGGCCGGTGCAGAACAGGCCCTCTTTCAAGGCACACCTCACTTGTGGCTATGGGCAACTGCTTTTCTTACTTAGAGTTTGTAAACAGGCTGACAGTTTGTCACTTGTCGGTGTTATGTGACTATTTAGTGTTACGTGTATACTTCACATACCCAAGACTACCTAATATCTGAACTGCATGATTAATCGTCTACATTATTGACATACGCCAGGCAAAAACAGAGTTTTTAATGTGTTGTAATTGATAACTGGACAGAGTATTCATAAGATTAGCTCAAGTATATAATATAATCAGCATCATTGGGCCGCTTCACTTAGTTTGTTTGGCTGTAATAAAACAGTTAATGGCCTGTAATCATTCGCATTTAACGACTCAATATATTCACCCCAAATGGCAACCTATTCCCTATGAGCCCTGCTCAAATGTAGTGCACTACATAGGGAATAGGGTGTTATTTGGGATGTGGACAATCTTTCCTCTCATTATTATGATTGATAAAGCCCTCATTGATCCAACAGGATAGGAATTTGTTTGTAACAACTTTAGCTTGTCTCACACATAAGCCTTCTAATCCTGCAATCCATTGCAGATACAAGTATGGCATATATTATTACCACTGACTGCATGAGATCCCCCTCTTCTATAATGATGTCCGGGCTATCAGCTTAACTGTGGAACTGTTTAACAATGGTCAGTCAGGCTATGAGTTACAGTTACACACAGGGCAAAACTGGATGACATGGTTATGACTTGACAACCAGAAACATTTCAACCACTTCTGCCCTGGTAGGTGTCTGTGGTAAGGAGTGAGTGAGATGGGATGTAGGGCTGTTCTCTGTAGCCTACTTCTGGCATACGTACCATGAGGTTATCTGGTATGTGTGTGAATTAAGGGTCAGGGTGTAGGTGTTCATACGCACCCAGTGGGGACATCTCAGGTACCTCTGTGAAGTAAGGGTCCTTGGTAAACTTGGGCTCATTGTCGTTAATGTCATGAATCTTGATGATAAACTCTGACTCTCCCTCTAGAGAGGTGTTAGTGATTCTGTTGACGGCCTTGGCCCGGAGCGTGTAGTAGGCCTTCTCCTCCCGGTCCAATCTCTTAGTGGCATGGATATCCCCAGAGTTCTCATCGATGACGAACAGACTACCGGCTCCATCACCGGTCAGGACGTATCGTATGCTACCGTCACCCCTGTCCCCGTCTGAGTGGAGCTGTAAGAGTAATGAGAAACAAAGGGGACGGAGTCAGTTCACAATGGCACTCAATCTCAATACAAAGGATTTGCAATGAATATGCACATTTCAATTATTGGACTCCTCTTGGGACAAACAAAGAAACTTCAATAGTCTATGTCACTCTGTGCTCGTGACTGATTGCAAATGATCTGAAGACAAATAATCTATCTGTGACAGAAAGATATCCTGACCATTTACATATTTTTTCTAAAATGACCCTTTAGATGTTTGATTTAAGACATTTGTGTTGTCCCCAATTTCCTATGCCATTTGCAGAAATAATTATAGTTTCATAGAAATGTAATCAGGTTGAGTGTGACCAGTGTGTCCTATGTCTGTTCTTACTAACTCCGAGAAGATCAGATTTCTCTAACATGCTGTAGAAATATGACATATTTTCACTTCTTCTTTTCTTCAATCATCTCCTCTCCTATCAATCTCCTCTCTACTCCACTATTTGCTCGCTCTCCTGATGTGGCCTGTTTCTGTCTGCATGAACAACAGCTTAGCTTGCTCTGACATTTTAATTCAGCCACAAAATCTCCTCAACATATTCATGTCTGGGAACTCATCAAAATCTTGTCTGCGTCCTGAATTGCACTGTATTCCCTATACAGTGCACTTCCAGGGCCCATAGATATCTGGTCAAAAGTAGTGCACTATATGGTATAGCCAATAGTGTACTTCTTGGGACACAGCACTTGTCCTTCCTCTCTTTCCTCCTGCTGTTCCCCCTCCTTTATTATTTATATTTTAGTGCATTCAGAAAGTATTCAGACCCCCTGACTTTTTTCACATTTTGTTACATTACAGCCTTATTCTAAAATGGATTCAATTTTTCTACTGAATCTACTGAAATATCACATTTACATAAACATTTGCAGATCCTCTCAAGCTCTGTCAGGTTATATGGGGTTGTTACTGTACAGCTATTTTCTGGTCTCTCCAGAGATGTTCGATCGGGTTTAAGTCTGGCTGGACCACTCAAGGACATTCAGAGACTTGTCCCGAAGTCACTCCTGTGATGTCTTGGCTGTGTGCTTAGTGTCGTTGTCCTGTTGGAAGGTGAACCTTTGCCCCAGTCTGAGGTCCTGAGTGCTCTGGAGCAGGTTATCATCAAGCATCTCTCTGTACTTTGCTCCGTTCATCTTTCCCTTGATCCTGACTAGTCTCCCAGTCCCTGATGCTGAAAAACATTCCTACAGTATGATGCTGCCAACACCATTCTTCACCGTAGGAAAGTTGCCAGGTTTCCTCCAGACATGATGCTTGGCATTCAGGCCAAAGAATTAAATATTGGTTTCATTACACCAGAGAATCTGTTTTCTCAAGGTCTGAGCGTCCCGTTAATGCGAGTGTATTTGTATTTCATAGTGTTCAGTTTATGTTTTAAAATAAACATTATGGACACTTACCACACTGTGTTTTGGTCTTCCGATACTTCTCGCTTCTCCTCCTCAGAAGAGGATGACGAGATCCCTTATAAGAATATGTTGAAGGCTAGCTGTATTGGGTGCAGATGACTGATATGCTCATTTTTGTGTCCGTCTCTACACGTATACAGACGAGGAGGCATACAAAGGATTGCCAATTGGTATTGGTTTGTTATGCAGATCACATGTACCTCTTCAATGAAAATCCCATAGGCCTCTACATTATGGACAAGGTATGTGTATGAACACCATTATAAAAAACGTTTTTTTCCCCATTTACAAAAAAAACAAGGTATGAATACTGTTGTGTGCATGTTTGTTAAACATCTGTATAATTACTATTTATTGGATTCACAGACCCTCCCTACACCTCTGATGAATATAACAGGAAACCTGTTCGATCCCTATGCACTGCAAAATCATTGCTATGGATATGGAGAACATCAACATTAACATACCAGAGGATATACCAGTTGGACTTGGGGCTCTGCTGGGAGTTTACCTCATATTTAGACTTTTTTTCCCCTGCTTTGACACTGAAAATAATAAACACTGACATTTACAATATTGTGTTATTGTTATCCTTATTATTATTAATAATTAAAAAAATAATAGGGGAGGGGGGGTAGTTAAAAAATTAACCCCAAAATGTTCTTCAAAGGTTCTTTGAGGATCCTTTAAAAGGGGTTCTTTGAAAAACCCTTTTAATGGGTTCTTTGAAGAACTTATAGGGGTTCTTCTACAGTTTCAATTTGAAGAACCCCTAAAGGATACTCCAGGAACCTCTTATTTTTAGAGTGTAGTCTCTATTATGCCCCTCAATTATCTCAGCCAATCATGGACCCTTCCTTTCTTCCTACATAGCTCATTTATTCATATTTACGGACCCCAGACCAGCTTGTAATTAAGGCATATGAAAGTTCTTATGTTAAAGAACACAATATTTTTTTTTCAAAAAGCCCTACTTTGAAGTAGGAAATAGCATCAAAAGCCTACGATCCTGAATCCGGTCACACAATGTGGTGTGTGACTTGCTAGCTTCTGGTGCTGGACAGATGGAGTATGTTAGATTGTGCAGTCAGTAAATTCAATCAGGTGGATGAGCACTGCAACAGTATGAATGTGTCCCAAATTGCACCCCATTCCCTATGCAGTGCACTACTTTTGACCAGAGCCCTATGGGTCTGTGGGCCCTGGTCGAAAGTATTGCACTACATAAGAAATAGGGCACCATTTGGGACGAAGACAGTATGCACCCTACTCCCTCTCTCTCTAAAATATGAATGGCTTTTTATTTCAGGTGCTGGAAGGCTTTATATAACTAATTCATTGTGTTCTGTGTGAAAACAAAGCTGTGGAAGCAAAATGGCTGCCTTTTAAGTTTAGCATCTTTAACATTTCTGTGTTTGTTGTAAACACTGAAAGATATGATCGTTGTGTTTTCCACCTATCTAACCAAGTTGGGAGAAGCTAGCTACTGACTGTCTATATTTGTGGTTATGTTGTGCTGACCATGTACCTCCCCCCCTGGTGTGGCAGGTAGCTGAGTGGTTAAGTGTGTTGGGCCAGTAACCAGAAGGTTGGTGGTTCAGATCCCTGAGCTGGTGAGGTGAAAAGTCTGTGTTTTCGTCCTTGAGCAAGGCAGTTAACCCCCAACAACAACTTTGTGTACGTTGATTAAGGCAGCCCCCACCACCTCTCTGATTCAGAGGAGTTGGCATAAAAGGTAGAAGGCACATTTCAGTTGAATGCATTCAGTTGTGCAACTGACTGGTTATCTTCTTGTTCCTCTCCCAATGAGATACATTTAAGTAATTTAGCAGACACACATCCAGAGCAACTTAAAGGAGCAATTAGGGTTAAGTGCCTTGCTTAAGGTCACATCAACAGATTTTTCACATAGTCCGCTTGGGGATTCAGACCAGCAACCTTTTGATTACTGGCACAACGCTCTTAACCGCTAGGCTACCTGCCACCGATAGACAGACAGTGTGACATATTCCGTCCAATCTTGTTTGCATGGACAGAGTGAGCGCTCGGGGTCTGCTCTTTTGGTTTTGAGGGGTTCAGCATCATTCCTTCATTCCCCTGAAGGATATTACGCAGCCAGCTCAGTGTATCGAACCCCTGCTCTCCTCTCCTGCTTACTGCACTAAGGTTTGTGATCCCTCCGTCTCCCTCCTTTTCTAGTCACCCACCCTACCCCTTTCTATGGTAGAAGTGAATTTACAGCCGCCCACCCGGGTCCCTGCTACTCAAATTAGGAGAAAAACCTCTCCCGAAAATCAATCTGTCAGCCAGACGTGGATCCACAATGGCTCCTGATGAATTTATCTTGAAAATTCAATAAAAGACTCACCAGGGGGAAGAAAGCATTGATCATGGCCACCAGGATTCCTCCACACATTGATGCAGAGCCCTTTCTCCTCCGTCCACCATGATATCAAATCATAATGAAATAAAGCAAAGGAGGAATGTGTCCTAAATGGCATCCTATTCCCTATTTAGTGAACTTCTTTAGTGTGTAATTTAGGAAGCAAACAAGGAAGATGCTCCAGTACTAGTGCTACAGGAGAGCTTTGGTATTTTGTGGAGCGAGTTTCTGTTCTGTAGGTCACCCATACTCTATTAGATTAAGAATTATTCCATTTTATTACACACAATAAAGAGGTCATGAGACAGTAGTTTTGAAAGGCAACATTAACCAACTGCGCAAGATCCATAAATCCTAACATTTTAAGTGTAATAATAATAATAATAATCAATACATTAATCAATACATACCTTAATTCTGCATATTAGGAGCATGAATATTGTAGATGTTTTTATTTTATATGAAAGTATATCATTAGCAAAGAAAATGGCATGGTGGTCCAGACATATTTAGCTGCCATTTGAGTATCACAGAGCTATAGGGTATACAATATGTATGGTTTAAGACGAGGCCCTTAGGTCAACCAGCCAGTTACCCTTTTAGCCCTACAGTCTACCGCCAAATAGTCTGAGTGTGTCCCAAATGGCACACTATCCCATATGCAGTGGACTAGGGCAAATATGGACTTATACAATTAATAACATGATTATTTAAATAACATAACAAAGTGGTAACTATTTCATCATTGGGATACACATGGGCACTTGAGCAACTCAACTTGTGTAAGCCTCATTTAAGACATGCTCCAGAATACTGACAACTACTAAGTATTTTTATAAACATTCCAATTTGGGCTGGATGTGTCAATGTGTAGTTCATACATGTGTAACCGATGTGAAATGGCTAGCTAGTTAGCGGTGGTGCGCGCTAATAGTGTTTCAATCGGCGACGTCACTCGCTCTGAGACTTGAAGTAGTGGTTCCCCTTGCTCTGCAAGGGCCGCGGCTTTTGTGGTGCGATGGGTAACGATGCTTCGTGGGTGTCAGTAGTTGATGTGTGCAGAGGGTCCCTGGTTCGAGCCCGGCGAAGGGACGGACTAAAATTAGACTGTTACACATGCATAATCTATGAGTAGAATTACTGTAGTACCTCAGTTAGCGACGAAATCCCTTGTTTGAAAGCGACATCATGCACCCACAGCAGAGCATGAGAGAACAATGACGTGGTGCACATATCTGCACGTACAGTGGTTCCTACTTTAGAAGATGTGAACTTGCACCGCGGGACTTAGAGGTACCCAGTGTCATGGCTTCATTGCTCCAGATTACCACATAGAGCACTCATTATGCATTTGGGTCCCAAGGTTTTTTATGACCAATCATATCGAGTGGTTCCAATGAAGAATTTTGGCGCGAGCCACCCTTGCCTTGTGCCGTGCTTCAACAAAGATGGCTGACAAAACATTATGGTGGAACCAGATGTAAGTTGTTATAACGTCATAACGAGTCAAGCAAAACATTTACAATTGAGAGGAATATGTTAGTTAATGTAAAGACAAACATTTGTGCATATTCTTTTGTCATAAAGTTAATTTACGAAAATCGCTATTTAGCAAGTTGACTAGCTAACATTAGCCAGCTAGCTAGTGTTAGGACAATGAATTTGTAATTCGTGTGGTTTAATGTTTTAGGGACTCCTGAGAAAAGCAGCAAACCAGGCTGTCGTCTTGTGAAACAGTGGATGTAAAGAATCTAGCTAGCTAAAGCATTTACTGCAAATTGAATGTACAATTGTGTAAGCTTGCCTTGCGATGCAGCTCCAGTAACATAGCTAGCTAACTATTTACTTGTTGATTGTGTAGTGGAGGATAAAAATAACTGTATGCATATGGATGTGTAGCTATCTACGGTATGTAGCCGATCTGTGCATGGTCCCTAAAACGTTTGGTATGAATATTAGTTTAGAACCTATCTATGAACCTCAGCTATCATAGTTGTATCAACTTCAAGTCTAAATGGCATTAACAAAGCCTATGGATAGAGTAGAATATACAGTGGGGCAAAAAAAGTATTTAGTCAGCCACAAATTGTGCAAGTTCTCCCACTTAAAAAGATGAGAGAGGCCTGTAATTTTCATCATAGGTACACTTCAACTATGACAGACAAAATTAGAAGAAATAAATCCAGAAAATCACATTGTAGGATTTTTAAATAATTTATTTGCAAATGATGGTGGAAAATAAGTATTTGGTCAATAACAAAAGTTTATCTCAATACTTTGTTATATACCCTTTGTTGGCAATGACAGTGGTCAAATGTTTTCTGTAAGTCTTCACAAGGTTTTCACACACTGTTGCTGGTATTTTGGCCCATTCCTCCATGCAGATCTCCTCTAGAGCAGTGATGTTTTGTGGCTGTTGCTGGGCAACACGGACTTTCAACTCCCTCCAAAGATTTTCTATGGGGTTGAGATCTGGAGACTGCCTAGGCCACTCCAGGACCTTGAAATGCATCTTACGAAGCCACTCCTTCATTGCACGGGTGTTTGGGATCATTGTGTGTTTGGGATTATTGTCATGCTGAAAGACCCAGCCACGTTTCATCTTCAATGCCCTTGCTGATGGAAGGAGGTTTTCACTCAAAATCTCACGAAACATGGCCCCATTCATTCTTTCCTTTACACGGATCAGTCGTCCTGGTCCTGTTGCAGAAAAACAGCCCCAAAGCATGTTTCCACCCCCATGCTTCACAGTATGTTCTTTGGTGTTCTTTGTTATCAGCATTCTTTGTTCTCCAAACACGTTGAGTTGAGTTTTTACCAAAAAGTTATATTTTGGTTTCATCTGACCATATGACATTCTCCCAATCTTCTTCTGGATCATCCAAATGCTCTCTAGCAAACTTCAGATGGGCCTGGACATGTACTGGCTTAAGCAGGGGGACGTCTGGCACTGCAGGATTTGAGTCCCTGGCGGCGTAGTGTGTTACTGATGGTAGGCTTTGCTACTTTGGTCCCAGCTCTCTGCACGTCATTCACTAGGTCCCCCCGTGTGGTTCTGAGATTTTTGCTTACCGTTCTTGTGATCATTTTGACCCCACGGGGTGAGATCTTGCGTGGAGCCCCAGATCGAGGGAGATTATCAGTGGTCTTGTATGTCATCCATTTCCTAATAATTGCTCCCACAGTTGATTTCTTCAAACCAAGCTGCTTACCTATTGCAGATTCAGTCTTCCCAGCCTGGTGCAGGTCTACAATTTTGTTTCTGGTGTCCTTTGACAGCTCTTTGGTCTTGGCCATAGTGGAGTTTGGAGTGTGACTGTTTGAGGTTGTGGACAGGTGTCTTTTATACTGATAACAAGTTCAAACAGGTGCCATTAATACAGGTAACGAGTGGAGGACAGAGGAGCTTCTTAATGAAGAAGTTACAGGTCTGTGAGAGCCAGAAATCTTGCTTGTTTGTAGGTGACCAAATACTTATTTTCCACCATAATTTGCAAATAAATTCATTAAAAATCCTACAATGTGATTTTCAGGATTTTATTCCCTAATTTTGTCTGTCACAGTTGAAGTGTACCTTTGATGAATATTACAGGCCTCTCTCATCTTTTTAAGTCGGAGCACTTAAAAATTGGTGGCTGACTAAATACTTTTTTGCCCCATTGTAATAACTTTATTGCGCCAAGGATGCAAGTCCTATATGTTCTGTAGTTATTACCATACATGTGATTCCAACATTGTAGCCTGTACATTGAATATATTCACTGATCATGTACTCTTCCAAGGCAAATAAAGGTGCGGTTCTCTAAGACATTTTTTTTCAGTCATATCAAACTCCATTATTTGAATGATGCTGTGTCTGCATGTATGTATTACAACTATACACGTCAACAATGTTTACCACTCCTGCTACTGGGACATCAATGATTACACATTGTAACTATGCAATAGACTAGAAACATGATTGATTTGTAATTCATATATACAAAAAAAAACTATGCATATCTAACTCCCTTCATCTGCATTAATCTGAGGACAAAGGATATTATTTCAATGAGGTACTTAATTTCAACCAGTGAAGAATGTGAAACGCTTTATTGAAAGAAATTCATTATCCAGGTGTTACAAATACATAAATGCATTATAATTATTATAATTGTAATATTATAAATACAAGTTGAATCTGTACTTCAATGCACATATGTGTGCATTATAAAACGAGGAAGAAAAACGAGGTGGAGAGAGGTGTAGAAGACAGAATGGGAAAGAGGTAAGAACAGCGGTAGACAGCATTCATGAATTACAGTGCTACCCTAATATTCTCTCAGTTCATCACAATTGCGGTGTCTCCTAACCAGCCTTGAGCCCCCAAGTTGGCCCGAAGGTTATCTTAAGAGCGGATGAGGTGGCGATGATAGGACTGGCTTCCTCTCACATCAACACATACCTGCAGACGAGTGACAAATAGATAGAGAGAGAGCATGATTAAGCCTTGTTTTTCCCCCCATCTTAAATCAGGAGGTGAAATGCAAAACTGACCTTGGATCATTAACTCCGGGACTACTACATCGATGTGTGTATTCCAATGTAAAACATCTCTATAATAATACTTCCTGTTGACCTGACCAAGTGACATCTCACTTATGATCATGCTGTGCCCTCTGTGTCAGCCAGTTCAGATGCAGAAGGGGTTCACCAAAACAGCTGATATAACCTAGAGGATTTAGGGAGAAGGGGGAGAGGGGATGAAGTGAATAAGAGAGACTGTTATTGTGTGTGTGTGGTTTCACCTGGTGTCCACACTAATTGGCTACAGAGTACTTTATGCTGAAAAACAGACACATGAGGACAAACAATAGAAGATAATGTCAATAGAAGATACAGTATGTGATGCAGACAAATCGGAGTGTGCCGGAAACATTTACATATAGAGGGCTATGTGTCTCACCACTTGGTTATAGCAAGGCGAACCACCAGGGAAAATTATAGTTCAGTGAAAATGGCTGTGTTTATGTGGTGTAAATCTGAAAATTAGCAGCTGACATCTTAAGGGTTTTTTAATTAATGCATGTGAGACAGGTTCCATGTACCACAAGACAGGCAGAGACGGAGAAAAAGAACACAGAACAGTTTAATTACCTCTGGTTATGGACACTTTTGCCAGCAATAAAGCTTCCACGGCCTGTTCCTCGGACAGTGAACATCTGGCAATATCTACATTTTCGACCTCTTGGTCAGCTCGCTCTCTGAAAGTAAAGAAAACAGCTTATTTTTTATAGATATGAAAACAATAACTGAGATCTAAAGCAGCAGATTTTTAGGATATTACAGCCCAGTGCTGCTTACCTGAGATGCCATCTTCGTAGGTGTCCGCTTTGACTTCCTTTGTGTTGGAAAAAAGTTGCTTTATTTACAATTGAAAAAAAAAAAAAAAAAAGGTTTTGCTCTCGACAAAAAGACAAATGTACCTCCATAGCATATAACAATTTCTGCGAATAACCACACCTTCATACAAACGTGCTACTGTATGCAGAATTCTTGACGCACAACCGAAGATGCTGCCATATCCTGCCAGCACTTCCACAAGCGAGCCACTCAGGAGCAGAATGATGATGCGTGGAAGAGGGAAAGGAATGAGATGGGAACAGCAACTTGTTGCAAGTTGGGGAGGGGTGCTAATAGCTGTACAATTCAACCTTTACTTAATACACTAATTGCTGCCCAGACTTACATAATTACAAAGAGGAGATTCTTCTGATTAAAATGGTGCCCGTGTAACAGTTTTGCCTCTGTCCCTCTCCTCGCCCCTAACTAGGCTTGAACCAGGGACCCTCTGCACACATAGATAACAGTCCCCCTCGAAGCATTGTTTCCCATCGCTCCATAAAAGCAGCAGCCCTTGCAGAGCAAGACGGACAACTACTTCAAGGTCTCAGAGAGAGTGACATCAGCGATTGAAACGCTATTAGGGCGCACCCCGCTAACTAGCCATCGGTTACACCTGCTTTGAAAATTATCTAAATATACACATTGCGAGATATTTGGCAAAATAGACAGACATGCCTATATTTCCCCCATAGGAAACAATGGGAAGACCGCAGAGTTCCAATATTATTTGTGTTGTTTACATTTTAACTAAAAAAAACAACGTGAGCAGGCATTGTGACGTTGAAAAATGAGCTGGGAATAGAATGTTCGGAAGGTGAGTTGGTGCCACAGTGCTCAATAGAACTAATAGGAGCTGGCAGGGTGAAAAATGCACTAAAATGGCCGGTGTCAGCAAACGTTGGATAAAAAGCATAATTGTTCAATTGTTTCCAGCAGCACATTTACAGTCACCAACACTCTGGTTAATAACATGAAAACTGACTTATCAGCTCTGCTAGGGCAAGTAAAATGGTCAGAGTGGTCTCTTTTGTGTCTGGAAGTAGCTAACCAACGTTAGCTTGGGTGCTTGACTGCCGTTGTAAGCCCAGAGCGCTTAAATCAACCCTACTCCTCGGCCCGAAAGTCCAGTCTGCTCTACGAGAACGAAACGGTCTGAATTTACAAACGGACAATTTCTCTGAATGGAAACACCATAATTTAATCAAATGAATTAAGCCAAATTTCTTAAAATCAATGCCATATACTATGTTATTACAAAAAAACGTGTTCAATTCTCTGGTTATGCCAATACGGAATACGATCAAATGCTTCTCAAAGATGCCCTCTGGTGGTCAAACTAGCAATAACTTGCAGTAACAGAATAAATGGCTGAGAATGAAATGACATGCCACAGAATGCTGCAACAGCAATTTTTGTGTACCACTTTTGGTTGGTGAGCGCTACAGAACTATACAAACTAACGGAGAATCTCTTTAAGTACAAAAGTGTCAGTGATCTACCTTAACATTTGTTAACAATACAAGAGAACATTTTTGCTCTCCAAGATGGCGTAGCAGTAGGATGTGTGTGTTTGTCTTTCCCGTGTAAATAGCCGGTCTTTTTCATATACATCTTAATCTCACTTTCTATCTATGAACTAAATATACATTCCTGCAACCCTCCTCACCCAATGTGGTACAGATCTGCTATTTCTATTCCTTATATCTGGAACTTCCATCAGGCTCTAGCCAGCTAACTAGCTACTAATCTTTGTTAGCCATGGGTAGCGTTCTTCTAATTTTTCTCGGTCACCAGCCAGCCTGGACCATTTACTGTCGACACGGAGCCCCGCCGATCCATCACGACTGGACTACCGACGTGATCGCCCAATGTGGTCTTAACAGGCTATTCTGATACGATGTTGCCGAAGAACCATCTACTTAGGCCCGGGCCGCTAGCTTTTCTGAACACAGTGTCCCCTGCTCGCCTAGTGTAGTAGTGACTACCGAATGGCATCCTGACTCACCTATTGCTGCTCTTTTGACCCTATGATCACTCGGCTACACAGCTGATGCTCCCTGGACTGTTTCAATAACACGGTACCTCATTTTGTGTACCTGTCGGCGCAAGCCTCGAACTAAGGTTCTGTATATACCTAATTGACGCTCTCTGCCCATTCATCGCCTTGTCTACTGCAGTCTTCGCTAGTTCTTATTGTTTTATTTCACTGTAGAGCCCTCAGTACCGCTCAAAATGCCTTAGATAGCTCTTTTGACCCACCCCACACACATGCGGAGACCTCACCAGGCTTTTTATTTATTTATATAATTTACCTTTATTTAACAAGGTAGGCAAGTTGAGAACAAGTTCTCATTTACAATTGCGACCTGGCCAAGATAAAGCAAAGCAGTTCGACAGATACAACGACACAGAGTTACACATGGAGTAAAACAAACATACAGTCAATAATACAGTATAAACAAGTCTATATACAATGTGAGCAAATGAGGTGAGAAGGGAAGTAAAGGCAAAAAAGGCCATGGTGGCAAGGTAAATACAATATAGCAAGTAAAACACTGGAATGGTAGTTTTGCAATGGAAGAATGTGCAAAGTAGAAATAAAAATAATGGGGTGCAAAGGAGCAAAATAAATAAATAAATGAAATACAGTTGGGAAAGAGGTAGTTGTTTGGGCTAAATTATAGGTGGGCTATGTACAGGTGCAGTAATCTGTGAGCTGCTCTGACAGTTGGTGCTTAAAGCTAGTGAGGGAGATAAGTGTTTCCAGTTTCAGAGATTTTTGTAGCTCGTTCCAGTCATTGGCAGCAGAGAACTGGAAAGAGAGGCGGCCAAAGAAAGAATTGGTTTTGGGGGTGACTAGAGAGATATACCGGCTTAACTAGTGCTTCCAGAGAACAAAACCTCTCATCGTCACTCAACACCTAGGTTTACCTTCACTAAACTCACAACCTACCATAGTCAGTAAATTATGCCCCGAATCTATTTTACCATGCCCAGAAATCTGCTCCTCTTATTCCTTGTCCCCGACCAGTTCTTATAGCCTTTAACCGTACCCGTTTCCTACTCCTCTATTCCTCTGGTGATCAGTAAAGTACTGCCTTATCTCAGGTCACTGGTCGTCATAGTAGGACCCACCCGTAGCATGTGCTCCAGCAGGTATATTTCACTGGTCATCCCCAAAGCCAACTCCTCCTTTGGCCGCCTTTCGTTCCAGTTCTCTGTTGCCAATGACTGGAACGAATTGCAAAAATCATTGAAGTTGGAGGCTTATTTCTCCCTCACTAACTTTAAGCATCAGCTGTCAGAGCAGCTTACCGATCATTGCACCTGTACACAGCCCATCTGTAAATAGCCCACCCAACTACCTCACCCCCATATATTTTTTCCCCCCAGTGTTTAATTGCTAAATTGACCTATGACCTATTTATTGCCTTACCTCTCTAATCGTACTACATTTGCACACACTGTCTGTAGGTTTTCTATTGTGTTATTGACTGTACGTTTGTTTATCCCAAGTGTAACTCTATGTTGTTTGTGTCGCACTGCTTTGCTTTATCTTGGCCAGGTCGCAGTTGTACATGAGAACTTGTTCTCAACTGGCCTACCTAGTTAAATAAAGGTGAAATATTTTTTCTTATAATAAAAAAAACAGAATGACATTTACTCTCATTGGTGTCCAAAAATAACTATCTGAAAGCAACGCCAACTGGCTGGGTCAAAAATAACCCAACGTGTGTTCTGTCCTCTATTTACCCAGTTCTGGGGTGTTTTTAACCCAGCATGTTTTTAGAGTGTACTGTTGATATACTGTTGATATTTAAACCAGGTAGCTTGCTACATTCACCCGACAAGTCAACGCATCTCATGTTTGGATACTGGTCACTTAATCTCCGTACATGGCAGACTGGGAGACCTTACGAGCTCTGTAAAAGGCAGATAAACAGGTGCAACCAAACAATGGTCGGGATGGGGGTGGTGAACTTGATGACGTCACAACGACTTGCGGGCAGTGGGTTTAGAACAAAAATGACAAATTGTAAAAAAAAATATATATATACACAGTACAAGTCAAAAGATTGGACACACCTACTGTCATGTCCATTGTACCAAGGAGACCAAGGTGCAGCGTGGAATGCATACATTCTTCTTTATTAAAGAACAAAACACTGAACAATATAACAAAACAAACTGTGACGCTAATATGAATAGTGCAGACAGGCAACTAAACATAGACCAAGAACCCACAAACACAAAAGGGAAAATGGCCACCTAAATATAATCCCCAATCAGAGACGACGATAAACAGCTGCCTCTGATTGGGAACCATATCAGGCCACCATAGACATATAAATACCTAGACCAACAAAACCTCTAGACATAAAAAAAACCCATAGGCAATACAAAACTAGCATACCCACCCTCGTCACACCCTGACATAACCAAAATATAAAGAAAACAGAGATATAAAGGTCAGAGCGTGACACCTACCTACTCATTCAAGGGTTTTTCAAGATTTTTTGTACTATTTTCTACATTGCAGAATATTAGTAAAGTCATCAAAACTATGTCATTGTCTTGTTGAAAAACAAAAGATAGTCCCACAAAGCGCAAACCAGATGGGATGGCGTATCACTGCAGAATGCTGAGTTAGCCATGCTAAATCACCGACAGTGTCACTACCAAAGCACCCACCCCCACACCATCACACCTCCTCCCCCATCATCCTTTCACCTACTCTGCGTCTCACAAAGAGTCATCAGACCAAAGGACAAATTTCCACCCGTCTAATGTCCACTGCTAGTGTGGATGCCTTAAAGTAATGATGTAATGTTGTTTCTCTTTGCTTATTTAATATGGACTTGGTCTAATACCAAATAGGGCAATCTTCTGTACACCACCCCTACCTTGTCACAACACAATTGATTGGCTCAAACGCATTAAAAAGGAAATAAATTCCACAAATTAACTTTTAACAAGGCACACCTGTTAATTGAAATGCATTCTAGGTGACTAATTCTTGAAGCTGGTTGAGAGAATGCCAAGAGTGTGCAAAGCTGTCATCAAGGCAAAGGGTGGCTACATTGAAGATTCTCAAATAGAAAATATATTTTGATTCGTTGAATACTTTATGGTTACAACATGATTCCATATGTGTTATTTCATAGTTTTGATGTCTTCACTATTATTCTACAATGTAGAAAACAGTAAAAAATAAAGAAAAATCCTTGAATGAGTAGATTTGTCCAAACGTTTGACTGGTACTGTATATACCTATATATATTTATATTCCGGACTCTTATATTGTTCGTTCTGATACGTCTTAATTTCTTTATTTTACCTTTTTGGAGTATGTGCATATTGTTGTGTATTATTAAAAACACAATAATTTCGCTGCTCCTGCAATAACATCAGCAAATCTGTGAATGCGACCAATAAACTTCAATTTGATTTGTGCTCAGCCAGAGACCAAGGCGTTGCCATGGCGCAGGTACAAAAAGTGGTGCTGTGCATTATGTAGGGAATAATGTGCCATTTGGAACACGTTTCAGGAAGGCGCTGACTGACACACAGCTAGATTGACTTGGGAATGCCGAGTAGGAACCAGCCTAGTCTGATGCATTATGTCTCTGTTCACTTGCTTTATTCCTTAAATGTTCCCCGATTTCCAGCCCATTACTGTGGGGTAAACAGGGCCAGGCAGTGAAGGGAGTGTAGCAAAGGGGAGCGCGAGGAGAAAATAGATAGAATATATAACTGCTTGCTTGGGAGGCGCGGAGAGACCATACCCACCAGGCCTAGCAAACCATTGGGGCCTATCAGGGTCTGTAAATACTTTATGAGATATGATGATACTCCTCAACCACAGGCCATTAACCATTTTCACTAGGAATGTGCCCTTTGGTAAAGCAGGAAAATAATCAAATAAGCAAACAAACTCTTCCCCAGTGACAGCCCAGGCTCTCTTCAGGCCGATATGTTGCTCGACTGCTAATGAGACTCCGTGTACGGTGATTCTCTTCTCTTCCTCCAGGAAAAACAACCAACCGGCCCATACACACACCAAGACAACAGCCAATGGTTGCATCCCAAATGGCGCCCTATTCCCTATTTAATGCGGTACTTTTCACAAAGACCATTAGGGCTATGGTAAAAAGTAGTGCACTCAGTGGTCTAAAGTGTGACCAATTTGGTCGCATCTGCAACAAAATATGTTACTGTGCGACCTGGAGTTTTATTTTGGGAGCACCAGTGTGACTAAAAGAAAATCCAATAAAAGATTAAATGCGGAACAATATTTCACCTCAACACCCTTCTCTACACTGCTCAAACAAAACAGACTGCCTCCCGATGCTACTTGCTTACAGTTTCCGGGCCACACACACTAAATCCTGCCCCTTCACTAAAGCAGGTAGCACACAGTTCCTCCATGCTGTTTATTCTCTCAGAATGCTGTCAATTCATGCACTAAACATATTCCTCCAAGACACGAACGATGCTGCTTTCCACGTTGCGTCTAAATATGAATCCACATATATCTCTATTATACTATTAGTTTGTGTATGTTGCTCTCTGCAAAATGTGAGTTAGTTAGTCAAAGGAAGCTGACATGTGCCTAAAATAATGCTAATGCTAATCACAAACTAGCTAGCTAAATGTAATTTAGCTAAATTCACTAGCTACAGAGAAGCAAACGATAACTCTAATACAGGTTGCTACCAGAGGTGTTGTAGATCATCAAGTTGTTTGTGCAACAGCATGTTCTGCATCAGATAGCCTATTCAAAAATATTTGTCTAAATGCAACATCTATTCAAATGTGATTAGGGTCCCCTGGGAAACACTGACCAACACATTGGTTCCTACCCTATCATAACATCACTCAACTAGAGATGGAGTGGCCTTGATGTACTACGCCTGCTGACATTCACTTGGCACAAACCTCCTCACAGACTAATATGTCATCAGAGTGCAACGCATGCTCAATGAGGAACGAGAGAGAGCTCAGGTTTGTTGTTTTGAAAGTTTCTGAGAAAGTGTTTGTTTACCAGTCTACCTGTTTAATTTGGATCCCGCGACGCTGTTAGCCTCAGTTGCTGGGACCTCTACTATCTGTCCCGGCATACTGCCAACCGCTAAAGTCTGAAGAGCTGCTGCTTGGCGATGCTACCCAGAATTCCTTGACAGTTTGAACACAGCCGGTAATGCGGTTAGCCCTCGTGGCTGGGACTGCAGATAGTCCTGAGCTTGTGACTGTTGCTGTTTCCTTTATTCCTGCAAGCTGTGGTGGCTGGAATTGTGTGGAGTACCAGCATTAGCCTACATTGCTACCATCATGCTGCCCAAAGTTAAAGAAGGTTGGAGTAATGGAGAGTACAGTGTTTTGCTATCACAGGCGCATGATCTTTAAAATACGTCTACACGCAATTGAAAAAGCAAAAGGAAAAAAACGTCAAACAGTATTTGGAGAAATCTCTTAGACTCAACAAAAGAATGGACGATCTGACCAGAGGTCCAAGACCGTAATAACAGTTTGCCGTTCTCCCAGGGATAGGTGGATGTCCTGAAATAGACTGCAGTGAGATGACAACAAATGAAGCTTGTTGACATCAGTACTGTATGTGACTCATTATTACAGATCACTGGGAAAACAGACTATCGAGAAGGACAATGCTGTGGATAGCATAACAGAGTCTCTACATGAGACCTGTAAAGTGTCTGAGGAGAACGTGAGAATTATTGTCACCAAAAGCTACAGATGGATCATAGGAAGGTTGAGGTGGAGCGCGCCCACAGTTCTGGAAAACCTGGTACTGTATATATATATACAGTTTGGACACACTTACTCATTCAAGGATTTTTCTTTATTTTTACTATTTTCTACAATGTAGAATAATTGTGAAGACATGAGAACTATGACATAGCACATATGGAATCATGTAGTAACCAAAAAAGTGTTAAACAAATCAAAATATATTTTACATTAGAGATCCTTCAGTGTAGCCACCCTTTGCCTTGATGACAGCTTTGCACACTCTTGCCATTCTCTCAACCAGCTTCATGAGGTAGTCACTTGGAATGCATTTAAATTAATAGGTGTGCCTTGTTAAAAGTTAACTTGGGGAATTTCTTTAATTCTTAATGTGTTTGAGCCAATCAGTTGTGTTGTGACAAGGTAGGGGTGGTACACAGAAGATAGCCCTATCTGGCAAAAGACCAAGTCCATATTACGGCAAAACAGCTCAAAGAAGCAAAGAGAAATGACAGTCCATCATTACTTTAAGGTATGAAGGTCAGTCAATGTGGAACATTGAAAGTTTCTTCAAGTGCAGTCGCAAAAACCATCAAGCGCTATGATGAAACTGGCTCTCATGAGGACCGCCACAGGAAAGGAAGAACCAGAGTTACCTCTGCTGCAGAGGATAAGTTCATTAGAGTTAACAGAACCTCACAAATTGCAGCCCAAATAAATGCTTCACAGAGTTCAACTAACAAACACATCTCAACATCAACTGTTCAGAGGTGACTGCATGAAGCAGGCCTTCATGGTCGAATTGCTGCAAAGAAATCACTACTAAATTACACTAATAAGAAAAAGAGACTTACTTGGGCAAAGAAACGCGAGCAATGGACATTCAATCGGTGGAAATCTTTCTTTTGGTCTGATGATTTGAGATTTTCGGTTCCAACCGTCGTGTCTTTGTGAGATGCAGAGTAGGTGAACGGATGATCTCTGCATGTATGGTTCCCACCGTGAACCATGGAGGAGGAGGTGTGAAGGTGTGGGGGTGTATGCTGGTAACAATGTCAGTGATTTCTTTACAATTCAAGGCACGCTTAACCAGCATGGCTACCACTGTATTCTGCAACAATACACCATCCCATCTGGCTTGAACTTAGTGGGACTGTCATTTGTTTTTCAACAGGACAATGACCCAAAACATACTTCCAGGCTGTGTAAGGGCTATTTGATTGTGGAGGCCAGGTCATCTGATGCAGCACTCCATCAGATGACCTGGCCTCCACAATCACCCGACCTCAACCCAATTGAGATGTTTTGGGATGAGTTGGACCGCAGAGTGAAGGAAAAGAAGCCAACAAGTGCAGTATATGTGGGAACTACTTCAAGACTTTTGGAAAGCATTCCAAAGCATTCCAAAGCAAAGCTGTCATCAAGGCTAAGGATGGCTACTTTGAAGAATCTCAAATCTCAAACATAAACACTTTTTGGTTACTACATGATTCCATATGTGTTATTTCATAGTTTTGATGTCTTCACTATTATTCTACAATGTAGAGTCAATATTTGCAGTGTTGATCCTTCTTTTTCAATACCTCTGCAATTCGCCCTGGCATTCTGTCAATTAACTTGGGCCACATCCTGACTGATGGCAGCCCATTCTTGCATAATCAATGCTTGGAGTTTGTCAGAATATGTGGGTTTTTGTTTGTCCACCCGACTCTTGAGGATTGACCACAAATTCTCAATGGGATTAAGGTCTGGGGAGTTTCCTGGCAATGGACCCAAAATATCGATGTTTTGTTCCCCGAGCCACTTAGTTATCACTTTTGCCTTATGGCAAGGTGCTCCATCATGCTGGAAAAGGCATTGTTCGTCACCAAACTGTTCCTGGATGGTTAGGAGAAGTTGCTCTCAGAGGATGTGTTGGTACCATTCTTTATTCATGGCTGTGTTCTTTGGCAAAATTGTGAGTGAGCCCACTCCCTTGGCTGAGAAAAGAAGCATCAAGCTCCTCACTGTGCACTTTCACCATTCTGTGAAGTTCATAATAACGTATTTAATCTGTAACCTAATAAACTGTATTGTTTCGAATCAAATTAAATCAAATTGTATTGGTCACATACACATGGTCAGCAGGTGCTATTGCGAGTGTAGGGAACAACAACTAGTTTACAAAGTTGTAGTGGCAGGACAACAGACCATATCATCGACTCCAAGTTTACTTTGAAATTCTGTTATTATATCAATATTTGCACATAAAGGCGTATCCACTGCCATTTCTCGTATAATACATTTGACAGACACAAAAATATCTCATGTCGAACAAACAAATTGTAGCATTTATCAAATTCTACCAACACGTTTTGTTTCCATCACAGCTGACGTGATAAATGTTGTATACGGAATGACTTCATTCACTTAAAACTGTGGATGGAAATTTGGTTACTTTGACAAAGCCGTTAGTTCCTTATAAGTGGCACAAATTAATCATTGTACCTTATGGTGGGTATAGAGGTTACACAAAATGCATTTGTACCCTGGAAAACAGAAATGTGACTTCACCGTAGAGTGCGATGATTTTACACTATATATACATGTGGATTCATCTATTTCAGCCACACCCGTTGGTGACAGGTATATAAAATCGAGCACACAGCTATGCAATCTCCATAGTCAAACATTGGCAGTAGAATGGCCTTATTGAAGAGCACAGTGACTTTCAACGTGGCACCGTCATAGGATGCCACCTTTCTAACAAGTCAGTTCATCAAATTTCAGACCTGCTAGAGCTATTCCGGTCAACTGTAAGTGCAGTTCTTGTGAAGTGGAAATGTCTAGGAGAAACAACGGCTCAATCCGCGAAGTTGTATGCCACACAAGCTCACAGAATTGGACCGCTGAGTGCTGAAGCATGTAAAAATCATCTGTCCTCGGTTGCAACACTCACTACCGAGTTCCAAACTGCCTCTGGAAGCAATGTCAGCAAAATAACTCTTTGTCGGGAGCTTCATGAAATGGTTTTCCATGGCAAGGTCCATTCAGAACTGGTTTGTCGAGATCGTTGTGGAAGAACTTGACTGGGCTGCACAGAGCCCTGATCTCAACCCCATCAAACACCTTTGGGATGATTTGTAATGCCGACTGCGAGCCAGGCCTACTCGCCTAACATCAGTGCCCGACCTCACGATGCTGTTGTGGCTGAATGGAAGCAAGTCCCCGCAGGAGTGGAGGCTACTATAGCAGCAAAGGGGGGAACAACTCCATATTAATGCCCATGATTTTGGAATGAGATGTTTGAAGAGCAGGTATCCACATACCTTTGAAAAATATTGGGTACAAAATTGTACCATTATACTAAATTGTCTGCACATATACCCTAAAAAGGTACCAAACAGCACCATGTGAGATCATTATGTGTACCTCTGAAGGTACATTATGTGTATTTAATATTTGTTGTACCCCAGGGTACATTTTGTACCCTAACTGTACCCTTATTTCTAAGAGTATAGAGGAGAATGTCCCGGCATCTGTGTGTACTTGCGAAATAACACACATCGCTCAGAGAGGCTTGGTTAAGTGAAACACTCCTCAATGGCTTGATACCTTAATGGTGTCTATCTTCAGTAGAAAGGCTCTTAAGGCCGCGGCCCCGCCGTAGCGTATTTAATGTGTGTGTGTGTGTGTGTGTGTGTGTGTGTGTGTGTGTGTGTGTGTGTGTGTGTGTGTGTGTGTGTGTGTGTGTGTGTGTGTGTGCACTTGCCTGTGTGCTAACCATGTTCTGATAATCCATATACCCTCACAGTCTATTAGCCATTTACACGCTAAAGGACGAGCCAGAAACATCAATCAATGCTCAAAGGAGATAAAGTGGTTTGATTATACTCCAGTGGTTGACTTTTGATCTCAACCGTCTTGTATTTTCTTTACTTTTTTTTATTCTTCTCTCTGTCTTTTTTTGTTCTCATATTTGTTCTTCTCCTCCTCCTCCGCTTCGTTCCTTCACAAGCTCTGTAATCGTTTTAGAAGCAAAGCTGAAAGTCAAGCCTCGCTTGGGGACGATGTTATGTTGTGGAATCTTATTTGGGTTTGGATGGCTCTATTCTCTGGATGGACGGAGAGACCGACTGCACCACAGGAATGCAAAGCAACCAGACCCTATTCATCCAGTGTTTCATCCCAAATGGCACCCTATTCTTGTAAAGTGCACTACTTTCGAGCAGTAATGTAATATATAGAGAATAGGCTGCCATTTGGGACAAATCCCAGTCCTCACAAGAAACTCTTTACTGCTCGTCACTTGTCCTGACCTTGGCTGGGATGCTTGACATTCACAATCTCTCAATTACAGTATGTTGTACGACGTTGCAAACAAACAGAGTGATATCGACTTCCTCAACTCTCTCATCTAGCTATGTAAAGCATTTCTTATTGGATATACTTTGCTGTAGGCCTACTCTCCGTTATGTTATCTAGGTCGACATTGTGTTTTGATTTTGCTGGACAAATAATGGCCGTAAGAAGCCTGTGTGTTTGGCAGTAGGGAACTAGTCCACTACCTCCTTAGGATGTTTTGATATGAGTGGAGTGGACATCGGCCGAGCTACCACATAGCTGACAGTTAGCACTGAACACATCAGACAACACAACATCCGAGTCAGCCTAGGAGGCAGTGCTCAGGGGTGAAGTTTCCTCTAGGTACAGATCTAGGGAGAAGTACATGGAGGAGTTTGCTTTACCAGTGAAAGTATTGTATCTCAATCAAAGTACATTTTAGGCCATCTGAGAATGATAATATGTGGTGTGTATCCTATTTCAAAATAAGTGTTATGGCTGGAATGCTGGCTATGACTGAAATGTCTTATTCAATATCAGAATAATAATATAAGTCCCCACCTTTCATCCTGTCGAACTCAGACAATGAGAAGAGAACAATAATGACAAAAAAATCAAAAATAGAAAACAACGGAAACATTTAACATCACGCCGTACCTTGCCAACATACTGGTGATCCATCCCTGTGTACTCCTCCAGTAGGAAGAACTGGTTCCACATCCATCCTCGTTTGGAGCGTCTCAGAGGCACTCCATTAGCGTCCTGTCCCATCAGCGTCAACCCCACCCCTGCGCCACCCCGCCTCCCCCCTGTAGTCCTCCTCAGGGCTCGCAGTCCGTCCCCATGGGAACACAGGTATGCCCAGAGGACCAGCAGGAGAAGTACAGTTCTTCCTCTCAACATGGCTTCACTCAGCTAGATGTTCTACTCCCTCTGGGTGTTAGTGTGAAGTGGTCAGTGGACTTTAGTCAGAAGTTTCGTCATTGGGTCACTCCTCCAGGTCTGGGTGTAGGTCCGCAGTAGCAGCACGGGCTGTCAGTCTGTCATTGGGGCCCAGGTCCAGCCAGTATCTGGAACATAGAACACACAGTCAGGATGTTAGTACTGGGAATACTTGGAACAGTTAACTACTACGATTTTTGGTGCAACAATCCCTGTCTGTAGGAGCTAAGCCATAACTTTCTTCTCCTCCTGTCCTGTCTCCCTTCTTCTCAGCAACATATGCTTTCCTCTTTTCTCCCCCCCTCTCTTCATTTCTCTCTCCCTCACACTCTGTCTGTCTGTCTGTCTGTCTATCTGTCTGTCTGTCTGTGTGTGTGTCTCTCTCTCTCTCTCTCTCTCGCTCCATTCGATTCAATTCAAGGGGCTTTTTTGGCATGGGAAACATACACTGCTCAAAAAAATAAAGGGAACACTAAAATAACACATCCTAGATCTGAATGAATTAAATATTCTTATTAAATACTTTTTTCTTTACATAGTTGAATGTGCTGACAACAGAATCACACAAAAATTATCCATGGAAATCAAATTTATCAACTCAAGGAGGTCTGGATTTGGAGTCACACTCAAAATTAAAGTGGAAACCACACTACAGGCTGATCCAACTTTGATGTAATACTCTTAAAACAAGTCAATATGAGGCTCAGTAGTGTGTGTGGCCTCCACGTGCCTGTATGACCTCCCTACAACGCCTGGGCATGCTCCTGATGAGGTGGCAGATGGTCTCCTGAGGGATCTCCTCCCAGACCTGGACTAAAGCATCCGCCAACTCCTGGACAGTCTGTGGTGCAACGTGGCGTTGGTGGATGGAGCGAGACATGATGTCCCAGATGTGCTCAATTGGATTCAGGTCTGGGGAACGGGCGGGACAGTCCATAGCATCAATGCCTTCCTCTTGCAGGAACTGCTGACACACTCCAGCCACATGAGGTCTAGCATTGTCTTTCATTGGGAGGAACCCAGGGCCAACCGCACTAGCATATGGTCTCACAAGGGGTCTGAGGAGCTCATCTCGGTACCTAATGGCAGTCAGGCTACCTCTGGCGAGCACATGGAGGGCTGTGCGGCCCCCCAAAGAAATGCCACCCCACACCATGACTGACACACCGCCAAACCGGTCATGCTGGAGGATGTTGCAGGCAGCAGAACGTTCTCCACGGCGTCTTCAGACTCTGTCACGTCTGTCACGTGCTCAGTGTGAACCTGCTTTCATCTGTGAAGAGCACAGGGCACCAGTGGCGAATTTGCCAATCTTGGTGTTCTCTGGCAAATGCCAAACGTCCTGCACGGTGTTGGGCTGTAAGCACAACCCCCACCTGTGGATGTTGGGCCCTCATACCATCCTCATGGAGTCTGTTTCTGACCGTTTGCGCAGACACATGCACATTTGTGGCCTGCTGGAGGTCGTTTTGCAGGGCTCTGGCAGTGTTCTTCCTGCTCCTCCTTGCACAAAGGCCGAGGTAGCGGTCCTGCTGCTGGGTTGTTGCCCTCCTACGGCCTCCTCCACATCTCCTGATGTACTGTCCTGTCTCCTGGTAGCGCCTCCATGCTCTGGACACTATGCTGACAGACACAGCAAACCTTCTTGCCACAGCTCGCATTGATGTCCCATCCTGGATGAGCTGCACTACCTGAGCCACTTGTGTGGGTTGTAGACTCCGTCTCATGCTACCACTAGAGTGAAAGCACCGCCAGCATTCAAAAATGACCAAAACATCAGCCATGAAGCATAGGAACTGAGAAGTGGTCTGTGGTCACCACCTGCAGAACCACTCCTTTATTGGGGGTGTCTTGCTAATTGCCTATAATTTCCACCTGTTGTCTATTCCATTTGCACAACAGCATGTGAAATGTATTGTCAATCAGTGTTGCTTCCTAAGTGGACAGTTTGATTTCACAGAAGTGTGATTGACTTGGAGTTACATTGTGTTGTTTAAGTGTTCCCTTAATTTTTTTGAGCAGTGTATATCTTTACATTACCAAAGCAAAAATTAAACAAACAATAGAAGTAAACATTACAAAATGAATAAAGACATTTCAAATGTCATATTATGTCTATATACAGTGTTGTAACTATGTGCAAATACTTAAATAAATAAATAAATGCATATGGGTTGTATTTACAATTGTGTTAGTTCTTCATTGCTTGCCCCTTTTTTGTGGCATGATTTGGTTGGGTCTAATTGTGTTGCTGTCCTCGGGCTCTGTGGGATCTGTTTGTGTAAATGTATTTGCATTGTGAAAGCATTATGTTTCAGAAAGTCCAGCAATGCAATTACAATGAACATTACACAGGGCTGTGAATAGTGTAGCTTGTCCCTGAGCTGGCGTACTAACGTTTTTTGCCTCTCTGCCTGCTGTAGGTACTGCATGTTGGTTCTAACCTTAAATGAAAAAACAAAGAAAGTTAGCAGGTCTGTTAATAAATGCCTTTGTCCAACCATCTGGATAAGGGCATTTCAGTGCTGCGCCAGAAATACTCTAAATAGTGAAATGGGAAACTCCATTTGACTCATATTATTATATTCCTCTTTCATTTACAAATCTCATGACATGACTATGAGACGTGGCTGTATCTAGGGGAATTTTTATTTAGCTGACCCTGCTAGCTAGCCAAATGTTATTAGCTAGCTAGCAAATGCTGTGAAATGATTTGAAATAACGACTGAAGAAGCTAAGTTATCTAAGTCAACACTACACTACTACAAATGAATTTAAATGACAATAAATAAAGTGAACTCATGTGCGAACTCATGTGCGAACTCATGTGCGAACTCATGTGCGCTTACTGTGATACAGAAACACCACTATCCAAAAAAACTGTGCAGGACATGTACACTGAATTAAAGGGCAACTACAATACGCTTCTAAGGTTTTCCCCAGAACTGAAAAGTCACTCCCTGATGTGGTTTAAGCATTTTTGTGAACACAGAAAATCAAATGTTGCTGTTTCTCTATTAAAAAAGTGTAAAAAAACTGGATGGAAACCAGAATTCGGGGGGGATCGGAACCCCTGAAAAACAAAACAGAGAGAACTTGAATTTGGAAAAAAACAAACAGAATTAGGTCAAAAATAAAAAACAGATTTCAAAAAGGTCCTACCAATTTTATTGTAAATGACTGTACTTCAGAGCGGGGGAAAGTTGAGGTCAGGTCCAATATTGGCAATGCACCCAAGAGGGAAAGAGGTTTGGCCATCCTATAAATATTTTAGAGTAATATATACAGACACTTTAATACAAAGCAACTTACAGTCATGGTTGCATGTTTTCTTTAACGTATGGGTGGTCCCGGCACACCACCCTTTATAAAGCACAGGTTTTGTCATATTCGACCTAGTGGGTTACGTCACGTTTGACATTGGTAGTTATGTCACACAGTTATACTACATTTATGAACCCTTTACAGAGTATGACATATGGTTATAGATGATTTGCAACACATTTATGTAGTGTTTATGAAGGCTTTATAAGCTCGACGTCATTTAAAGCGGGACAAGAATGGTCATTTGTGGTCCTGGCAACTGGACCTTTTTTGGAACCTAATTATTTTTGACTTACTGAAATTCCCTTTCAGGACCCAGGTCTGACAGAATCTGAACAGAAGATCTAGGTGCTGCTGTAGGCCATCATTGGTTGGGGACAGAAGGACCAGATAAATCAGCAAACACTAGACATTTGACTTCAAATTCTAGCAGGGTGAGGCCGGGTGCTGCAGACCGTTCTAGTGCCCTGACCAATTAATTGATATATATGTTGAAGAGAGTATGGCTCAAGCTGCATCCTTGTCTCACCTCATGATCCTGTGTAAAGACTTGTGTTTTTTGCTCATTTTAACTGCACACTTGTTGTTTGTGTACATGGATTTTATAACGTCATATGTTTTTCCTCCAACACCACTTTCCATCAATTTGTATAATAGACCCTCATGCCAAATATAATCATAAGCTTTTTTGAAATCAACAAAGCATGTGACAACAACTTTTTTTGTCAATTAAGGTGTGCAGGGTGAATACGTGGTCTTTCGTACAGTATTTTAGTCTGCTGTTAATGATAATGCAGATGATTTTCCCAGAGTTACTGTTGACGCATATCCCACTGTTGTTATTGGGGTCAAAATTGAGGCAGTTTGTGGATTTGGGTGATCAGTCCTTAGTTCCAAATATTGGGGAAGATGCCAGATCTGAGGATGACGTTAAAGAGTTTAAGTATAGTCAATTGGAATGTGTGATATGTATATTTTCAAATCAAATCAAATGTTATTGGTCACATACACATGGTTAGCAGATGTTATTGCGTGTGTAGCGAAATGCTTGTCCTTCGACAGTGTAGCAATATCTAACATGTAATCTAACAATTCCACAACAACTACCTAATACACACAGATGTAAGTAAAGGAATGGAAGATGAATATATACATATAAATATGTGGATGAGCAATGACAGAGTACCATAGGCAAGATGCAATAGATGGTATAAAAAACAGTATATATATACATGAGTAATGAAAGATATGTCAACTCTAATAAAGTGGCATTATTAAAGCGACTAGTGATCCATTTATTAAAGTGGCCAATGATTTCAAGTCTGGATATAGGCAGCAGCCTCTCTGTGTTAGTGATGGCTGTTTAACAGTCTGACAGCCTTGAGATAGAAGCTGTTTTTCAGTCTCTCGGTCCCAGCTTTGGTACATTGTACTGACCTCGCTTTCTGGATGATGAACGGGCTGTAGGTGTCCTGGAGGGCAGGTAGTTTGCCCCCGGTGATGCATTGTGCAGACCGCACCACCCTCTCGAGATACTTGCAGTTGTGGGCGGTGGAGTTGCCGTACCAGGCGGTGATACAGCCTGACAGGATGCTCTCAATTGTGCATCTGTAAAAGTTTCTGAGGGTTTTAGGTGACAAGCCAAATTTCTTCAGCCTCTTGAGGTTGAAGAGGTGTTGTTGTGCCTTCATCAGACTGTCTGTGTGGGTGGACCATTTCAGTTTGTCCGTGATGTGTACGCCTAGGAATTTAAAGCTTTCCACCTTCACTGCTGTCCCGTCAATATGGATGGGGGGGGGGGGGGGGGGGGGGGGGGGGTGCTCCCTCTGCTGTTTCCTGAAGTCCACCATCATCTCCATTGTTTTATTGACGTTGAGTGAGAGGTTGTTTTCCTGACACCACACTTCGAGTGCCCTCACCTCCTCTCTGTAGGCTCTCTCGTAGTTGTTGGTAATCAAGCCTACTACTGTTGGGTCATCTGCAAACTTGATGATTGAGTTGGAGGCGTGCATGGCCACCCAGTCATGGGTGAACAGGGAGTACAGGAGGGGGCTTGGTATGCACCCTTGTGGGGCCCCAGTGTTGAGGATCAGCAAAGTAGAGATGTTGTTTCCTACCTTCACCGTCTAGGGGCTGCCCGTCAGGAAGTCCAGGACCCAATTGCACAGGGCGGAGTTGAGTCCCAGGGCCTCAAGCTTCATGATGAGCTTGGAGGGTACTATGGTGTTGAATGCTGAGCTATAGACAATGAACAGCCTTCTTACATACAGTGCCTTGCAAAAGTATTCGGCCCCCTTGAACTTTGCAACCTTTTGCCACATTTCAGGCTTCAAACATAAAGATATAAAACTGTATTTTTTTGTGAAGAATCAACAACAAGTGGGACACAATCATGAAGTGGAACGACATTTATTGGATATTTCAAACTTTTTTAACAAATCAAAAACTGAAAAATTGGGCGTGCAAAATTATTCAGCTCCTTTACTTTCAGTGCAGCAAACTCTCTCCAGAAGTTCAGTGAGAATCTCTGAATGATCCAATGTTGACCTAAATGACTAATAATGATAAATACAATCCACCTGTGTGTAATCAAGTCTCCGTATAAATGCACCTGCACTGTGATAGTCTCAGAGGTCCGTTAAAAGCGCAGAGAGCATCATGAAGAACAAGAAACACACCAGGCAGGTCCGAGATACTGTTGTGAAGAAGTTTAAAGCCGGATTTGGATACAAAAAGATTTCTCAAGCTTTAAACATCCCAAGGAGCACTGTGCAAGCGATAATATTGAAATGGAAGGAGTATCAGACCACTGCAAATCTACCAAGACCTGGCCGTCCCTCTAAACTTTCAGCTCATACAAGGAGAAGACTGATCAGAGATGCAGCCAAGAGGCCCATGATCACTCTGGATGAACTGCAGAGATCTACAGCTGAGGTGGGAGACTCTGTCCATAGGACAACAATCAGTCGTATATTGCACAAATCTGGCCTTTATGGAAGAGTGGCAAGAAGAAAGCCATTTCTTAAAGATATTCATGAAAAGTGTTGTTTAAAGTTTGCCACAAGCCACCTGGGAGACACACCAAACATGTGGAAGAAGGTGCTCTGGTCAGATGAAACCAAAATTGAACTTTTTGGCAACAATGCAAAACGTTATGTTTGGCGTAAAAGCAACACAGCTCATCACCCTGAACACACCATCTCCACTGTCAAACATGGTGGTGGCAGCATCATGGTTTGGGTCTGCTTTTCTTCAGCAGGGACAAGGAAGATGGTTAAAATTGATGGGAAGATGGATGGAGCCAAATACAGGACCATTCTGGAAGAAAACCTGATGGAGTCTGCAAAAGACCTGAGACTGGGACGGATATTTGTCTTCCAACAAGACAATGATTCAAAACATAAAGCAAAATCTACAATGGAATGGTTCAAAAATAAACATATCCCGGTGTTAGAATGGCCAAGTCAAAGTCTAGACCTGAATCCAATCGAGAATATGTGGAAAGAACTGAAAACTGCTGTTCACAAATGCTCTCCATCCAACCTCACTGAGCTCGAGCTGTTTTGCAAGGAGGAATGGGAAAAAATGTCAGTCTCTCGATGTGCAAAACTGATAGAGACATACCCCAAGCGACTTACAGCTGTAATCGCAGCAAAAGGTGGCGCTACAAAGTATTAACTTAAGGGGGCTGAATAATTTTGCACGCCCAATTTTTCAGTTTTTGATTTGTTAAAAAAGTTTGAAATATCCAATAAATGTTGTTCCACTTCATGATTGTGTCCCACTTGTTGTTGATTCTACACAAAAAGATACAGTTTTATATCTTTATGTTTGAAGCCTGAAATGTGGCAAAAGGTTGCAAAGTTCAAGGGGGCCGAATACTTTCGCAAGGCACTGTAGGTATTCCTCTTGTCCAGATGGGATAGTGCTGTGTGCAGTGAGGTGGCGATTCGTCTGTGGACCTATTGTGGCGGTAAGCAAATTGAAGTGGGTCTGGGGTGACAGGTAAGTTGGAGGTGATTATGATCCTTGACTGGAGTCTCAAAACACTTCATGATGACAGAAGTGGGTGCTACAGGGCGATAGTCATTTAGTTCAGTTACCTTTGCCTTCTTGGGTACAGAAAGAATGGTGGCCATCTTGAAGCATGTGGGGACAGCAGACTGGGATAGGGAGAGATTAAATATGTCCGTAAACACACCAGCCAGCTGGTCTGCCCATGCTCTGAGGACGTGTATAGAGATGCTGTCTGGGCCAGGAGCCTTGCGAGGGTTAACACGGTTAAATCTCTTACTCATGGCAACCACGGAGAAGGAGAGCCCAAAGTCCTTGGTAGCGGTCCGCGTCGGTGGCACTGTATTATCCTCAAAGCGGGCAAAGAATGTGTTTAGTTTGCCTGGAAGCAAGACGTCGGTGTCCGTGACGAGGCTGTTTTTCCTTTTGTAGTCCGTGATTATCTGTAGACCCTGGTCTCATGTCTGAGCCGTTGAATTGCGACTCTATCTAATAGTTCTTCCCAGATTTATGTAATAACACTTAAGATTTTCTGGGCTAACAATGTTAGAAATAATAAATAAAAAACAAAATACTGCAACGTTTCCTAAGGACTAGAAGTGAGGCAGCCTTCTCTGTCATCATCATCTTGTAACAGAAAAGATGTTATCATTTATTAGGGTTTGTATTTTGTCCTGTAGTTAATTCAGTGTAATTAGAGAATCCAGTGGGTTCTGGTAGTCGTTAATAGCTGATTCTAAGATTTGTAATTGATCATGTATATGTTTGCTGTTTGTTCTTTGTTACAGATTCAAAAAGACTGGAGAAGTGGTTTATCCGTTTTGGATAGATAAGTCTGTTGTTGTTTGTTTAGTGTTCCAATTTTCCCAGAAGTGGTTAGACTATGGATTCTTCAGTTACACTGAGCTGATTTCTGACATGCTGTTCCTTCTTTTTCCTTAGTGTATTTCTGTATTGTTTTTGTGATTCACCATAGTGAAGGCATAGGCTCAGGTTTTCTGGATCTCAATGTTTTTTAGGTTTCTCAATAAATTGTTTTGTTTTTTGCATTTTTCATCAAATCATTTGTCATTGTTGTTAATTTTCTTATCTCGTCTGCTTTACATTTTTTAGATTTGATAGGGAAGCTGAAAGCTCAAATATACTGTTTAGGCTTTTTTGTGAAAGTTTTATCCATGAAGTTGTCTAAAAGGGATTGAATTTGTTGTTCCCCAATTGTTTTCTACATTACTTTCCTTCCATTTATAGCATTTCTTAAAATTATGCAGTCCCATTGGCTTTGATGACTTATGACAGAGTATTGCTCTGTTCAAGTAGACTGTAATTTTGCTGTGATCTGATAGGGGTGTCAATGGGCTGACTGTGAACGCTCTGACAGACTCTGGGTTGAGGTCAGTGATAAAGTAATCTACAGTACTACTGCTAAGGGATGAGCTGTAGGTGTAGCTACAATAGGAGTCCGCTAGAAGCCTACCATTGACAATGCACAGACCCAGCATGCAACAGAGCTGCAGGAATTGTGACACACTTATTGTTGTTTTGTTGTAGTTTCGTCTCGGGGGTCATATTGGGGAGGGAATGCTGTTACCTCTCTCTCTCTCTCTCTCTCTCTCTCTCTCTCAGAAATTCGATTTCAGATTGCCCCTTTAAAGGAATATGACTCGATATAATGAGTCTACTTCTCCATCCACACATTGACACAGCTACAAAGGGCTACATGTACATCGGGTTTGCGCTTAGTGGAACTATCATTTGATTCCATATGTGTTATTTCATAGTTTTGATGTCTTCACTATTTTTATACATTGTAGAAAATAGTAAGAATAAAGAAAACCCTTGAATGAGTAGGTGTGTTTAAACTTTTGACTGGTACTGTATGTATACTAAACTGAATAAACGTTTAATAGACTAACAGGTCTACATGCTCAGCTTGTATCTCTTGAAACAATCTGTTTGGTCACACTATGTTATCAGAGCAAGCAGGCTGTCAATGGAGACCCTGAGCAATGTCAATCTGAGTTTATTACCTTCAGATCATTGTAAAGATACTAAGCAAAATGGTTGTTTGCAAACCACACAATGAAAGCACAGAGCATACAGTGCCACACACACTCTCCACCATGTTCTCTCTTTCTCTCACTCTGCTCTCTCTCTCTCTCTCTCTCTCTCTCTCTCTCTCTCTCTCTCTCTCTCTCTCTATGAAGGCATGGTTAGACAAACATGGGGGGAGAAAATGGAACAAGATGGAGAGATGAAAAAGGGCATGACTTCTTATGCTATGCTCATTATTCCTGTCTGGGTGCTATCCAGGCCAATGATGTGGTACCGCTGGGGTCTGGGCGCTGGGTTATCAGTGGGCGCATTGGGAACTAGCAGCACCACCGTCACTATCACACACAGACTACGTCCCAAATGACATCCTAGTTCACAACTTTTGACCAGGACCCATACTTTTACTGGTCAAAAGTAGTGCACTATATAGGGAATAGGGTGCATTAGGGACACACACACACACATGCTACGCTCAGATAGAGCGATGCAGAATGCTGTATGGCAGCTCTGCTTTTCTCACAGGACATAAAGGAAAACATCTCTGGCCATTCTGCTGAATTAAGAGCTTTGAACTGCATGCAGAAAGTGGGGAGAGATTGAGCAAGAGAAAGAGAGGGAGAGACAGACTGGTCGAGACACATTGAGAGGGGGAGAGATGGCGGGAGAGGCTCAGGTAGAGAGAGAGGGAGGGCAGAGAGAGATGGAGGGAGTGAGATGGAGAAAGAGAGAGAGGGAGAAAGAGGTAGAGACAATTGTTGAAAGGGGGAGAGGGTTGGTCAGGGACTAGTAGGGAGAGTTTGAGAGGATGGAGAGAAAGAGAGAGATGGAGGGAGTGCTCCTGTCAGAGCAGCGTCAGCAGGACAGTTAAGAGAGGAGCTGTGTGTGTGGGTGAGAGTTTGTGTGTCTAGCCCATCCATTACCCTACCTGTCTTCTCTCTATCCTTTTAGCCATCCAAGCCAAGGCCTCTCTCCCTGCCCTCCCTCCATACCTGCTTTCAACCCTGCTTTCCCCTTATGAGGCAAAACGCAAATGGGAAAAGCTGAGGGGTTAGGTCCTCCTTTCTCTTTTCCCCCATGCCAAGCAGTTTATTATACCCCATGCCAAAGCTCCTCTCCTCTATGCCTGCTGCATGCGCTTCAGCTGATATGCATTATCATGGGGGATTTCCAGACGCTTGCGATGCTAGTCACTTTGAATGTGTCCTTTGCATGCCTCAGCAGGGGGAATAAGAACCCATAGGTCACCACAGGCTCTCTCTGGGCCGACGAAGCAGGTGAGAGTGACGGCCTGTCTCAAATATAGTGCATTCCCTTTGACGAGCTCCCATAGTCAACTAATCGGGCTCTTTTCAAAAGTAGTGCACTATGTAGGAAACAGGGTGCCATTTGGGACGGAACCATAGAGTACCCGAACCCACAGCCTACTCACATTCTCTCTCTTAGTAACTCTCACTTGGATAGCTCTGTTTCAAATACATTTTTAGCTAAAAGTATTTTTTTTCTCCTTTACTTCCTCTCTTCTATTTCCCTCCTTCTCTTTCCAAGTCCTCACACGCTTGACTTTATGAATTTCCTTAATTGACCATGGTGAGGGAGCGTGGGGGACTGGGAGCTATTGATTTGCTATAGGACTCAGCAGTGTGGTTGGAAATACCATGCGGTCTCCGGGGTTGCTTCTCAGAGCCTTCTAATACCTCCAGTCTTCAGCTTCTCAACACACGCACACACACGCATGCACGCAAGCAAGCACACACGCTGCTCTGCTGTGGTGGGAGGCAGACAGTCAGTCCTTTCAATATACTTCTTAATAATGTCACTGTGGAAGGCTGGAAGCTAATGCCTGACTGACTGTATGGAAAGGCCCTGCCTGCTGTCCCTGAGGAGTGCTCGCACCGCTGATCACATTTTGTCATGCCCTGGAATCCATGTTGTCCCAAATGGTACCCTATTCCCTACACTGAAAAAAAATAAAGGTTCTTAAATTGTTTTTCCTCAGCTCTTATGGTTCCATGGGAGAACTCTTGCCCAATAAAGAACCTTTGAGTTAAATTTGGGGTTCTTGATGTGGCATCTACGGTTCTTATGAATTCTAAACGGTTCTTGAAATGTGGAAACCTTCAGATGTATCCCTTTCATAGCACACAGCTATGGCCAGTATTAACTAGTGTAAAATGTTTCAATATCAACATTTTTGCATCTACATTGATGGATTAATGTATCTCATGCTAATAAAATATAAATTAAATTTTACAAACTATTCAAATCTGTTACTTGGACATATTGCACTTGTTACTGAAATGGTTGCTCCAGTTTGGATGTTGAAGTTAGTCTCATATCTTAGTGTTCCCAACCCTGGCCGTCATTCTGAAAGCAGGTTGTGGGTGAATTAAAACATTGGATATGCCCTCTCTGGCTGGATTAGAATATAACTTAAACATCACTTTGCAAACCAGCATAATGTGACTTGCAGGCTTGATGAGGCCTGTAAACCTTGAGTTTCAGGCCACTGTATTAGGGTAATTCTCGGCCCTCTTAAGAAGGCCTTATGGGTGGTACTGGTAACTCAAAAATATGCAAATAGGGCTTAAAACCTTACATCAGGGCTATTCAATTTCGGTCCTGGCTTTGGATTTCTGTATGGTTCTTCAAAGAACCATCACATTTATCTTTCTTCAGAGACCCTAAAATGGTTCCCCTAAGGCATCGCTCTCAAGGACCTAATGCGGTTCCTACTTGCACCTTTATTTTTAAGAGTGTATGCAGTGCGCTATTTTAAATTGGGAGGATACAATAGTAATGCACTATGTAAGGAATAGGGTGCCATTTGGGACACTGCCACAGCTCTCTGACCCCTTAATTCTTCATCAACAGTGGACCAGTAGCAGTAAGTCAGTTACATCCAGAGCTTAGTTTTCTCTACATCTGTGTGTGTGTGTGTGTGTGTGTGTGTGTGTGTGTGTGTGTGTGTGTGTGTCGGTGTCGGTGTGTGTGTGTGTGTGTGTGTGTGCGTGCGTGTGTTGAGTAGCTCTCCTCTCTTTTCTTGGTACCCAGCCCCAGTAAGTGTCAGCGTCATAATGAACCTGTGTAATAGAACATGACAACGCAATTATATCCTCACAGTTAAGAGAAAGTGTTTACAACAACCCTGACACTGCTTGATTTTCTGCCTCTACTCCCTCTTTCTCCTTGCATCCATTTTTTGCGCCATTTAATTGCAACCATAAAAAAAGCTTTAAATTGCCTGTCACCAATTATCTGGAGTCACTACACGTGGCTATAATACTTCTGCATTGTGTTCCGTGCAGGGTTAGCAAGATGAACGTGTCTGCAATTTGGAGAGTGGGCCCAATGATTCTAGGCTCATAGAATTGCATGAAATAACATTTCAACTCATAACAATTAGCTATTAAATATATCTATTGCTCGTATCGAACACAGGGACTCATAGATAAAGACAGGGACACAGCGAGACACACAAACTTATCCTTCATATTGGATGTAGCAGACTAATAGCTTATCTAGTGTTTTATATGTAACTACACTAAATGGCTTCAGGGGCATTTCGTGTATAGTCTGGAGCTATGCAGGCAAAACTGACCTAGGAACAGCAGTACTACTCATCCTCCTCTTGCTTTTTCTCTTCTTCCTCGTTCCCTCTTTCTCTCTCTGTCTCACTCTCTCTCTATGCCTCTGTCTCTCTCGCTCCCACTCTCTCTCTCCCCAGCTCTCCTCTCTCTGTGTGTCTCTCTCTATCTTTCTTTCTCTCTCTCTCTTTGTTTCTTTTGTCTCCTAACGAGAGAAGATGAGCGACACAGAGAGACAGTACCCTATCGCACCCATTGAGCCACGGCAACCCAGGCTTCCACGGCAACCCAGAAGATGCCCTCAGGGGGGGGCAATTAAAAGTGAGATAAGAGAATGTCAGCCACGGGCAAGTTGGGGGGGGGGGGGGTACATTGCCCTGGTACAAACCAAAGAAGAGGCCCTTAAAGGCTGCTAATGTGTGTCACTGTCAGCGACAGGTTGTTTCACAGTTTCCCTTCTTTCCCTTCGCCTTGACACAATGTTGTCACGCTCTGAATTTATTTTATTAAGAGGACATGGGCTACATCCCAAATGGCATCCTATTTCCTATGTAGTGCACTACATCTGACAAGGACACTGGTCAAAAGTAGTGCACTACATAGGGAATAGGGTGCCATTTGGGACGCACAACGGACACAGACCGAGAGAGTCACTCCCTCACAGTATCGCTCTCCATGCTATTATTCTCTAGCCCCTCTTCTTGGCTAAATGTATCACTAAATCCCACTTGGTGCATTGGGAATAGAGTAGCCGACCCAAATATAATTCTTTACTTTTTTGTGTGTCTTTCTTTCAGTTTTTGTTCATATACCTGTGAGAGCATGGAAACCCAACGGATGGGCTACTGGGTAGGGTTTAGATTTCCTTGTCCTCAAGTCAGTAAGTAGCGTAGTACGAGCCAGAACGGCCCATAGGGCAAGAGCCTATCACTTGTTTCTGCAGTGTGATGTACATGAACACCACCTGGACAGGACACTACTCTGTCACAAGGTTTTTAGTAATGAGCCAAACCGCTGGGTAAAGAGTGCTTGGCTGGAAACTGGGGGATGTTGAGAAGTATGTGGCAGCATGTAGCATACACAGTAATTCCCCTTTTACAGAGTAAAACACACTTTCTCTCGACAGAAAGCCTGAGGGTCCTTCCCTTGTTTGTACTCTTTTTTTGTCTTTGCTTAGGTTGTTAAGGTTAATTAGCAGAACCTGTTTATTCTCTTACGGTCCCCTTAAGGCTGAACCATAATCACACCTTAGTCACATCTCCTAAAGGCGTCCACATGCTTCCCAGCCGAAACAGTTCAGAAGAGTTGGTGTTTATATTTTGATGAGGTTTTGCGATGTTTTAGTTCATTTTTTACTTCGGTGATGTTTTTTTTTCAGCTGTTCCGGGCACACAAAATATTTTATGGAGGCAAGCCGAAGTTCGGAGCTAAAGTCTTTGCCCCTTTGTCTGTGATTGGTCAACAGTAGGGATTCTTCAATAATGTCTTCATGCACATTTTTTCATTGAGAAATACTGTACCAAGCATATTAGTTATATGTAAAATTGTGCAACTAAGATGTCCTCGGCAAAAATGTTATAATTAATGACAGATTTATTTCGTTATTTTAGATTCATCTGGACTTTTTTGAGGAAGTGTAAACTGGCTACGGTGTCTCAAAATGGACAAACAGTACTATTGCCGCTTTTTTTTAGGCCTTTAAATGGAGTATGCGAGCACACTCGATCAGTTTCGGCTCTAACTGAACCAGGTTAATGGAAGGGAGCGGGTATGGAGAAGTGCATTTCGAATATGATGGTTGATTGTATAACTTGACAGAGACAACATTACTCCTTGCTAACATTTCTCCATCTGCATCCACCCGCTCTCAGGCTAGCAGAGGTAATACCCAGGGCATTAACCAAAGAAAGCCTATAAATGAAGACATTTATAACCAATAAGGACGATGCATTCTTCGATCATGCCCTGAATAACTACATGTTGATTTCAACCAATGCACCATTCGCATAATAACACAAAACAAACAAATGAACCTGTACCATCCTTGTCAGGGGGCAGGGGTGTGTTAGTACGAACCATCCATGCCAATGTTCAGGGGATGTTCCCACAACAATACATCCACGTGTATCACTCCAGAGCTCAATGCAAACACCATTACCTTGCCTGGCTGCCCAAATGCTTACCAAATAATCTGATAAATCATAAGATCTGGGCCAAGTCAATGCGACTGGGCCATTTCCCTGAGTGCATCCCTAATGACACCCTATTCCCTATATAGTGCACTACTTTTCACTAGACCCTACGGGACCTGGTCAAAAGTAGCGCACTATATAGGGAATAGTGTGCCATTTGGGACGTAGTCCGTTTCTCGTTATATCCAGCCCCGCTATCATTCAGAGACGACCCCATCACTCAACCCAAGCAGGCGCTCCAAAGCCGCCACCGCCACCACTGCTCACTTGTCTTCACCGCATGTATGGCCCAGTTTAGATACCGCAGACATAGGCTACTGGTGTAACCCTTTCTTTCCACCAGTCTTTCTGTTGCTTTAGCCTCTTTAGCTCAGGTTGTGTGTGTTAAAATGGGGTTACTGCTATACCAGCTTTCTCAACATTCTGTTCTTTGATCTGAATTATTTTTTCTCTTTCTTTCTTTCTTTCTCTCTTTCTTTCTCTCTTTCTTTCTTTCTTTCTTTCTTTCTTTCTTTCTTTCTTTCTTTCTTTTCATTACTCTCTCTGTTTATATAGTGGATGTCCCTGTGTTAGCTAGTGGTGTTACTGTTTACTATAGTGGAGTGACATAGTGGTTAGGGAAGAGGGTCCTCTCTCTCTGCCCCCTGTTCTTGTCTCCTTAGCTAGCACAGATAGTCAAAAAGGAAAACAAAAGGCGGTATGTTTTGAAGTGTCTGTCCTATATCTGAGAGATATAAGAAAGCTCAAAATGTATTTATTTATACCGTTTACCTTTGATGTGGAAATGCCCAATTCACTTCCAACCATTTTTACATCCCGGTAATGTGTTACCTTCAGAAAAGTCCCTTGAAGCCGAAATGTCCGTGTTTGTGAGTCTTAACTTTCAATAGTGGGGTCCAAATAGACTCTTGCTCAAACCGTTCGGACTTGACAGACATTTTTGTGATAAGTAACTTTTCGGGGAAGAAACTGGGAAGTGCCGCTCTACTGCTACTGCGACGTAGCACATGCTAGAAACAGGAAGTCAGTAGTGTAAACACACAGTGTTTTAATAAAACGTGATGGCATCACCGATTTCCGATTTCCGCAAATCGACCTCTGAGGATTGGCATTTAGTCTGCATTCAAAAGAGTTTCCTATTCCCTACGTAGTGCACTACTTTAGACCAGTGACCAAAGGGATTGGTCGAAGGTAGTGCACTATGTTTGGAATAGCTTGCCATTTAGAATGCATTTTTGTTGTTTACAACAGAGAAGGAGGAGAGAACTCAGCGGGGGGTTCGACTGGTTCCCCTGCCTTACTCATTACTCATTTCCTGCCTGCCCATTGTGCTTCGGTGATGGGTACTGTATGGGAGCCTCTATTCCTATGCAAATGACCTGTGAGTGTGTGCCAAGTGTGTGTGCGCTTGTGTGTGCGCATGTGTTTGTGTGCCAAGTGTGTGTATGTGTGCCGAGTGTGTGTGCCTGCCATGTGTAGTCAAGTGTGAAAGCGTATTCTCTCAACAATTATCCTAATACACAGTCCACAGGAAAAACACCCCAAATATATCAATACAGAAATAAACACACTCAAAGCAAATGTAATTAAAAAGAGTGTTGTTATTATCCATTATTCATTGTTTTGTTTGTTCTGCTTTAATAATGTACCTGGAGATTAGATCGACTGCTAACAAATCCTTACTTTTTAAAATGAATGGTGCAATTTAGAAGCGGACGCATTGATTCAGCAACACAAAGGTCAAACAGTGTGTTGTGAATTGAAAATCAAAGTGGCCGTTGCATTCCCACGTTCAGTTTGTTTCATTTCCCTCTCTTCCTCTTTCCAGCCTGGTGGTGACAATTACAAACAGGGGGACCTTTGTAAAAAAACACATCTTCATTCAAGCGTCTATTGACGCTGTAAACAGCAGGTCAGCTACAGTTGTTCATCCTTTAAAAGTTGCAGCGTACTGAGGCACAGCTTGCATGGTGCCGCAGAATTCTATGACACGTTATTTAAGTGCCAACCACGGGTACCATTAATGCTAGTTAGTGCTCATTTGACCACCAGAATGCATCTTTGAGAAGCATTTGATAGACTTCAATACTGGCTGTACTAAAGAATTTAAAACATTTTTTTGTAAGAACATAGTAAATGGGACAGAAATGTTGCTTAATTAATTTGATTAATATTATGGTGTTTCTATTCCAACAAAAATAAAAAAATCCTCTGGGTTTTCATTAGGACAGAACAGAACAAATGGCGCTGTACAAAGTGACAGTAGGGAGTAGGCAACAGTACTGGGCTATTTAGCTAAAGAATACCAGTGTTGTGCGGTCACGCGGGAGACCGGGGTTCAATTCCCCTGACAGGGAGGAATGAGTAGGCTGTCCTTGTAAATAAGAATATGTTCTTAACTGATTTGCCTAGTGAAAGAAAGGTTACACTAAGAGCATAACATTTCTACACCCTAATTGTATAATTGTAGTCTAACCAATACCCAAATGGTGATTCAGTGAAAATAAAAATCGACTTTATTTATCAAGACCAGTCCCCATGCTTGTCTCAGAGCAGCACGAAACAGTGCAAAAATAGTTGTAGGCTACTGCTTCAAATCCTACTGCTTCTAACTTCAATATGCTCTTTAAATAAATAAGACCTACACCACTTTTAGCAGCACAATACTCAACACTAGTGAGGCTCATGTCGCCTACGGTAGGCCTACAGTATATCGAAAAATATGACGTCACTCTCCGCCAATATTTACATGTAGAGGATTCTAAATTAAAACCAAAAGCCGCCTCATGGGTCTCCCGGTGGCGGCCGGCACGGGTATCAAGCCTGCATCTGTAGCAATGCATTTTGCACTGCGGGAGCCCCCATCCACTCGGGAGCCCCTATCCACAAAGTATCAAAATACAGAGAGGTGTTGGTAAAGGTAAATTGTCCTGCTAATACTGTAGCCCATAATGGGCTATTATAATACTGTACATGGTGTCCAGGTCAGGATAACCAAAACATTGTTTTATTAAAGACTATCAGAAAGAATGTTGGTACTTATTTATTTTGATCCAAAGCCATGAATGAGTGAGTCACTCAGCTTCATGTAGGTGCCGGGCTACAGTGGCTTGCGAAAGTATTCACCCCCATTGTCATCTTTCCTATTTTGTTGCCTTACAAACTGGAATTAAAATATATTTTTTGGGGGTTTGTATCACTTGATTTACACAACATGTCTACCACTTTGAAGATGCAACACATTTTTATTGTGAATTTTTATAATGAGGGAGGGTGTGGCGAAAGTCAATAACACCTTATATCAAGGTGTGCATAATTATTAGGCAGCTTCATTACCTCAGGTAAAATGGGCCAAAAAAAAAGATTTTAACTGACACTGAAAAGTCAAAAATTGTCAAATGCCTTTCAGACGGATGCAACACTCTTAAAATAGCTAAACGATTGTGGCGTGACCACCGGACAATCAAACGTTTTGTTGAGAATAGTCAACTGGGGTGGAAAAAAACCCGAAAAGGCGCAAATTAACTGCAAAAGACTTGAGAAGAATTAAACGTCAATCTACTAGGAACCCTTTTTCCTCCAGTGCCATCGTATTCCAGAACTGCAACCTACCTGAAGTTTCCAGAAGTACAAGGTGTCAAGTGCTCAGAGACATGGCCAAGGTCAAGAAGGCTGAAAACACAATCACCACTGGATAAGATTCACAAGTTGAAGCGTCAAGATTGGGCAAAGAAATACCTGAAGACAGATTTTTCAAAGGTTTTATGGACAGATGAAATGAGAGTGACTCTTGATGCACCAGATGGATGGGACCGTGGCTGGATCAGTAATGGACACAGGGCACCACTTCGAGTCAGGCGCCAGCAAGGTGGAGGAGGGGTACTGGTATGGGCTGCTATCATTAAGGATGAGGTAGTTGGACCTTTTCGTGTTGAAGATGGACTGAAACTCAACTCACAAACCTACTGCCAGTTTCTGGAAGATACTTTCTTCAAGCAGTGGTATAGGAAGAAATACTCAGCATTCAAGAAGGCCATGATCTTTATTCAGGACAATGCTCCATCACATGCATCCAAGTACTCCACTGCTTGGCTAGCCAGCAAGGGCCTCAAAGATGCCTGAATAATGACCTGGCCCCCTTCCTCACCTGACTTACATCCTATTGAGAACTTGTGGGCCCTTCTCAAATGTGAGATTTACAGTGAGGGAAGACAATACAACTCTTTGAACAGCATTTGGGAGGCTGTGGTTGCTGCTTCAGCGAAAGTTGATCGTGAACAGATCAAGAAACTGACAGACTCCACGGATGGAAGGCTCATGGCAGGCTTTGAAAAGAAGGGTGGCTATATTGGTCAATGAATATTTTTGAAAGGCCAAAAACATCATTTAATTGTCATTTTCTGTTAATTATTTGTTACACTTACTCTAAGAATGTTGATTAAACAAGTGAGTGAGAAATATTTTTTGTAATTTAGTTGCCTGATAACTCTCCAAACTAATTGTTGCCTAATAATTGTGCACAGTGATATATCCCCCTGAGAAAGACCAAACTCACTTTTCCTTTGCTAAACATTCAGGTTTGAGGTTAAATAACATTATGGATTGACTGAGAGCATTGTGTTTGTTCCAACAATTAAATGTATCCCGAGGAATACAATTTGCCTAATATTTGTGCATGCAGTGCAAATAACGATATTTTGGAGCTTATTTAGTTTTCAAAAAAACGAAAGTGAGCAATTGTAATCTAAATGAATGCCAAAACATTTATATATGTTTTTAAAGAGAGAGAAACGCTGGGCCAATTGTAGCGCCTCTCACGGTTGTCGTAAGAATGGGACCAAGGCGCAGTGGATATTGAGTTACACATATTTATTCCAAAAGTGAAACATAAGTCAAAACAATAAATCTAATAAACAAACAACGGAACGTGATTATGTGGTGCACATACACAAACACTAAATTATATCCCACAAGCACAGGTGGGAGAAAGATCTACTTAAATTTGATCCCCAATTAGAGACAACGAATACCAGCTGCATCTAATTGGGAATCATACAAAACACCAACATAGGAAACAAACTAGAACACAACATAGAAATATTAACCCAGCATAGCCCCTAGTCAAGCCCTGACCTCCTACACTGTAGAGAAACAAGGGCTCTCTATGGTCAGGACGTGACAGCGCCGCACAAAAAGGCCAAAATATACAGTTGAAGTCAGAAGTTTACATACACCTTAGCCAAATACATTTAAACTCAGTTTTTCACAATTCCTGACATTTATCCTAGTAAAATTTCCCTGTCTTAGGTCAGTTAGGATAACCACTTTATTTTAAGAATGTGAAATGTTAGATTAATTGAAGAGTGAATTATTTATTTCAGCTTTTATTTCTTTCATCACATTCCCAGTGGGTCAGAAGTTTACATACACTCAATTAGTATTTGGTAGCATTGCCTTTACATTGTTTAACTTGGGTCAAACATGTTGGGTAGACTTCCACAATCTTACCACAATAAGTTGGGTGAATTTTGGCCCATTCCTCCTGACAGAGCTGGTGCAACTGAGTCAGGTTTGTAAGGCCTCCTTGCCCGCACATGCTTTTTCAGTTCTGCCCACAAATTTTCTATGGGAATGAGGTCAGGGCTTTGTGATGGCCACTCCAATAACTTGACTTTGTTGTCCTTAAGCCATGTTGCCACAACTTTGGAAGTATGCTTGGAGTCAATGTCCATTTGGAAGACCCATTTGCGACCAAGCTTCAAACAAGACTGATGTCTTGAGATGTTGCTTCAATAATAACCACACAATTTCCCTTCATGATGCCATCTACTTTGTGAAGTGCACCAGTCCCTCCTGCAGCAAAGCACCCCCACAGCATGATGCTGCCACCTCCGTGCTTCATGGTTGGGATGGTGTTCTTCGGCTTGCAAGCATCCCCTTTTTCCTCCAAACATAACGAAGGTCATTATGGCCAAATAGTTCTATTTATGTTTCATCAGAGCAGAGGACATTTCTCCAAAAAGTACGATCTTTGTCCCCATGTGCAGTTGCAAACGGTAGTCTGGCTTTTTATGACGGTTTTGGAGCAGTGGCTTCTTCCTTACTGAGCGGCCTTTCAGGTTATGTCGATGTAGGACTTGTTTTACTGTGGATATAGATACTTTTGTACCTGTTTCCTCCAGCATCTTCACAAGGTCCTTTGCTGTTATTCTGGGATTGATTTGCACTTTTCGCAACAAAGTACAGTACATTCATCTCTAGGAGACAAAACACATCCCCTTCCTGAGCGGTATGACATCTGCATGGTCCCATTGTGTTTATACTTGCATACTATTCTTTGTACTGATAAAAGTGGTACCTTCAGGCGTTTGGAAATTGTTCCCGAGGATGAATTAGACGTGTGGAGGTCTACAATTCTTTTCATGAGGTATTGGCTGATTTCTTTTGATTTTCCCATGATGCCAAGCAAAGAGGCACTGAGTTGGAAGGTAGGCCTTAAAATACATCCACAGGTACACCTCCAATTGACTCAAATTATGTCAATTAGCCTATCAGCAGCTTCAAAAGCCATGACATAATTTTCTGGAATTTTCCAAGCTGTTTAAAGGCACAGTCAACTTAGTGTATGTAAACTTCTGACCCACTGTAATTGTAACAGTGAATTATAAGTGAAATAATCTGTCTGTAAACAATTGTTGGAAAAATGACTTGTGTCATGCACAAATTAAATGTCCTATCCGACTTGCCAAAATTATAGTTTGTTAATAAGACATTTAGGAAATGGTTGAAAAACAAGATTTAATGACACCAACCTAAGTGTATGTAAACTTCCGACTTAACTGTTGCCCTGCTAATAGTCATAATGCCACTGTACAATGTGACCATGTGTGTTGAAAGAGTATTTTCCAGTAAGCAACAATGTGTTAACCTTCATTAGACAACTTTGCTCCAATATTTCTTTAAATCATTGATATTTATTCCCATAGTAATTCTTAATGGATCCATAACTAAATCAACATTGGCATTTTGAAAGAGTATTTTTATCATAATTTTATTAACATAAGCATAAAGATGCTAATGAAGAAATACAGTACTGTACAGTATATGATTTTACATTTGGATAATAAAGCATTTAAAGCATTTTGAAGATATAAGCCACCTGCATTTGTTTATTAGGTTGTAGCAGAACAGCATAACAGTCCGGACGGCCCTTGCTGTGCCTGGTGAGCAGCTGGTCAAGTTCTACTGTCAGAAGAATGGAAATGTCAGGGTGAACCGACGCCGTGGTGAACCCGCTAGGTATGTTGACTCTGCCTGTCGGAGGTGGAGTTCAGATCTCACAGGTGTGCCTGGCATGGATTGTGACTCCATCTCCTTCCTCGCCCTCCTCAACGCATCATCCTCTGCCCATCTCTCCACCAATGCCATCTGGCTCTGGACCAATGCATTAGCTGTCGCCCGTATCTCTGCCATCCGTTAATGTTTCTCTTTCTGCGGGTCTGCCTTCAATGACTCGATCTCGGTCATCAGAGTTTTAATCGGATCCATGTGCACCTTCATCAGATGAGCAGAATGGTACCCGCCCTGAGCCCCCATTGATTACAGTGGCCTATGATAGAAACGGTAGATCAATTGAGAATTAAAAGTGACTCCAACACACAAAGGTTGTGTACACATTTTAAGAATCTTGCAAAACTTACCACTTTCTTGGCAACCATGAGTTTTTTTTCGGTGCGGCCAGTTGTCCAGCCCTTTGTCCACTGATCTCCACGGATGGTTGTCGGCATGTTCGTATGCTTTGCAAAAACACATTCCCGTTTTTATTACACAATTATTTTTATTTTTATTTAATTAACCTTTATTTTTCAATGTTATTACACATTATGCCTACACTTTGATAGGCTATATACATTTTTTATTTAAGAAAATGCACTGAAACCAAAATATCTTTAGTTTTGGCAATCCTCTCAGCTCGGGCTCATTTTTAGGTCCTCTCGTGGTTACGGTCCTAACCCTGGAATGGGTAGCACCACAGCTGGCTTGATGAAAATGATGTCCATTTCATCGGTTCTCTTTGGTCGCAATGTCATTTTTTGCAGGTAGGGGGATGTTCACAACTACAGTAGCCGGGCTGTAAAGAGTCCTGCTCATCAGGCTGCAATTGTATGAAAACCTGTTTTCAAAATGCCACCAGCTGGCCATCATTACTGTAAATAAAAACACAGCTTGTTTACATCTTGTTTACATTCATTATTGTAACCACAATGTCACAAATAATTTGTATCTAATTACTTTTCGAGTTTGGGATTTACAAATGTGTGCTTTTCATGTTCGTATTTTAAGTATTAGTTTTGAGTGACACATTTGGTGAGAGGTCCAATGCTTTAATATTTAATTATTTAATATTTTTTCTACCCTCCGAATTCATATCTAAGGGGCATTTTTAGTTACATTGTTTAAGTTTGAACTTGCAGACTGGCACTAAGAACAGCGGGAGTGTTTCCCTAGTCAGCGCCATTATCCCCCTCGTGGGCCCACCTCTGTTTCAGTGGATACTGCTGGAGAACTGCAAGGCAATCCCATTGTGCACCACTCGGAAGCCATGACCAATATATATTGTCCTGCTAATAATATATCTGTGAGAATAACCAAAGACCAAAGCTGGAAGACCTCATGTTATAGCTCTTCCAGCTAAGGCCGGCACAGGTATTTAACCAGCATCTGTAGCAACACAGCTTGCACCACTAAGCAGTGTCTTAGACAGTTGCGCCACTGAGGCGCTGTTCAATGTGACCTGTCGGGAGTGGGCTACAGTACTACAGTTTCTATCGCCCATTCATTGTCCGTTAGAGACACAGTAGGACCCAAAAGCATAATCAGTGCTCTAACTCCTCCTTGCGCTGGTCTGGAGCAATGAAGTAGTGACGAAGAGTACCGTACTAAACCAGAAATTACCTCTAAGTCCTGCAGCATAATCACGCAACTTTTAATGGAGCAACCACTCTACAGACCTAATTGTCACACAACACTACATAATTCATGGAGCTAAAACAGGAGACATTACACATTTAAATTAGAAGGGCTTCTTCTTCCTCCTCCTCTTCCACCGTCCGGAGAAAAATCATGTATTTTCTTGGATGCTCCCAGTAAAACAGATGCTTTTACATGATTGATGTGTCAGTCACACATGCAGTTGAGTCAGAGGGTTGAGTCATACATGCACTTTGTAAATGCGTCTTGTATACTTTAGAAAATGAGAACATTGTAAAGACATGGATATATGTCCTTGACCTAAAGAAACATGTGATTACCATGCTTCCATTCAGAAAGCAATAGTGGTTATCCTACAGCAGTATTACATTTATCTCAGGTTTGATTGTGCTCCAATCAGCGGTGGAAAAAGTACTCAATTGTCATACTTAAAGATACCTTAATAGAAAATGTGAAAGTCACCCAGTAAAATCCTACTTGAGTAAAAGTCTAAAAGTAATTGGTTTTAAATATACTTAAGAATCAAAAGTAAAACTATAAACCATTTCAAATTCTTTATAAAGAAGCAAACCAGACAGATAGCCAGGGGCACACTCCAACACTCAGACATATTTTACAAACAAAACATTTTGTGTTTAGTGAGTCCACAAGAACACAGGCAGTAGTGATGATCAGGGATAAGTGATAATGAAATGATAAGTGTGTGAATTGGACCATTTTCCTGTCAAAATGTAACAAATACTTTTGGGTGTCAGGGAAAATGCATGGAGTTAAAAGTACATAACTTCTTTAGGAATGTAGTGAAGTAAAAGTAAAAGTTGGCAAAAAATATAAATAGTAAAGTACAGATACCCCAAAAAACGACTTATGTAAAAATACTTGAAAGTATTACCTAAGTACTTTACACCACTTGCTCCAATGAATGGCTTGGTGGAATTTGTCTCTTTCATTTCTAACCACTCTGTCCGTGAATTCCTTAGAGATGTGGCCTGGCGTAACCTCTGTTGACCCTAACAGTGACTCATGGTGACTATCGGCAATACGTTATTCCTATGGCTTGGGTTGTCTAATCATTGAAATTAAGTGCTTTGAATGTGTTCTTTTTTATACACCCTAATGAAAGAACCACACACACACACACACACACACACACACACACACACACACACACACACACACACACACACACACACACACACACACACACACACACACACACACACACACACACACACACACACACACACACACACACACATGCGCCTAAACAGTATACAGGACCCCCACCACCCTAAACAGACACACACTATTTAATAATACTCACCTCTCCAGTGACCAGGGTGACTTCCAGTGCATGTTTAATTACCAGGCACTTCAGGGGTCTGGCTGAACAACAACCCCAGCCACAGGTCACTGTGATACACTGTATCTGACCATATGGGCTGGAGACCCAGGGGCCGTGGGCAGAAAAGAGAGGGTGCAGAGAGGGGTGGATGGTGGACACAAGCCCTTGGCACCAGGCAAAGCCAACAGCAAGCCACTAGACTAGGGCATAAGATTTCATATGAATTTGAGGATGCCTTATCGAACATGAGCCACATTTCTAACATTTCAAACTCAGGTTCTATGTATTTAAGACGTGGGCCATTAATGTACTGTACTGGTAGGGTGGAACTTGTAAGATACAGGATCACAACCGGTCTGTAAAGCGTGTCTGATTATCCATCATAACCTTACCACCCAGCCTTTCTCCCCCACTGCCCTATCCATCCTCTACCCAACCCTAATTGCCACCAACACAGCTCCAGCACTGTTATTTCACATAAACAATCAATACCACATTAAAGAGGCAGAGGAGGCAACCTGGTTTTAAACAGCTAGATGAGGAAAATCATTCAGCCCAATGTCATGGGTGGACTATAGGCAACCAATCTCCCTCATGAACTTGAGGGGCAAACTGATATCGAAAATGTAGGCCACTTTCTTTCATTATCCCTGGACGTCATTTCTTTGTATATGAGGTCAACAGATACACACTCACTCAGTCAAACAAGTGTTCTCTTTCTTACCCTGGCCTTAGTCTCAGAATGAAAGACCCCACTGCATTAAAAAATGAATACCCTACTTTATAGCCTTTTTGCTTTTCGATCAATGTCACAGGGCGAGGAATGGATATTTTAACACAACTCCCAGGCCAAGTATTTCCACTCTAAAAGTATCTGACCCTTTTCTTTTTGATGATTGCTTCTAATCCACATTCTTGGCCACTCCATTTCTACACTGTGACGATGATGACTAGCTATAAAATTGTTAGCTCTAAGGCCCCATCTTGCCCTTTACAATGCCTGCTCGTAATCAATACATTCCCTGCTATAGTCCATGCACAGCCAATGAAATAAGCAACTTTTCTGAACCTCTGTGAATAGCTGACAACAAAGCTGTATTTATCAGTAGGCCCAAAAAGTAGCCCCTCCATATTTGGATCAAACTATATGTATTCATCGCCAAGTAAAATCCCCAACTGCCCACTTCCGGTCAGCTTCTGTTTTCCTGGATATGGCTAGTCGAAGTCACGCATGAGAAGAGGCACGTTGCTATAACTGGTACCTGGCTGAATGATTACAGGTTATGTTTACTAACATCGCAGCTCACTCTTAGCTTTATTAGGGAGCACCACGATTTCCATTACAGAGGGAGAAGGGGAGCCAGCCCGGAGGAGGGTGAGCCGGCCGGGAAGAGGGGAGCCGGTCGGTAGGAGGGTGAGCCGGCAGGGAGGGGGGAGGAGAGGAAGACATAGGAGTAGAGGGGACAGGCAGGCTGGGAGGGCCGGAAACGTCAGATAAAAAAAAATGCTCAGTTGATTTCCACTCATTACTCTCCCTAACACTGCTTATTACAAATCATGATGCTGTTTTATGAGCTGAATCCTCCATTAGGACAAAGCCGGGTGGACAGTGCTCTATAGTCCATAAACCAGCTATATCAGTACAGCCATACAGTACAGTACCCCATGGCTGTGTCCCAAATGGCACCTCATTCCCTATATAGTGCACTACTTTTGACCTGGGTCCCGGTCAAAAGTGGTGCACTATATAGGGAATATGGTGCCGTTTGGAATGCAGACTGCCACCACTCATTCTACTGAGCACCTCAACAGCGGTGAGCAGGGAGAGGCGTAGAAATGACAGCAGCCATGAAAACAGAGATTCAAAATGTCCTGAGACATATTTCACGGCCACTTTTAGCCCTATGTCAGTGAGCATAGAGGTACGTTGGTTTCATTGAGCGAAGCTGCCTGCAGAGTGAGAATGTGAGATCATAGACTACATACTAACTCACAGATTGTTCTTAAAAAAATTGGTGGGTAAATATTGAAGATTGTCTTTGGAGTGCTGTCCATTTCATTGTTCAAGAAGTGTAAGAGTGCCCTCCATAAAATGACAGACAGAGGGCATCAGAGGTTCTACAGTCATACACTCTGAAGATGTTACGTTACTGGCAAGTTTCCAGGCGGCAGGTGCTAGTTTGTTTGTTTGTGTGGAGGGGAGGATGGTCAATTTAGAGACCTAGGACCTCATGAATTCATCAGATAGAGATGGCAGAAGTGGATGCTGAGTTCCTGCTTGACTCCTATCCGGAACAGGTTGACCGATGCTTCGCCTGTGTCCATTATATATAATTTTTATTTAACTAGGCAAGTCAGTTAAGAACTAATTCCTATTTACAATGACAGCCTACCAGGTAACAGTGGGTTAACTGCCTTGTTCACAGATAGAACAACTGATTACTTTTCTTTGTCTGCTCAGGGATTCAATCCGGCAACCTTATGGCTACTGGCCCAACGCTCTAACCACTAGGCTACCTGCCGCCCCTGGAGGACTACAAGATATGGATGGACTGCATTGCATTTTTACAACTGGTCTGCAACTCAGCATCTGATAGAATTCAAGTTCTGACTTTGAGTTGGTGTGTATGTAGTATAGTCTTAGGCAAACCCATGAATAAGGCCAGGTTTGAAGTTGTGTGTTTGTAGTGTAGGATAAGCGAAACATGAATAACTACTACACCTGACTCTGTGAATCCAACCCCTGACCACTTGGAGTAGTTCTCATTCTCTCCAGACAGAAAGAAGCCTAGCTCTTTAGCTCTGTTGTGACGGGCCATACACACCCTCAAACATAGTCTCCTATCCATTCCAAATGGCACCTTAGTCCCTATGTAGTGCACTACTGTTGTCCATGGCCTCTGGTCAAAAGTAGTGCACTACAAAGGGAATAGGGTGCTATTTGGGACGTATAGTCCAACTCTCTTAAAGCCACTTAGAGAGGCTGACCTGTGAATGTGATTGAATTAAGAGGATGATTCATTTAATCTGCTGGTGAAGAGCTTGAATGACTGACAACGTCCCACGGGAACAGAGGTCTAAACATTATGATTAACAATATACCAACTGTTGGATTCACTTAACTTGCGTACCAAATGGCACCCATTTTCCCTATATCAGTGTTTCCCAACCCTGGTCCTCGAGTGTCCCCAACAGTACACATTTCTATTGTAAACCTGGACAAGCACACCTGATTCAAGTCATCAACTAATCATCAAGCCCTCAATGAGTTGAATGAAATGTGTTTGTCCAGTGCTACAACAAAAATGTGCACTGTTGGGGGTACTCAAGGACCAGGGTTGAGAAACACTGCCCTATATAGTGAACTACTTTTGACTAAGGGCCTAAGCACATACAGTTAGCTTCTGGTTATTCTAATGTCTTTTCAGCATGACTATCCAACCCTGTTCCTGGAGAGCTACTGTCCTGTAGGTTTTTGCTCCAGCCCTAATCTAGTGTACATGGTTAAAAACATTTGCTGGTTCATAAATTAAATCAGGACAGTTTTAACTGGGGTTGGATCGAAAATCTACAGGAGGGTAGCTCTCCAGGACAGGGTTGGAGTGTCCTGCTTTAGTTACTCCTTACCACTGCTTGTCTATGTCCCAAGTGGCACCCTATTCCCTATATAGTACACTACCTTTGACATAGGGAAAAGGATATCATGTAGGAAATAGCCTTAAACTGCTGTTTCTGCTGCTAGTAGGAGAAGCACACCATAACTACTAATAGCAAGCACAATATGATTAATACAAATGGAATGTTTAATGCAATTTTTCCATTTCAAAGAAATTCCCCAAGCATCTTAAATCAAATTCAACTTTGTATTGTCCTCGGGGCTAACAATAACTCTCATTTGGCATCGGCTTCATTAGATCAAACTCAATTAATGACGAGTACCCTGCAGCCCCTCCACAATGACAGGGGTTCGTGGACTTTTAGGCATGCGCACGCGCACGCGCACGCACACGCACACACACACACACACACACACACACACACAGTCTTGTCCAACTAACATTGTGGGGACACACAATTTAATCTCATTCAAAATCATTTTTTCCCTAACCTCACCCTAAACCTAACCCTAATGAGAACCTTAACCCTAACCTTAACCCAGAAATCCAACCTTAATGCTAACCCTAACACAAACCCTAAACCTAAAACTACTTCTAACCAGAACCCTAAACCCCCTAGAAATAACATTTGACCTTGTTTGCTTACTATTCTTGTGGGGACGTCTGGTTCCCACAAATATAGTTAACTACACACACACACACACACACACACACACACACACACACACACACACACACACACACACACACACACACACACACACACACACACACACACACACACACACACACACACACACACACACCAACCTCTCTGACAGGTCCTTGCTCTCTTTCTCTTTGATGGGCTGACACGTCAGAAAGTAATTGGAGGCCTTCACAGCCCATACAAATCCACCTGTCAGTTAAGTGTGTCACGGCACTGTGTTCAGCTGTTTTGGGTCTCAAAGTGTGACCTTTTCACAAAGGGGCTGACTGAGGACATGTAAGACACAAAAGGGACCCCAGCCTCTGGCCCCACCGATAGGCCTATGTATACACTGTGGTATTGTTGCATTATTAGTACATGTTCATTTTTCTGACTGTCACTCTCTAGAACAGATTGTATTGTACCATTCCAACAAGCTTGTAGGGCCACAACCGGGATTACATGTATGCTGTTTTCAGTCTCTCTTTCTCACAAACGATTATTAGCGTCCATATTATGAGGTGAATTCATTATCTAACAGTTAGAAGAAACACTTCAAATCGATGAAACGCCAAATGTGTTCTGATGCGAAAAAAGGAGCAAGGTTCGTGTTGTTTGTGGTCAAAGTGACTGTGGACAGCGATGGATTCACCTTTTCACACGAGTTCCAAATATCTCTAACGGTCGCCCCCACGTGATGTGAGAATGCACTCACTGTTCCAAAATGTGATTATTACGCAACAGGACAGTTAACACGTGCTGCCTGCTAATTATTTATAGGCTGTTTCAAGTTGTCAATTTCAAATGATTTCTATCAAGTTGTATTTTCCAACAACAGTTTGAATTGAGGTCTGTTCCGCCTCCTCATTAATTCACATAAAAGTAGTCCATTTCAGCGTTGTGGACTATTTTTTTTAAGGCTTTACTTAGCCGGGTTTAAATTTCTCTCTTCCAGGAGAACCCACCGCACTTCACTCATGTTTGCGCAGATCCAGTATGCATATATTTGCGCAGACTTGCAAAGAATTTGAACGTTTTCTTGCTGGCGCCCGCTTTGCCTTCCTTGTTGTTTTCCTTACAAATAATAACTTTGGACATGTGTGCGTTCCAATCAAAGTAAATCCCTTGTTTTCTGTATACCGTGTCGTCATTTCTACTGTAGGCGCATACAGTATGTATGTATGTATGCAGCATAATGTATTTAGTTTTATTCACATGTTTTCAAGTACTGGTGACAAATAATGCATTCCGATTATTACATATATTGTAATAGACACCTATGATGTGTGTAATATACTTTTTTGAAGGTTGTACTGATTTTAATGAGCTAAGCTATTTGCCAGCTATGTGTGGCGCCATTTTTGTTGACAATATACAATGCATTCTGGGTGTCACGTAATCTGCCAGACCAAAGATGTTATAATGACTTGAAGGAATGGTTCACTCATATTTCGGGTAAACTTCCGGAAGTGAATGAAGGGAAGTGGATGATCATAGACGACACACCCCTTTCCCCATGCATACTATAAACAGACAAAACTCATCTTGTCTCCTCTTATTATCTTTGGTTGATGCGAGAGAAAAAAAACAAGCATGGCGGCGTGCACAAACTACCCATCATTGGATCACATTCAATTTCTAGAAAGTGTTTTACTCAGGTATTTTGATCAATGGTGAGCTCACCTGTGATGTGATTAATTTGAAATTGTAATTGCTATTAGCTAATTCATATTGTAGTTTCTGTCAGCCAAGTTTCTGTCAGCCAAATATGACCACTTCTGTTATGTCAATCTTTACTCAGTTAGCACTAGGACAAATGTAGCTTACATTTTTTCCAGTTTGGATGATTGTGTTATGCTGTAGATACTTCTGTGAATGTCTGAACATTGCATTCAAAAATAAACTGCTCACATTCTAGACATAACTTTGTAAGGACTGTGCATAACGTTTCTGAAAAAACAGTGTGGCCAGCTCAAACGCTGATTGCTGCATCATTCGAAACTGGACATTCTAAATAAGCGTTCTAATCACACCGGTTTGATCGTACGCTACAGGGACCACTGTAGAAAAGGTTAAGATTATTAGGAGAGATTGTTCCCAGTCAGGGGAGTCATGCACATCAGAAATCTGAGGGGGGCACAAAGTACGTGAGCATGGATAGGGGGGTGGTCCGGTTGACCCCCCCACACAGCCTATGCAACTCTGCCGAAAATTTGAGATTTTTCAAACACCTGAAACAGCTATTTTCTGAAATCTAGAGCCATAATTATTATGCTTAATTTTGTGTAAAAAAATATGTCTATTTTCTGCATATCTAAGCATACCTCTGTATCCTACTGTCTGGTGGTTCTTTTTTTTAAAGAAACAAAATATATTTCTCTGCATCTCTGCTAAAATCTGGGTAAATGATCTTATTCAGTACATGTAGTTATTGCTTGCCTTTCTAAAGTCTACCAACCTTTTCCAGCAGGCATGCCAGCTAAGATAGTTAGACAAGCTCACTCAACTTCTCCCAAACTCGGTCCTGGCGACCTCAAGGGTTGCACGATTCGGGTTTTGCCCTAGAACTACATAACCGATTCAAATAATTAACTCATCATCAAGCTTTAATTATTTGAATCAGCTGTGTAGTGCTAGGGCAAAAACAAAAAAGTGTACCCCTTAGGGTCCCCAGAACAGAATTTGAGAAACGTTGAGCTAGCTACTCTAACTTGATTTGTTATTTTGGGTATTTTATTAGGATCCCCATTAGCTGGGGGATAGTTTCTTAAATGGTTCTTCCTCAGCTCTTATGGTTCCTTTGAGTACTCCTGCCTGATAAAGAACCTTTGAGTTAAGTGTGGGGATCTTGACGTGGCATCTACAGTTCTTCAGACATCTGAAAGGTTATTGAAATTCATGGGAGCCTGAAAATGGGTCCCATTCATAGCACACAGCAAATTGGACAGTGTTAACTTGTGTTGATTTTTCAGTGTAACACTTCTAGTGTTGATTTTTTTTAAACACACAAAAAAACACTGTAAATAGTTAAATAAACACTCAGTGGTGTAACATAACCCCAGAATTGGTGTTCATAACCAGAGTTATCATATTTACCAGCATGGTCTTTTGCATGTGGATTTTTTTATTTATTGTTTGATTCAATATCTATGTTTTTGCATGAACATTCATTGATTAATTCATCTTATTCTACTCCAGTATAAATAACATAAAAAATGTTCTGAACTATTCCAATCTGTTACTTGGACTTATTGTCAAATCAAATCCAATCAAATTTATTTATATAGCCCTTCGTACATCAGCTGATATCTCAAAGTGCTGTACAGAAACCCAGCCTAAAACCCCAAACAGCAAGCAATGCAGGTGTAGAAGCACGGTGGCTAGGAAAAACTCCCTAGAAAGGCCAAAACCTTTATTGTACCTGTTACTGAAATGGTTGTTTAGATGTAAAGTCCACATATTTGATTGTTTTTATTCAATTCAGTGTGGTATGAGAATGGTAGCCCCTTTCTGCAAAAGCTGAGTATCTTGGCTATTGTTCGGTGCCTTCAAATCTTTGGTATGACTTACTACCATATATGGGAATACACATTTATAATGGCAGGCCGAGCCGATGACCTTGTTTCAAGATGGCTGCTACCTACATTCCAGTTAGCGTTGTGAAGCTACCGTTATTGATCACCAGACCAGAGAGTCAAAATGTATATTTTACACATTTTCACCAAACAGCGAACATCTTACAAGGTAAGCTTCAATTTGGTCGTTATTTGAGCTACATGGAGGGTATCAAATTAATCCTTAGGTTGGTAGGAACAAATATAGCATGTTATCAATGATAACTGATGATGTATGACTTAATGGCAACATCGAATGTCCACCGAGTGACTATATCTTTGCGCATCAAAAATATAACATTGCCTGCTTACACGCTGTAGGCATCCATATCCTCTGTATGTCCCCAAACCCAACCACAATGTTTGAGAGAGGTTGGTGTTGTAGAAATTTAGTTTTTATAGTTAACAATAACTTTTAGGCACATCCAGTGTGCAAAAACTACGCAATTACCACATTTGGACACTTTGGAGAGGTTGAAAGGACACTTGAATGTACCCTGGATACCCCATAACACCACCACTATGTTTGAGTGTTTTTATACTGAGCAAATAGCATTTAGGGATTGCAAATATGATCTAATGATCTAATTTACAGACATATGCCACTTTGGAGAGGTTTAGGGACACTTGACACCACTTACTAAAACCTCTGCCCATTTCTAGTTTTTAGGTCTATCAATCCCAATGAAAGATGCCTTTCAAAATAAAAAATAAATACAAAAAAGGTTATTTTGTGTGTGCTTTATCTTGTGTATTCTGAACTATGTAACTCCTATCTATCTTCTGATAATTTCCTCATAATCTACCAGATGTCTTCTTTCCAAATGTACCAAGTTGTTGCATGTCAGAATCATGTAATTACACAGCAGTTACTTTGGGGTATGTCTAGTTAGGCGGAAATCTACATTTTGCCATTACATTTAAGAGGTTTTAATTAAGCTAGTTTCATGTCTTAGTCATTTTGAATGCAGGTGGTGGGTGAATACAAATGTAAATGTTGGATTTACTCATCACTTTGCAAGCTAGAATTATGCATTGCAAGCTAGCATTATGAATTGCAAGCTAGCATTTCAGGCCACTGTATTAGGATAATACTAGGCGCTCAAAAGAAATATGTACTGTATTGTCTAAAACAATTACATTTTAATGACAACATATTTTCTTAGGATCTCATTTGGTAAAGGCCACAGGACTGAAAATGAATGAATGCATAAACCATGTCTCTGTCACTAGCAAACACAGTCATGGGTGGTACCGGTAACTCTAAAATTCACTTGAAAGTAGCGATGGGACGATCGATACCGGAGCTCCGACGATCTGATGCAGTTTCCAAGCACTACTGATTCGGCACAACGTAGCGATGCTTGTATCAAACTAACAATACCCCACGGTGATGACGTTCGAAAGCAGGTCGATACCGCAAGATGATGACGTTTGAAGCAGGTGTTGGAACTCCGAAGTGAGAGCGCCGACCTCTGTGGTAAGCCTTCTGTTTTATCTTGATATTTCACCTTTTATGCAGGTGGAAAGACAGCTCAGGGAGTAGAGCTATACAGCAGACTAGTATCGAATTGAAAGAGCCTATTTAGATATCTTTCTTCCTCAAACAGTGATTGTAAATTAAACAGGTCTAGTAGTTGTTAATGGTATTTATTAAAATATGGACCCAAAGTGGTTTGCTAATATGTAAAAGTGAGTCGAAAAAGTTTAATTCAAACCCAAAGCAAACTTGAAACGTAGTTATCACATGATAAATGACATACAAAGCTTTGGCTTCCAAAACGTCGACTTCTGCTGGACTCTACTTACAGACGGGCAAGTGTCTTCACTGACATTTTCAAACTCTCCGAGTCTGTAATACCAACATATTTTAAGCAGACCACCATAGTGACTGTGCCCAAGAACACTAAGGTAACCTGCCTAAATGACTACCGACCCATAGCACACGTCTGTAGCCATGAAGTGCTTTGAAAGGCTGGTCACATCAACACCATTATCCCAGAAACCCTAGACCCACTTCAATTTGCATACCACCCCAACAGATCCACAGATCCACTCTATTGCTCTCTACACTGCCCTTTCAAACCTGGACAAAAGGAACACCTATGTGAGAATGCTATTCATTGATTACAGCTCAGCGATCAACCCCATAGTGCCCTCAAAGCTCATCAATAAGCAAAAGATCCTGGGAGTCAACACATCCTCTCTGCAACTGGATCCTGGACTGAAGGACCACCCCCAGGTGGTAAGGGTAGGTAACAACACATCCACCATGCTGATCCTCAACACAGGGGCCCCTCAGGGGTGCGGCCCCTCAGTCCCCTCCTGTACTTCCTGTGCACTCATGACTGCACAGCCAGGCACGACTCCAACACCATCGTTAATTTGCTGATGACACAACAGTGGTAGGCCTGATCACCGACAACAACGAGACAGCCTATAGGGAGGAGGTCAGAGAACTGGCAGTGTGGTGCCAGGACAACAACCTCTCCCTCAATGTGATCAAGTCAAAGGAGATGATTGTGGACAACAGGAAAAAGAGGACCAAGCACACACCCATTCTCATCAACGGGGCTGCAGTGGAGCTGGTTGAGAGCTTTAAGTTCCTTGGTGTCCACATCACCAACATACTAACATGGTCCAAGCACACCAAGACAGTCGTCAAGAGGGCACGACATAACCTATTCCCCCTCAGGAGACTGAAAAGATTTGGCATGGGTCCTCAGATCCTCAAAAGTTTCTACAGCTGCACCATCAAGAGCATCACTGCCGGGTTGCATCACTGCCTGGTATGGCAACTGCTCGGCCTCCGACTGCATGGCACTACAGAGGGTAGTGCGAACGGCCCAGTACAAGCTTCCTGCCATACAGGACCTCTATACAAGGCGGTGTCAGAGGAAGGCCATAAAAATTGTCAAAGACTCCAGCCACCCTAGTCACAGACTGTTCTCTCTGCTAGCGCACAGCAAGCGGTACCGGAGCGCCAAGTCTAGGTCCAAGAGGCTTCTTAACAGCTTCTAACCCCAAGCCATAAGACTTCTGCACACCTAATCAAATGGCTATCCAGACTATTTGCATTGCCCCCCCCCCCTCTTTGTTGTTATCATTTATGCATAGTCACTTTAATTACTCTACCTTCATGTATATATTACCTCAATAAACCGGTGCCCCCGCACATTGACTCTGTACCGGTACCCCCCTGTATATAGAATGGCTACCCTATGGCATCGCTCTCAGGAACCTTATTTGGTTCCAACTTGCACCTTAATATTTAAGAGTGTATGAAAGCCTGTTGTAAAGGTTAGCTGTTCTTCTTCCGTATAAGGTACATCTAGTAAGATGTGCTGAGAGAGGACTGTCGGGAAAGGAAAGTCCAGATACAGTATCAGTATCACAACAGGCAGGGAAGCCATCAACAGCAAAGAGAAAGAGAGACACACATACAGTTCCCACAGAGTGAGCGAGAGTGAGAGAGATTTGAGAGATGCTATAAAATCCTACAGAGTTTTCAAGTGTTGTTCCATGAACGAGAGAGGGAGAGAGAGCGAGAGAGCTTTGCTTGGAAATAATATTCTGCTTTCTGACAACTAACCTTGACCTTGACTAACTAACCCTTTCTGATTGGCATATCTTGGACCGGTGTTTTAGAACCATTTCTTCCCTCCAGTATTTGAAAGTTCAGTCGAGATAGGATGCTAAGCAGTTTAGCGTTGGGAAATAAATGAGAAATGTTTACATACTTCATGTGAAACATTTTATCATGCAGATTCGTGTGAATGTGCTACTAAAAAGTGTGTGTGTGAGTGTAGAGAGAGAGAGAGAGAGAGAAATAATAAAATAATGATTGCCTGCCTGAATGGGCTGGGTGTAAGAGGAGAGTTTTGGCCAGCAGCAGGACAGAAGCACAGCCCCCAGGCTAATGCACAAGGACAGCCTGTCACACTGTGAACATTCACTGAGCCGACGTGTTACTAGTCATATGCAATAACCTGCATAATTACTTCTGAAGACTATTAGGGTGTGGAAATCATATCACGCCCCTCTGCTGCCAACTTACAGTATATACACCTACAGTATATACACACACACACACACACACACACACACACACACACACACACACACACACACACACACACACACACACACACACACACACACACACACACACACACTCACACACACACTGACAGACAAACAGTCTATCACACACACATCTTCCTTGGTTTTAGCGTTCTCTGTAGTTGACAGTTCTCTGCTGTGCTGACAGAACAATGGCAGGCCCTGCAGGAGTAAGCATGTGTCATTATCACCCTATTTAGCTAGATCCCTCTCTCCTCTCCTCTCCCACAGTCCCTGCTCTAGCGAGTCAGACACAAACACACACAGCCCCATTCCTTGTATATGTATCAAAGCTAGCCACTAATACTCTCGTCTTCTGCTTGGATCTGTGATTTCTTCTTATTGCCCCGTTCTTATCCAACATCAATAGGATCCATTCCTTTTCTCTAACACCAGTCAGACCCTCCTGTGCTGTACAGTATGTTGAGTCAGTCAGACAGACAGACATTGTTGTCGTCTGTTCTCTGGCCTCCACTTGGTCTTCTTCTCAACACTTATTAACTGACTGTCATGTTCTGTTCTGCCCCCCAAACACTGTTTAATATCCTCAGGCCACTTAGTGCAGTCTGTTCCTTCGTCCCAAATGGCACCTTATTCCCTACATAGTGCACTACTGTCGACCGGATCCCTATGGGCCCTGGTCAAAAGTAGTGCATGATATTGGGAATAAGGTTCAATTTGGGACGTGCCCTGTCTGTAGTACTGGAGTTAAGCCCCTGGGCTGTTTACTGCCAGGAATCCTTATAACCAGACAGAGTGAAGCGGCTGGACGCGAGGTAGGATCTGAGTGTGTGTGAATGTGTGCTGCTGTGTGAGTGTCTTCAAATTCAGTATCTGTCCACACCTTATAGCTCACAGCACAGATTAGACACATTCTATAATACTACTGAGGGAACACACATGATGCATCATAGAAAAGTCTGCATTGCATCTCTTGATTGGATCAATACTGACTTTATGAATCTATAATAATGGCCACCTGTCTGTGGCCTGTTTTGTCATAACATTGATTGCCATTGCCTCCTATGCACGCTGAAGAAGGGCTCATACTCAAGTTTGTGCATTAATACAAATACGTTCATTTCAGTTTATTCACCGGTGTGCTGTCCTATTTTTGTTGTTTGGACTATGCACAGCACGAGGATTCAGCACCCGATCTAAGTTTATATAAGGTGGAGTTGTTTGTCTTTTCATACCTTACAGCTCACAGCACTGTCCAAACACAACAATTTAGCTAAAACCTGCATTTTAGCCACAGTAAATCCCCCTTACTCTAATTCCAACTCTTTCCAAGCCTATATCCCTAAGAAAAAATAAAAATAAGTAACTAGCTACTGTATGTGTGGGCTTTCACGGCCATGCCTCAACCATGTGACTTCCCAGCCTCTGAAATGGTGCCATGGTCTACAGGGCTTTGTGGTAAATCACTATCTCTCTTCCCCAGTCAGAGCCCAGTCTGCTGAGCACTATGGACGGCTGGCTTTTTGCTGCCTCCTGGGTGACTAATATATCTTGTTAAATTGTGCTGAGAAGCGTGTTGGGAACCTTATACCTTTTGCTTCGTGCTGCCTCTGGTGTGTGTGTGTGTGTGTTTGTGTGTGTGTGTGTGTGTGTGTGTGTGTGTGTGTGTGTGTGTGTGTGTGTGTGTGTGTGTGTGTGTGTGTGTGTGTGTGTGTCAGGGTTTCAAATCCACCCAATTCAGAAAGTAAACGAAATTCCAATTCATTTTAAAAGCATTGGAAATAAGTGGAATAGGAATGTCAGTGTACTTCCTGAATCGACTGGAATTGAAATGGAATTGACCCCAACCCTGGTGTGTATGTAATTGTTGTTACCAGCCTATTTCCATCATTAGCTCAAGATGGAATAGACCCTGGGATTAAGTGGGGGATTTGATGGTAGCGGCACTGTGTGGTTACAGGTAATGAGGTCACAATTTATTGGCCGTTATAAACATGTTAACTCACAGTTGACTTTTATACGTGTTATTACATAACATGAATTACATAGTGGAACAAGAAAATGTGTAATAAAGTTAGTAATGGAATAACCATCAGCAATTGGATCTGTAATTACAGTCCTTGTTCCAATTGTGTAATAACTGATATCTCTAAACCCTATTACCATGTAATTACATAGTAATACCTGTGTAACTACTATGTTGTTACTATGTTGTTACTAAAGTTATTACTGAGATAATTAACAACTGAGAAATCAGGTGTCGGTGATCTTCTCCTACAGTGTATTTAATGACACACAAAAAAACGCAGAAAATTTCCTCTTTTAACCGCTTTGAGCAGATTCTGTAATTACGGTAAAGGAGACGTAGGACATTCAAGGGGTAAAGAACACTGACCTCCACAAACACTGAGAATAACCAAAATGCAGACGTCTCAGAAGTTTGGGATGTCGGCACCACATCTTAAGTGTTATTTTGCTTGTGTTCAGTTACAAAATGTTCTGACCATACCTTTCTGAATGAAGATACACCATTAGCACATAGAAACTCAAAGAAACTTTAAAATGCTTAGTTTTGATAATGACAAGTCAGCAGTCATAAACACCTGTCATAAAAGCCTGTCATATAGTTTCCATATCTCTTCTGTCCAGAAGGGGGCATGTTTTTTTGTATGGGCAAAATACTAAAGGCAATTCTTCAAACATTCTAGTGAGTCCATCCTCCATTTGAGTTAAACCCAGGAATATCCAAATGAACAAATGCTCAATCTCCATACCCTTTGTTTCAATACAACCATAGCCATGATAATCACAACATGTATGGACCTTCACTAACGCACAGAAGAAATCAAGGTGCCCCAAGGTATTCTGTGACTGATACGCATGTGCACACACACACACACAGACACATACACGCATGAGGACACACGCGCACGCGCACACAAACACAGAAAGAACGCAATTAGTTTTGTGTGTCACTGTGAAGTGGTACCGATAGTCAGTGGGCATGGGGATGTGATTTCATTAAGACCAGATGCTGCTACTTGGAGGACTGAGGACTTGAAAGGTTCAATATTATGATTCTGGAGCAGGACACATCAAAATGACGCTGTCCATCTGGAGCGGACATAATGTAATCAGCAGTGGGTCATTGGTCATCACAGACAGCACGGCCAACGGGTTTATCCACATCCTGTGGTGTCATCATCATCACACTAACACTCAAGAGATGAGAGATAGTGAAGACAGGAGAGAGAGAGAGAGAGAGAGAGAAAGAGGGAGATAGAGAGAGGGAGCGAGAGAGAGCAGATTGAGAACACAGGTAATCAGCATCACCTCATAACAACATCCAGCTTTTGGATTTGCCCTAAACTGATGAAACAAATTACCTGTGGAATATAATAGATCGTTTTTTTTTTTTTTTTATGATTAATGAAATGTTGCCTCCAAAGCATTAATTTCAAGGCCTTGAAGAATAATGGTTTTGATATGTTTATTCCCTTACCTGTCAAAACAAATTCCATGATATGTCTATTCCCTTACACCCCCCCCCCCCCACACACACACACACACACACACACACATCCATGCATGCGGGCACACACACAGAGGAATGTCTATTTTCAGAGGCTATAAATATTCATTCCCTGACATGTTTACTGTATGTCTTTGATCAGACACAGATCTTATGCTACTCTCTCTTTCATCTTCCAACTTCAAACCAAAATGTATGTAAAAACTGAGCCATGAAATCTGTTCTGTTGCAAAAACCTTGGTCTCGTCACACTAGTAAGTTATTTTACAGTACCAAACTGCTGTCATGTGTCTCATGCAAACAAAATGGAGATAAGTAATTTTCAAATGCAGATGGGTGAATTATGAAAAACATATCAGCATTAGGCATATAACACAATTCCTTGCAGGTGTCAATGTAAAACGTATTTTATTTCCAAAGCCAACATCTTAATGTAATGCATGAGCTACCCATTGCACAGGTCTCTGTCAACAGCGTACAATCTTTTTTATTTTTAAGCATGTACTGTAGTACATGATCGGCTCATTTGAATGTGTGAGAGAGGGTGATATTCTTGCAGCATATTCCCCTGGTAGCCTACTTAGTCAACTCCCCCTAGCAACTTCTTGGCCTCCTCCAGGCATATCACTGCAGGCTTTAGAGAGCTAGAACAATATAACCAACATGAAGCAATCTGGAGGCTAGAGGAAGGCCTGGATAACTTTTTTAAGCATTAAAACACAAAATATGAATGTTTGAATAATTAATTACTGTTACATATCAACTTTAAATGAACAGTGGTTCTTTTTTTATTTCTTTTTTTTGTATTTTGTGGTCACAGTGAGGTATGCCTAAATGGGGCTTTTTTTCTCCAAAAGTTTTGAGGAATAGGCAGATTCCCAGAATGCAGTGCGCATGACCAACAGCATGGTCATGTCTAGAAGGGATTCAGTTTATGCCAAATTGACATCAAATTTTAGCTAACCCTAAAAATGTTCCTAGGTTTAATCGAATTATCCTAACCTGCTATGTTAATTCTCCTAACCTGCTGTGTAAGTTCTCCTAACCAGCTATGAAAAGTCAATGTTGACATAATTGTAATCCATCTAGACAACACCCAGTAGCGCTCACCTGACGTTCCCACAACCTGAGAATGTAGTTTCTAATCTTATCCTTTAATTAAGAGCAATATTTTTCATAACTGAACCATGAAACATGAAGTAATTTATAAGCTGCACAAGCTAAAATGTACAGAGCAAAGGGCCTGTTAAAACTTCTTGAGTGTAGGGGGCAGGATTTTCGTTTTTTGGCTAAAAAACATACCCATTTGAAACTGCCTATTTCTCAGGCCCAGAAACGAGAATATGCATATAATTGTCAGATTAGGATAGAAAACACTCAAAATATTGTCTGTGAGTATAACAGAACTGCTATTGCAGGCGAAAACCTGAGGAAAATCAAACCAGGAAGAGGCTTCTATTTTGAAAGCTCCATGTTCCATAGCCTGCCTTTGCTCCATTTAAAGGGATATCAACCAGATTCATTTTCCTATGGCTTCCTCAAGGTGTCAACAGTCTTTAGACATAGTTTCAGGCTTTTATTCTGAAAAATGAGCGAGAAAGTTAACTTCGCGTCAGTGGATAGCTGGGTGTTCGCAGAGTTTTACTTGCGCAACAGAGTGGGGCAGCCATTGTCTCTCCCTCTCCTATTGAAATAGTGACAGTCCCGGTTGATATATTATCAATTATATATTTTAAAAACAACCTGAGGATTGATTATAAACAAACGTTTGAGATGTTTCTGTGGACATTACGGATACTATTTGGAATTTTCGTCTGCGATGTAGTGACCGCAAGAGCCTGTGGATTTTATCCTGTTATGTCAGTCAATGACAGTCACTCAATTAGTCATGCCAACTAACAATTGTTGGATTGGTAATTAGTCTAACCAGCTATCTAAACTTGTAGTAATCACGTCCGAATACCGACCGGGCATATAGGGCACTTGATCAGGGGCCCTGACTTCCAGGGGTCCCCATTGATTTTGTTAGTCATTCTCACTCAGATGTCATTACAACATTAGCTTTAAAGTTTATGAAATTAGCTTTAATACTGCAAACATCTTACTCCACCCCGTGACAAAATGGGTAGAAATGCAGGAAATTAGCTGTAAAACTGCAATTGTTTTCTCTCTGCCCATGGCAACAACAAAAAAATGCAGCGAGGTGGGGGCCCCCCCAACCAAATCTTGCTTAAGGCCCCCAAAAAAGGCTGATGAGAATGCAAAGATGTTGAGGAATGGCATAGCCTAAAGGCCTACCCGAATGTACCTAGTCCAAATTAATACTGTAAAAGCCTCAAACGTTATGACTTAATGTAATATGACTGAGGGCGCACTTGAGGAGGCATACTTGGAAAAATCCAGGCATCTCCAGGAGCCTATTCAAATCATGGTCTGGCCCCTGCGCTTCAGGCTACACCAACCAACTGTACAGAGAGGAAGAATTTCATTTTTCATCAACGCATGTAGCTTATTCTACTGTAGCCTTTAGGCTACCTGCATCGATATCCGTAGCATAACCAGTGGGTAAGAATTAAGAGGAATGAGAACATTTCATATAGCACCAACAAACAATGAATATTACATTTAAAAAATATTCAGTTGTCATTATATTAAGGAGATATAAGGTGGACCTCCCTCTGTTTGATACACTCCATGATGTGTTGCCTTGTGGTGCCATCACAGTGCTACTGCAGCCTACTGTACATCAATCTGAAGGAGTCAAATAAATAATATTATCCAAAATACATTATCCAACATCGTGGCCTATAATAAACGAAAGCCTAAAGTTGACGCAGTGGTCCATTATGTCTAATGCCGCGTTTATGTGGTAGTCGGAACTAGGAAACTCGGAAATATCCGACTTGCTAACTAGTTAGAGGATGCACGTGCCGCGTTCAACCAGTTAGCAAGTCGAACATTTCCGAGTTTCGTAGTTCCGGGTGGGTACGTGAATGCGGCATAATGCATTACACATCGAGTGATATTCCAAGCAACTTCCAACGATGTAGGCTAAAGTTAACTCGCCTAGACTTACCCTTATTTATGAATCAACTATTGAACATATAACGTATAATGCTACCTGGAAATCAATTCATGCACAACGGTCAATAAATTACACCAATAGCCTAACCTCTAGGTCGCAATAGCACTTGACTCGGCAGTTTTCAAACAGTAGCCTTATATATCGGGACAACCTTTCATTTGGCCACAAAGCACAACGCTGAAAATATGTTCACATCGATATATATATATATATATATAAAGTTGATTTGATCGTTTCACTCACCTGCCACCGGAGTTCTTATTCAGTTAAAGCAATCCTACGATAGCGAAGGGGTAGTTGGTGAGATGAGAGCGAAGTGTATCCTTTCGTTCACTGCAGCAGTTCCAAAAGAGCTTCAAGGCTGTACCTCAACTGCGTTTAGCTTTTTCGCGTAGGCAGCATCACTTCTCTGTGTGTATGTCAGGGAGGCTGAAGGAAAGGGCACAGCCTCCGATTGGCTGTCATTCACAAGTCCCTGATACAGGGCAGGGGGAGAAATCGTCCGACAGAAATAATGAACAGCTTGCCGCGCTGTGGAGGCATGTTTGAACGGACTGATGTAGGCTACTTCAACGGAGGGATGGAGAGAAATTATATATTATTGTCAGCTCAATTTGAAAACCTCAGCCTGAAAGTAAGACTACTAACATCTATAATAATATAGGCCTAATAAAGAAATGTCCAAATATATTGACATATCCCACTGGACAAAACCTGGTGAATCAACGTTGTTTCCATGGAATTTCAACCTCCAAAAAATATATGTGATGATGTTGAATCAATGTGGAAAACTATTTGGATTTGCAAAAAGTTATCAATGTAAGGGCATTTCTCTTTTTGTCACCCAACTTTGAACCTTTTTTTGTTCATTTCATGTTGAATTCATGTATGTTGGCAACTCAAAACTGGATGAACTGAGATCTGTGACCAGTAGGATAGGCCTATTTAGCATGTAAGAATAAGGTAGGCTACTGTCTGCATGCCTTTTTGTAACTATTAAAATGTTAACCTGTGTGGATAATATAGAAAACTTGAATTACATACTGTGGCAATAATATTATTTTCCTCTAAATACAAATAAAAAAATCTTTAGTGGGCAAAATATGTAAATGATTTAGTTTGTTGTTTCACATTTTTATTTACTGAACTATGGCGAGTTCTTTATAAATCGTGACAAACAGCAGGCCTACAAGAGTTGTTCCCTCCCCAGGGTGTTAGTTGCATGAGTTTAATTCCTGGAACTCTCCCAAGCTTTTACTTTGGAGCTGTCCTCCCAACCAAGCATCAAACTCTAGCTATTCACTGAGCCAGAGGGATTTCTACATCTGGCATGTTCTATTAAAAGATCAGCCACTGATTGACAATGACTGACTGTGGGTCTTGACCAAATCATCCCTACTGAATGGGCCTGGATAGACTCAATATTGGTTTTGTGAATATTTATGAATTCTGTTTTGGTCTTGGTCTCAACTAACTCTCACAGTCTCACGTCAGAATTAGAAGTTTATCCATGTTTCAGAAAAGTCCAATTTGGAAATTCTTCTAAACAAAATGTGTGTTTCAGGTTAAGTATAGGCATTAACTCAGAATGGTTAAGGTAAGGGTTAAGATTTTAGATAGGCTTAAAGGAAAAATACAATTCCACATTCAAACTTTGGCAACATAAGTCCCAGGCCACAACGCCCTAGCAATACCGAAACCTACTTGTAGGTAATAGCGCTTCAAGCTCTTGCCAAATATTTTCAGTCTCCTGAGGGGGAAAATGTTTTGTCGTGCCCTCTTCACGACTGTCTTAGTATGTTTGGACCATGATAGTTCGTTGGTGATGTGGACACCATGGAACTTGAAACTCTTGACCCGCTCTACTACAGCCCCGTCGATGTTAATGGGGGCCTGTTCGGCCGCCTTTTCCTGTAGGAGAGACATCAGCTCTCGGAGGAATGTTGAATACTGACTTGTTTCACGGATGCATGGTCTCTCTCTCCCCCCCCCCCCCTCTCTCTCTCTCTCTCTCTCTCTTTGTCTCTCTCTTTGTCTTTCTCTTTCTCAATTTCAATTTCTATTCAATGGGCTTTATTGGCATGGGAAACATATCTTTACATTGCCAAAGCAATTGAACTAGATATTAAACAAAAGTTAAATAAAACAGTAAAACATTAGCAGTAAACATTACACTCAAAAAAGTTAGACAATTCAAATGTCATAGTATGTTTATATACAGTACAGTGCTGTAATGATGTGCAAATATTTCAAGGGAAAATGAATAAACATACCTATAGGTTGTATTTACAATGGGGTTTTTTCTTCACTGGTTGTCCTTTTCTTGCGGCAACAAGTCACACATCTTGCTGCTGGGATGCACAATGTGCTATTTCACCCAATAAATATGGGAGTTTAAGAAAATATTATATTTGTTATCAATTTTTGTTGTGGGTCTGTGTAATCTGAGGGAAATATGTGTCTGTAATACTGTCATAGATTTGGCAGGAGGTTAGGAAGTGCAGCTCAGTTTTCACCTCATTTTGTGGGCAGTGTGCACATAGCCTGTCTTCTCTTGAGAGCCACGTTCGCATTCTGCGACCTTTCTCAATAGCAAGGCTATGCTCACTGAGTCTGGACATAGTGAAAGCTTTCTTTAAGTTTGGGTCAGTCACAGTGGTCAGATATTCTGCCAATGTGTACTCTCTTTTTAGGGCATTCTAGTTTGCTATGTTTTTTTGTTAATTTTGTTAATGTGTCAAGCAATTATCTTCTTGTTATCTCATGATTTGGTTGGGTCTAATTGTGTTGCTGTCCTGGGGCTCTGTGGGGTCTGTTTGTGTTTGTGAACAGAGCCCCTTGACCAGCTTGCTTAGGGGGCTCTTCTCCAGGTTCATTTCTCTGTAGGTAAAGACTTTGTTATGGACGGTTTGGGATTGGCTTAATTTTAGGTGGTTGTAGAATTTAACGGCTCTTGCAGTCTCAATTTGGTGTTTGTCCCGTTTTGTGAATTCTTGGTTGGCGAGCGGACAACAGACCTCACAACTATAAAGGGCAATGGGTTCTGTAACTGATTCAAGTATTTTTAGCCAGAACCTAAGTCACATTTTTATGTTCCTTTTGATGGTATAAAGGCCCTTTTTGCCTACTCTCATATCATCCACAGCTTTGTGGAAGTTACCTGTGACGCTGATGTTTAGGCCGAGGTTCGTGTAGTTTTTCGCACGCTCTAGGGCAACAGTGTCTAAATGGAATTGTATTTGTGGTCCTGGCAGCTGGACCTTTTTTGGAACACCATTATTTTTGTATTACTGAGATTTACAGTCAGAGCCCAGGTCTGACAGAATATGTGCAGAAGATATAGGTGCTGCTCTAGGCCCTCCATGTTTGGGGACAGAAACACATAGACATTTGACTTCAGATTCTAGTAGGGTGAGGCCGAGTACAGCAGACTGTTCTAGAGCCCTCGCTAATTTGCTGTTATATATTTTGAAGAGGGTGGGGCTTAAGCTGCATCCCTATTTCAGCCCCCGGCCCTGTGGAAAGAAATGTGTGTATTCTTTGCCAATTTTAACCGCACACTGTTTGTGTACATGGATTTTATCATGTTGTATGTTTTTCCCCCAACACCACTTTCCATAAGTGTATAGCAGACCCTCATGCCAATGGAGTGTTTGTAATCTTGTCCTCTAGTCCATTCAATGTATTTGGAGAATCCAGTAGGTTCTGGTCTTTAATAGTTGATTCTAATATTTTTATTTTATCATGTACAGTTGAACTCGGAAGTATACATACACCTTAGCCAACTACATTTAAACTCAGTTTCACAATTCCTTACATTTAATCCTGGTAAGAATTCCCTGTCTTAGGTCAGTTAGGATCATCACTTTATTTTAAGAATGTGAAATATCAGAATAGTAGTAGAGATAATTATTTATTTCAGCTTTTATTTCTTTCATCACATTCCCAGTGGGTCAGAAGTTTAGATACACTCAATTAGTATTTGGTAGCATTACCTTTAAAACGTTTAACTTGGGTCAAACGTTTCAGGTAGCCTTCCACAAGCTTCCCACAATAAGTTGGGTGAATTTTGGCCCATTTCTCCTGACAGAGCTGGTGTAACTGAGTCGGGTTTGTAGGCCTCCTTGCTCGCACTCGCTCTCTCAGTTCTGCCCACACATTTTCTATAGGAATGATGCCTGGGCTTTGTGATGGCCACTCCAATACCTTGACTTTGGTGTTCTTCAGCTTGCAAGCTTCCCACTTTTTCCTCCAAACATAACGATGGTCATTATGGCCGGTTCTATTTATGTTTCATCAGTTTAGAGGACATTTCTTCAAAAAGTACGAGCTTTGTCCCCATGTGCAGTTGCAAACCATAGTCTGGCTTTTTTTGTGGCGGTTTTGGAGCAATGGCTTCTTCCTTGCTGAGTGGCCTTTCAGGTTATGTCGATATAGGACTCGTTTTACTGTACCTGTTTCCTCCAGCATCTTCCAAAAGTCCTTTACTGTTGTTCTGGAATTTATTTGCACTTTTCGCACCAAAGTACGTTCATCTCTAGGAGACAGAACGCGTCTCCTTCCTGAGTGGTATGACGGCTGCATTGTCCCATGGCGTTTATACTTGCGTACTATTGTTTGTACAGATGAACGTGGTACCTTCAGGCATTTGGAAATTGCTCCCAAGGATGAACCAGACTTGTTGTGGTCTATAATTTGTTTACTGAGGTCTTGGCAGATTTCTTTTGATTTTCCCATGATGTGAAGCAAAGAGGCGCTAAGTTTGAAGGTATGCCTTGAAATACATCCACAGGTACACCTGCAATTGACTCAAATCATGTCAATTAGCCTATCAGAAGCTTCTAAAGCCATGACATAATTTTCTAGAATTTCCCAAGCAGTTTAATGGCACAGTCAACTTAGTGTATGTGAACTTCTGACCCACTGGAATTGTGATACAGTGAAATATAAGTGAAATAATCTGTCTGTAAACAATTGTTGGAAAAATTACTTTTGTCATGCACAAAGTAAATGTCCTAACCGACCTGCCAAAACTATAGTTTGTTAACAAGAAATTTGTGAAATGGTTGAAAAACAAGTGTAATGACTCCAACCTAAATTGATTTAATCTTCAGACTTCAAATGTATATGTTTTTGCTGTTTGTTCTTTGTTATAGAGCCATAAGATTAGAGAAGTGGTTTATCTATACATCTCCGTTATGTCGTTTGTTTAGAGTTTTCCAATTTTTCCAGAAGTGTTTAGATTCTTTTGATTATTCAATTACATTGAGCTTATTTATGATGTGCTGTTCCTTCTTTTTCCATGGAGTATTTCTGTATTGTTTTAGTGATTCACTATAGTGAAGGTGTAGGCTCCGTTTTTTGTGTCCAGTTCTGGCATTTAGGTCGCCACAGATTAGTACATGTCCCTGAGCTTGGAAATTGTTGATCTCCCCCTCTAGGATGGAGAAGCTGTCATCATTAAAGTATGGGGATTCTATTGGTGGGAGATAGGAAGCACACATGAGAACATCTTTCTCTGTTTAGATAATTTCCTTATTCATTTCTGGCCAAATGTAAAATTTTCCTGTTTTGGCTTTTGATAGAATGGGTTAGGTCTGCTCTATATCAAATTAGCATAATACCCCCTGAGTCTCTTCCCTGTTTCACACATGGTAGTATGGTGGATGGGACTTCCAGCTCTCTGTAACCTAGAGGGCAAACAATGTATCCTTTAAACCATGTTTCTTGTAGTATGACAATGTCTGTATTTCCAATTTATTTGACGAGGTCTGGGTTCCCGCTCTTTAGTCCAAAAGCAGATTACCTCAGACTTTGTATATTCCAGGATGAGATAGTAAAAGCTTTGTGTTCCATAGTGACTAGTGTTGTTTTTGTGTGATTTACGCCCGGACCATCACAGTGGGTGTGAGCAGAGCATGTTGAGCATCTGATACATACCTCTTAGGTTGCTTTTTTATGTCTCTATTTTGGTTTGGTCAGGGCGTGAGTTGAGGTGGGCATTCTATGTTTTTCATTCTATGTTTGTTCTGTGTGTTGTATTTCTATGTGTTTGGCCTGGTATGCTTCCCGATCAGAGGCAGCTGTCAATCGTTGTCTCTGCTTGAGAACCATACTTAGGTAGTCTGTTCCCACCTGTGTCTGTGGGTAGTTGTTTTCTGTTATGTGTATTGCACCTTTCAGAACTGTTCGTTTGTTGTTTTCTGTTCAAGTTTTCGTATTTTTGTTCAAGCCGCCCATCAGTACAGAGCTGCCAGAGCCGCCCGTCAGTGCAGAGGCACCAGAGCCCCCCGTGAGTCCGGAGGCGCCAGAGCCGCCCGTCAGTCCGTAGGCACCAGGGCCGCCCATCAGTCCGGAGGCGCCAGAGCCGCCCGTCAGTCCGGAGGCGCCAAAGCCGCCCGTCAGTCCGGAGGCGCCAGAGCCACCCGTCTGTCCGGAGGCGCCAGAGCCGCCCGTCAATCCGGAGCCGCCAGAGCCGCCCGTCACTCCGGAGCCGCCCTTCACTCCGGCGCCGCCAGAGTCTACCTCCTATTCGGGGCCCGCTGTAAGGGTCCCAGATCGGGGTCGGCGGCGAGTGTCGCCACTCCAGAAGCGCCACTTAAGTCGGCCAAGACTAAGGTGGAGTGGGGTCTTACAGCGGACCATCACAGTAGGTGTGAGCAGGGCATGTTGAGCATCTGATACATACCTCTTAGGTTGCTGTCACATCGTGAACTTAGTTCCTTTTTTATGTCTCTATTTTGGTTTGGTCAGGGCGTGAGTTGAGGTGGGCATTCTATGTTTTTCATTCTATGTTTGTTCTGTGTGTTGTATTTCTATGTGTTTGGCCTGGTATGCTTCCCGATCAGAGGCAGCTGTCAATCGTTGTCTCTGCTTGAGAACCATACTTAGATAGCCTGTTCCCACCTGTGTTTGTGGGTAGTTGTTTTCTGTTATGTTTATTGCACCTTGCAGAACTGTTTGTTTATTGTTTTTTGTTCAAGTGTTCATATTTTTGTTCAAGCCGCCCATCAGCACAGAGCTGCCAGAGCCGCCCGTCAGTCCGGAGGCACCAGAGCCCCCCGTGAGTCCGGAGGCGCCAGAGCCGCCCGTCAGTCCGGAGGCGCCAGAGCCGCCCGTCAGTCCGGAGCCGCCAGAGCCGCCCGTCACTCCGGAGCCGCCAGAGCCGCACTTCACTCCGGAGCCGCCAGAGTCGCCCTTCCCTCCTATTCGTGCCCGCTGCAAGGGTCCCAGTCCGGGGTCGGCGGCGAGGGTCGGTTGTATTTCTATGTCTTTGGCCTGGTATTGTTCCCAATCAGAGGCAGCTGTCAATCGCTGTCTCTGATTGAGAACCATACTTAGATAGCCTGTTCCCACCTGTGTTTGTGGGTACTTGTTTTCTGTTTTGTTTATTGCACCTCGTAGAACTGTTCGTTTGTTGTTTTTTGTTCAAGTGTTTGTATTTATTAAACATATTTTGAATACTTACCACGCTGCACCTTGGTCCTCTTCTCCTTCTCCTGACGACATTCATTACAGTTGCACTATGGGGCTTGGGCGTGTGTAATAGTGGGGGTTGGGCCTGTTTGTCTCTTTGTCTCTCTCTCTCACTTTCTTTCTCTTTCTCCCTTTTTCTCTTAGCCATCTCAGACAGAAGACGTAATATTATTACCTATAAATATGTACACGTTTAATACATATACAGTGCCTTGCGAAAGTATTCGGCCCCCTTGAACTCTGCGACCTTTTGCCACATTTCAGGCTTCAAACATAAAGATATAAAACTGTATTTTTTTGTGAAGAATCAACAACAAGTGGGACACAATCATGAAGTGGAACGACATTTATTGGATATTTCAAACTTTTTTAACAAATCAAAAACTGAAAAATTGGGCGTGCAAAATTATTCAGCCCCTTTACTTTCAGTGCACCCCCTTAAGTTAATACTTTGTAGCGCCACCTTTTGCTGCGATTACAGCTGTAAGTCGCTTGGGGTATGTCTCTATCAGTTTTGCACATCGAGAGACTGACATTTTTTCCCATTCCTCCTTGCAAAACAGCTCGAGCTCAGTGAGGTTGGATGGAGAGCATTTGTGAACAGCAGTTTTCAGTTCTTTCCACAGATTCTCGATTGGATTCAGGTCTGGACTTTGACTTGGCCATTCTAACACCTGGATATGATTATTTTTGAACCATTCCATTGTAGATTTTGCTTTATGTTTTGGATCATTGTCTTGTTGGAAGAGACAAATCTCCGTCCCAGTCTCAGGTCTTTTGCAGACTCCATCAGGGTTTCTTCCAGAATGGTCCTGTATTTGGCTCCATCCATCTTCCCATCAATTTTAAACATCTTCCCTGTCCCTGCTGAAGAACAGCAGGCCCAAACCATGATGCTGCCACCACCATGTTTGACAGTGGGGATGGTGTGTTCAGGGTGATGAGCTGTGTTGCTTTTACGCCAAACATAACATTTTGCATTGTTGCCAAAAAGTTCAATTTTGGTTTCATCTGACCAGAGCACCTTCTTCCACATGTTTGGTGTGTCTCCCAGGTGGCTTGTGGCAAACTTTAAACAACACTTTTTATGGATATCTTTAAGAAATGGCTTTCTTCTTGCCACTCTTCCATAAAGGCCAGATTTGTGCAATATACGACTGATTGTTGTCCTATGGACAGAGTCTCCCACCTCAGCTGTAGATCTCTGCAGTTCATCCAGAGTGATCATGGGCCTCTTGGCTGCATCTCTGATCAGTCTTCTCCTTGTATGAGCTGAAAGTTTAGAGGGACGGCCAGGTCTTGGTAGATTTGCAGTGGTCTGATACTCCTTCCATTTAAAATATTATCGCTTGCACAGTGCTCCTTGGGATGTTTAAAGCTTGGGAAATCTTTTTGTCCAAATCCGGCTTTAAACTTCTTCACAACAGTATCTCGGACCTGCCTGGTGTGTTCCTTGTTCTTCATGATGCTCTCTGCGCTTTTAACGGACCTCTGAGACTATCACAGTGCAGGTGCATTTATACGGAGGCTTGATTACACACAGGTGGATTGTATTTATCATCATTAGTCATTTAGGTCAACATTGGATCATTCAGAGATCCTCACTGAACTTCTGGAGAGAGTTTGCTGCACTGAAAGTAAAGGGGCTGAATAATTTTGCACGCCCAATTTTTCAGTTTTTGATTTGTTAAAAAAGTTTGAAATATCCAATAACTGTCGTTCCACTTCATGATTGTGTCCCACTTGTTGTTGATTCTTCACAAAAAAATACAGTTTTATATCTTTATGTTTGAAGCCTGAAATGTGGCAAAAGGTCGCAAAGTTCAAGGGGCCGAATACTTTCGCAAGGCACTGTAAGTGGTTATAGGGCAAATAGGGATGGTTGGAGGGTGTTGTTAAACCATGGGGGCTGTTTTGTATTTCAAATTAAGGAGGTGCTAAACAATGGTAGCGTTAATGAATTTTCAGGAAAAACAGCAGAGAACCATTCACACAGACCTGTATTTTGGTTACAGGGTCTGTGAAAATGCAGGAATCCTGACTAGGTCTTTAGGTGGCTTTTAATTGCCATGTTTTTAACCCCCTACCCCTTTCAGACATACCTAAAAGCAGGTAAAAAGAAGCAGGCATGGTAAATTAGTGGAATCTTTGTATGTTTATGAAAGGGTATCTGTATCTCACTCTCTCTCTCTTTCTCTCTAAACTGCCATCTATAAGTGTGTCCTGACATACATCATAACACCATAGTCCACAAACACGCCAGTAAAGATCAATGGTAGTGGCACAACATGAACATGAATAAGAGAGTACAGGGGAGTCAGGCACCAAAAAGAGCCATATCTGGGATATCATAGTTCCTTTTAGAAAATATCAGATACCCTGTTGTTCTGTGAAGCAAAGATAACTTTTTATCAACTAGTTTTACAATTCTATGGGGAAATAAAATTGCAAATGTTTTGGATTTGGCTGATGGGGAAACTCTGGTATAAATCGTCTCACTGTCGCAATATTGTATCTTCTGCATACATTTAGCTGCCGTTTAAATGCTTTTTCATGATAAAAAAGAAAACAAATATATATATATAAGGACTGAATGAATATTTAAATGTAGCTATTTGTTAGAGCTACAAGCAATGTGCTTAAATCATCTTTGGAATCAAAGATCAGTAATAAAGCTAATCAAATTATCCAGTGACCATCTTGTGACCTCAGTTGATTTATGGCAAAGTGTTTTCACATTTCAGCCTGTATCATGACCCCTTGTCCCAAATATGGGTTGCATCCGTATTCCGTATGTAGTGCACTACCTTTGACCAGAAACCATAAGTCTCAGGTCAAAAGTAGTGCACTATAGGGAATAGGGTGCCTTATGATGCACATTTCACTGGAATGCTTACCAAGCTGACCACTCTTTGCCCCGGTGTTAAAATTGCTATGGCCAGCAAAACCCCTCCGGATTAGGTGAAAATCCTAAATGTTCAGACAAAGAAATACTCACTTTGATGTGCATTTAGATTGGTGTACAGATTAGCAGAGAGTACAGTGGGAGCATTGACAGAGACTGTGTATACAATAGAATCATGCATTTATTAAGATGTAAATAGGATACTATTCACACACATCACACACACCTATACACACACACACACACACACACACACACACACACACACACACACACACACACACACACACACACACACACACACACACACACATGCACACATTGTAAAACAGCAATTGGCCAGTAAATTACTCTAATTTATTTTTACAGTACAGCTACTATGATCAATTTAATGGTAAGCAATTCTACAGTACATTTTGTTTTACTGTAATCTAATGTACACTTAAATCAGTAGTGGTGCGTTTGTAAAATGACTGGGGAAGCCAAGCCGGAAGAAAAAGCCATATTACAACCTGTGATAATTGCGCTGTTTGCTCTATAACCTGTTAGTTCATATGCTTTGCGACCGTGATATACAGGCCCACGGCCGAGACAATAAGAAGACACAGTGGCAGGATACATTCAACCAAACCTTTGTTTCATCACAAAACCGGAGAGCAACCTCTATCCTGTGAAGTCCACAAAGCATATTGCATGTAGCAAGCACGGTCAAACAAGTCAACGTTTCCGACATATTTGGCTCACTAAACAACTATTGATTTAGAACCACAGAGAGTTACTGCAAGTTAAAAGAAAACAGGAGCTACCTCGACTATTCCTGCACCATTTCATTTTCAATATTTCAACATCATCAAATCACCTATACTTAGTCTAATACAGTGAAAACTGAAAAATACCAAAAACGATTTAGTCCAATCAACCTAAGCGAAATACAGTATGATGTGGCAGTCCTCGGTTCTGATTTCTTTGTGTGTGTGTGTGTGTATGCATGTGCGTTCATGCAAGTAGAAAAAAATGCCAATGCCATCCTCCTCTCTTTGAATTTAATGAAAGGGTCTATCACTGTGATACTGTACATGCTTTCATTTTTGTTGTCCTAGACAACCTGGCTAAAATGCTTGCTTGCTAGCCTAACTTCCTTTCATGGGCAACTCTTAGTTAGTTAACATTAGCCTTCTACATCTAGCTACATATTGAACATCAATCCTCTCAGGCCAGGGGCACAATCAGTGGCGATTTTAGCATGTACATCTTGGTGGGTCAAACAAAGAAAATGTGGGATGCATGCCAGCAAAGCCACAACACAACACTAAACAATACATTAATTGCACTATAACGGTGACAAACGGTGCCCACAAACTGTTAGGGCCTACATAAAGCTGTCCCAACAGCAGAATCCCAACAAAGCCTTACCAATGCTACAGTTCATTCAGCCTCATTTACTGCCTTTAAAACATCTTTGGGATAGGCGGGACGCAAATATCTCAATTGGCCAATTGCCAGGGAAAATGCAGAGCGCCAGATTCAAATAAAATACTATAAAATTCAAACGTTCATTAAATCACGCATGTAAGATACTCAATTAAAGCTACACTCGTTGTGAATCCAGCCAACATATCAGATTTTAAAAATACTTTTCGGCGAAAGCATAAGAAGCTATTATCTGATGATAGCACCAGCAGTAAACAAAGGGGTTAGCATATTTCAACCCTGCAGGCGCTACACAAAATGCTGAAATAAAATATAAAACATGCATTACCTTTGATGAGCTTCTTTTGTTGGCACTCCAATATGTCCCATAAACATCACAATTGGTCCTTTTGTTCGATTAATTCCATCCATATATATCCAAAATGTCCATTTATAAAACGCGTTCGATCCAAAAAGCTTACAAACAGCTTACAAAAAACGCAACATCACTACAAAATATTTCAAAAGTTGCCTATAAACTTTGCCAAAATATTTCAAACTACTTTTGTAATACAACTTTAGGTATTTTTAAACGTTAATAATCGATCAAATTGTAGACGGGTCTTTCTGTGTTCAATATAGGAATGAAAACAAACCAGCGATACTTTTTACGTCTTGCGCAACTCTCAACAGTGTACCCAGTTCCTAGTTGGCCTACTTCTTCATTGCACAAAGGAATAACCTCAACCAAATTCCAAAGACTGGTGACATCCAGTGGAAGCGGTAGGAACTGAAAACAGGTTCCTAAGAAATATCCCTGGGCAATGACAACTTAGGGAACAGTGAGAGAAAAAATTATAATAATTCTGAACAGTTAGTCCTCAGGGTTTTGCCTGCTACATTAGTTCTGTTACACTCACAGACATGATTCAAACAGTTTTAGACACTTCAGAGTGTTTTCTATCAAAATCTATGAATAATATGCATATCGTATATTCTTGGCATGAGTAGCAGGAAGTTGAAATTGGGCACGCTATTTATCTAAAAGTGAAAATTCTGCCCCCTAGCCCCAAGAGGTAAAAAAAAACATAGCTGATATGGCTGACTTGCTTAAACAAATGTGGTTTCTACTGACAGTTGAGATGTACAAACTATTGCATAAGAGGATGACAAGCAGATAAGAGGCCATCCTTAATTTCGATTAAGACATTAATTAGTGAGAGGGAAAGGGGGATACCTAGTCAGTTGTACAACTGAAATCTGAATAAGAGAGCTGCCTTGGGGGCTGCCTTAATCGGCATCCACGTCTTCGGCTCACGGGGAACAGTGGGTTAAGTGCTACCTGCCGCCACGTAGTCTTATATAACTATTTGTTCAGCACTTATGAAATGTACAGTGACAGAATTCATATAAACAGAAAATAAAAGCTCTTACAATATTCAATGTTTACATCTCTCGAAAACAGGTCATAGGCAAACAAGCACACACCGGCCACGAACGATGTGTTTACAATACCGCGTTGGTGAATATAGGCCAATTATTAGGGTCAGACACATGGGCTACGAACAGCTTACTACACAACATACACTTAGTATTACTTTCTCAGCTACAGTATACATAGCTCCCTGGCATATTACATCATTTATGCAGCAGCATGCAAGACATTTTTGAATTCACCTTGGCTTCTGATGTGCTCACTTAAACATGAAGATGGCGCGGCGGTTTTGTCATCAAACTTTGTCATCAAAGTCTGTCATTCTCTGGATTTATGGTGAATCCTTGGGGGGAAAAACACACAGCCACTCGATTGAATAGCAGGCTACTGTTACTGATTTCTTTGTACTGCTTGCAGTTAGCCACTGATTCCTTCCAAACAACTCATTGTTGAATTTGAGATTTCCAACTTGTTGTGTAATCTTTATGTCCAATGGCCGATGAGCACCGATTCATTTTATCTATAATTTCTCTTCATTATTTATTTTCAAATGACAAGGATTAAAAAGGATTTGCCAGTAGATTGTCAACTTGATTTATGAGAATTACTGCTAGCTAAGACTTTGAAAGTAAAATGTTGACATGATCAGTCCAATCAAAGCTACTGTAGATATAATGTGACTTGATGTCACTCTATCTGTGGCCAATGACCTTGAGCCTATTTGGATGGGCACTTCTAATTTTATTCTACAGTCAAAAAATTGCGAACTCTAACCTTAACATTTGGGGTAACGTACTGTCCCATGAGTAACAGAAAACTGAGTCAATCAGGAGCAACGCTCTGTATTTTCTGCTGGCTGGCCCCAACCACAGAAAGCAGAGCCTGGAAAACCTGCATTTTGCAGCACTTGTATTTTGAAAAAAGCTAAAAAGAGACCATGTTTGTATGCGGTTTTATTAACTCAATGATTATATATTTCTTCACATTGTTTGAGAACTGATATGTGGCACGTATTAATGCCAAAATAACAAGCAAAACAGGCAAGACCCCCTAAAATTGTGGGTCTGTCCCACCTGCCCTGAATGACGGGTTGCCACTTGACAATGTATGAATGTATGGATGGATCATAATCACCCTTAAAATCATCGTCCAGTATGGATAATTAAGTAAAATAACAAGTCCAAATCCCTATCTACAGTACATCAATGGCTAATTTAGGAAAGGGCCCACTTTAGCTAGCTAGCCATCAGAGAACAATGACACAATGAGATGCACAACAAGTTTCTGTCAATGACATATGCTCTCGATGCGATGTGATTGGAATGAAGCCAGACCAAAATAGATTTTTTGGTGCGCCAGGACCATTCACAGTTGAGCGTACTCAGTTTAGCTCAACGCTGGTTGACTATTATTTTATTTTAAAAATTATCAATGGAGGCCAAATGCTCGCTGACTTCCCTTGCATTCAATGCTATGTGGGCAACAATGTCTTACTCTTTTGGACCAGACATCATCAGTTAGACATACAGAAACATATGGGCACTGTTTCGTTGGCTCGGATACTTTCTCTGGTGAGATACTGGCTTCCATTGGCATCCATAAATACACACCACTGATATAACTGAAATGACCCATACAGTTACATATTACCCAGTGTCCTTAGCAAGTATTAATTTTTACATTTATATTTACATTTACGTAATTTATCATACACTCTTGTCCTCACCCATCAACACGCAATACCCCATAATGACATGTTTTTCGAAATGTTTTCAAATTTATTGAAAATTAAATACAGAAATATCTAATTTACATAAGTATTCACAGCCATGAGTAAATGCTTTGTAGAAGTACCTTTGGCAGCGATCACAGGTTTGAGTCTTTCTGGTTAAGTCTCTAAGAGCTTTGCACACCTGGATTGTACAACATTTGCCCATAATTATTTTCAACATTTTTCAAGATCTTTCAAAATTGTTGTTAATCATTTCTAGACAACCATTTTCAGGTCTTGCAATAGAATTTAAGTAGGAATATTTGCTGTCTTAGTAAGAAAATCCAGTGTAGATTTAGCCTTGTGTTTTAGGTTTTTGTACTTCTGAAAGGTGAATTAATCTCCCAGTGTCAGGTGGAAAGCAGACTGAACCAATATTTCCTCTAGGATTTTTTACCTGTGCTTAGCTTCATTCCGTTTCTTTTTAATCCTGAAAAACCCCAGTCTTTATTGATTAAAAACATACGCAAAACATGATTCAGCCACCACTATGCTTGAAAATATGGAGAGTGGTTCTCGTGGTACTCAGTAATGTGTCACATTCACAAGAGGTTAGTGGCACCTTAATCTACACTGTCGTTCTGCCCCTGAACAGGCAGTTAACCCACTGTTCCTAGGCCGTCATTGAAAATAAGAACTTGACTGACTTGCCTAGTTAAATAAAGGTAAAATAAATCAAATAAAAACTTGGGGAGGACGGGCTCATGGCTGGAGTGTAATAGGTGGAATGGTATCAATTACATAATACACATAATTTCCATGTGTTTGATGCCATTCCATTTGATCCGTTACAGCCATTATTATGAGCCGTCCTCCCCTCAGCAGCCACCACTGGTTGCATTAGATTTGCCCCATTTTGTATTCAGGAAAAAAAGTAAATTCCTTTGCAGTTTTTTTCCCCAGTATTACTTTAGTTGCAAACAGGACACATGTTTTGGAATGTTTTTATTCTGTACAGGCATCCTTCTTTTCACTCTGTCAATTAGGTTAGTATGGTGGATTAACTACAATGTTGTTGACCCATGCTCAGGTTTCTGCTATCACAGTCAGCCATGTACCTCAGTAACTGTTTTAACCTTTTCACACATACCAACACATGGGTGTGATCATTCTACAGTGGTACCTGTAGTGTACAATCAAACCGGTGTGACTAGAACCCTTATATAGAACGTCCAGTTTCGAATGACAAAACAGTCAGCATTTGAGCTGGCCACACAGTTTTTACAGAAATATTTTGCACAAACACAATCCTTACAAAGTCATGTCCAGAATGTGAGCAGTTCATTTTTGGATGCAATGTTCAGACATTCACAGAAGTAGCTACAGCATAACACAATCATCCAAACCGCAAAAATGTAGGCTACATTTGTCCTAGTGCTAACGGAGGAAAGATTGACATGACATAATCGGTCATATTTTTATAACTCTCGGCTGACAGAAACTACAATATGAATTAGCTAATAGCAGTTACAATTTATAATTAATCACATCATGGGTGAGCTCACCATTGATCGAAATAATTGAGTAAAACACTTTCTATAAATCGAAAGTAATCAGACGATGGGTACTTTGTGCGTGCCGCCATGCTTGTTTTTTTTTATCAACCAAAGATAATAAGAGGAGACAAGAAGAGTTTGGTCTGTTTATAGTATGCATGGTGAATGGGGTGTGTCGTCTACGATCATCCACATCCCTTCATTCACTTCCGGAAGTTTACCCGAAAGATGGGTGAACCATTCCTTCACGTCATTATAACATATATAATATAAACATATATAATATAATTATAACTTTGGTCTGGCAGATTACGTGACACCCAGAATGCATTGTTTAATGTCAACAAACATGGCACCACATATAGCTGGCAAATTGCTTTGTCACCAGTAATTGAAAATGTAAATATAACTATAAATACATAATGCTCCATACATGCATATATACATACATACATTAACTCAACATGAACTCAGACGGTAGGCAATTATGGTCACAGTCATGAAAACTTAGGACACTAAAGAGGCCTTTCTACTGACTCTGAAAAACACCAAAAGAAAGATGCCCAGCTCATCTGCATGAACGTGCCTTAGGCATGTTGCAAGGAGGCATGAGGACTGCAGATGTGGCCAGGTCAAAAATGTGCAATGTCCAGATTGCAATGTCTGTACTGTGAGACGCCTAAGACAGCGCTACAGGGAGACAGGATGGACAGCTGATCGTCCTTTCAGTGGCAGACCACGTGTAACAACACCTGCACCTGCATCGCCCCAAGACCGCCATGGTCTTGGGCGGTGTCACAGCATCATCGGACTGAGGTTGTTGTCATTGCAGGCAATCTCAACGCTGTGCATTACAGGGACGACACCCTCCTCCCTCATGTGGTACCCTTCCTGCAGGCTCATCCTGACATGACCCTCCAGCATAACAATGACATGACATGCTGCTCGTTCACCAGACATGCTGCTCGTTCTGTGCGTGATTTCCTGCAAGCCATGAATGTCAGTGTTCTGCCATGGCCAGCGAAGAGCCCAGATCTCAATCCCATTGAGCATGTCTGGAAAATGTTGGATCGGAGGGTGAGGGCTAGGGCCATTCCCCACCAGAAATGTCGAGGAACTTGCAGGTGCCTTGTTGAAAGAGTGGGGTAACATCTCACAGCAAGAACTGGCAAATCTCGAGCAGTCCATGAGGAGGAGATGAACTGCAGTACTTAATGCAGCTGGTGGCCACAACAGATATCGACTGTTACTTTGATTTTGACGCCCCCTTTGTTCAGGGACACATTATTCAATTTCTGTTAGTCCCATGTCTGTGGAACTTGTTCAGATGATGTCTCAGTTGTTGAATCTTTTTATGTTATTACAAATATTTAAACATGCCAAGTTCGCTGAAAATAAACGCAGTTGATAGTGAGAGGACGTTTCTTTTTTTGCTGAGTTTATATACATTCATACTGTATGTGGCTACAGTAGAAACGACAGCATGATATACAGAAAGTAAGGAACTTACTTTGATAGGAATGCACACATGTCCAAAGTTATTATGTGTAAGGAAAACAACAAGGAAGGCAAATCGAGCACCAGCATAAAAATGTTCCAATTCTTGGAAGACTGCAAATATATGCATACTTGATCTGCACAAACATGAGTGAAGTACGGTGGGGTCTCCTTGAAGAGAGAAGTTTATCCTTCTCAGTAAAGCCTCAAACATAAATTGTCCGCATCGCTGAAATTGACTATTTCTATGTGAATTAATGAGGAGGTGGATCAGACCTCAATTCAAACTGTTGTTAGAAAATACAACTTCTCAGAAAATAATTTGAAATTGACAAGTTCAAACACAGCCTACGGTGGGGTCTCCTTGAAGAGAGAAGTTTATCCTTCTCAGTAAAGCCTCAAACATAAATTGTCCGCATCGCTGAAATTGACTATTTCTATGTGAATTAATGAGGAGGTGGATCAGACCTCAATTCAAACTGTTGTTAGAAAATACAACTTCTCAGAAAATAATTTGAAATTGACAAGTTCAAACACAGCCTATAGATAATTATCAGGTAGCGCATGTTAACTGTCATGTTGGTAAATAACTGTCATGTTACTCAACTGTCATGTTGCGCATTTTGGAACAGTGAGTGCATTCTGACATCACGTGCATAAAACAACTCACGCTGGGGCGACCGTTAGAGGTATTTGGAACTTGCGTGTGAAAAGGTTAAAGTCACCATTGGCCTAATTGTGAAATCCCGGGCTGGTTTCCTTCCTCTCCGGCAACTGAGTTAGGAGGGATTCCTGTGTCTTTGTAGTGACTGGGTATATTGATACACCATCCAAAGTGTCAATAATAACTTCCCAATGCTTAACTGGTTAAGCAAATGTATACTCCTGAACCTATTTAGGCTTGCCATAACAAAGGGGTTGAATACTTATTGACACAAAACATTTCAGCTTAGAATTCTTCATTAATTTGTAAAAAATCACCACTGACATTATGGGGTATTGTGTGTAGGCCAGTGACCAAAACATGTCAATTTAATCAATTTTAAACTCAGGCTGTAACACAAACAATTGTGGAAAAGGGTCTGTACATTTCATTTTCAGGGCACTACTACTACTACTTATCCTTCATATTGTACAGGACTCTCACTAATGGGTGCAACAAATATACTTACAAGGAACGCCTTAAAACATGTTAATGAGGCAGTGATTTTTTCTCCTCCCAAATGCACCATCATTTGCTGTATGATGCAGTTAATATATAGCAAAACTGTAATACAGTACATTATTGTTGAATTGTATTCAAATAAAAACAGCAATTGCTAATCGTGAATATTTAATTATATTTAATTAAAACCCTCTTAGACCTCACTCCCCACTATCTGAATTATCAACTGCAGCCCTCATTCTCCACATACAACACCCGTTCTGCCAATCACATTCTGTTAAAGGTCCCCAAAGTACACACATCCCTGGGTCGCTCCTCTTTTCAGTTCGCTGCAGCTAGCGTCTTGAACGAGCTGCAGCAAACACTCAAACTGGACAGTTTTATCTCAATCTCTTCATTCAAAGACTCAATCATGGACACTCTTACTGACAGTTATGGCTGCTTTGTATGATGTATTGTTGTCTCTACTTTCTTGGCCTTTGTGCTGTTGACTTTGCTCAATAATGTCTGTACCATGTTTTTGTGCTGCTACCATGTTGTGTTCCTACCACTGCTATGTTGTCTTAGCTCTCTCTTTATGTAGTGTTGTGTCTCTGTTGTTGCGATGTGTGTTTTGTCCTATATTTATATTGTATTTATTTATTTAAATTTATCCCAGGCCCCCTTCCCCGCAGGAGGCCTTTTGCTAGGCCGTGATTGTAAATAAGAATTTGTTCTTAACTGACTTGCCTAGTTAAATAAAGGTTAAATAAAAATAAATAAAATATATTATAGCATACCAGCTGATATTTGGTGTTTTACATGACTTGCACTTTCGGCCTTAAGAAAGGCTTCTAAAGACTTCCAGGCAAAACAGGTCAAAAGGACATGGCAAAACACTCAACTGTTACAATTTTGAGACTTGTCACTCTGAATTGTCCCTGATATATAATTGTTAGGGAAGACCTACCACATAAGGGTGCAACAAATATAGCCTCCTACAAGACATACATCAAAATAGATTGACAAAAGAGAAACAGCAATATAATTCACCCACTGTGTTCAAATTTTTTGGCACTCCAAAAATGTGGTGTGGTACTATATTCTGAATTAGAGAAAGTTACTGGCAGCATTTGACCAGTGAGTTACTGTAGAGTTTCAGGACAAAGTTTGTAGTATTCATAAAATAGAGTATACAGTATTACCTTATTCTGTAGAGGTACATCATTCTCACTCACAGGTGCAACAAATATAGCCACTTACAAGGCACACCTTAAAATATGTTAATGAGCCTGAGTTTCTTTCCCCACCAACAACATTTTCCCACAATCCACCATAATTAATATTGTAAAACACATTTACAGTATTTTACTGAGAAGGTCTAAAGTGTTTTAATGTTGAAATTACAAAATGGTCTTAGTGTTCTGTAAAACAAATATAGAGTATTTTACTGTGAATTCTACAGTATAGTACTGTATTCAGTTTATACAATATCAATCTGTTGATTTATACACAAGGTTACTGATAAAATTATTATAACTCCAACCATTACACAGGCAGGCAGGCAGGTCCATACACACACCCTAACCAAAGACATAAGACTTGGTGCATGTCATACATACACTTTGTGTATGACACAAGTAATTTTCCAACATTTGTTTACAGATTATTTCACTTAAAATTCACTGTATCATAATTCCAGTGTGTCAGAAGTTTACATACACTAAGTTGACTGTGCCTTTAAACAGCTTGGAATAATCTAGAAAATGATGCCACGGCTTTAGAAGCTTCTGATAGGCTAATTGACATCACTTGAGTCAATTGGAGGTGTACCTGTGGATGTATTTCAATGCCTTCAATGCCTTGAAACTCAGTGCTTCTTTGCTTGACATCATGGGAAAATCAAAAGAAATCAGCCAAGACCTCAGAAAAAAATTGTAGACCTCCACAAGTCTGGTTCATTCTTGGGAGCCATTTCCAAATGCCTGAAGGTACAACGTTCATCTGTACAAACAATAGTATGCAAGTATAAGCACCATGGGATCACCCAGCCGTCATACCGCTCAGGAAGGAGATGTGTTCTGTCTCCTAGAGATGAACGTACTTTGGTGCGAAAAGTGCAAATCAATCCCAGAACAGCAGCAAAGGACCTTGAAGATGCTGGAGGAAACAGGCACAAAACTATCTGTATACACAGTAAAATCAACATAACCTGAAAGACCGCTCAGCAAGAAAGGTGACAACACTCCAAAACCGCCACAAAAAAAGCAAGACTACAGTTTGCAACTGCACATGGAGACAAAGATCATACTTTTTGGAGAAATGTCCTCTGCTGTTTTAAGTTCCTAGGCGTACACATCACAGACAAACTGAATTGGTCCACCCACACAGACAGCATCTTGAAGAAGACGCAGCAGCGCCTCTTCAACCTCAGGAGGCTGAAGAAATTCGGCTTGTCACCAAAAGCACTCACAAATTTCTACAGATGCACAATCGAGAGCATCCTGTCGGGCTGTATCACCGCTTGGTACGGCAACTGCTCCGCCCACAACCGTAAGGCTCTCCAGAGGGTAGTGAGGTCTGCACAACACATCACCGGGGGCAAACTACCTGCCCTCCAGGACACCTACACCACCCAATGTCACAGGAAGGCCATAAAGATCATCAAGGACAACAACCACCCGAGCCACTGCCTGTTCACCCCGCTATCATCCAGAAGGCGAGGTCAGTGCAGGTGCATCAAAGCTGGGACCGAGAGACTGAAAAACAGCTTCTATCTCAAGGCCATCAGACTGTTAAACAGCCACCACTAACATCGAGTGGCTGCTGCCAACACACTGACTCAACTCCAGCCACTTTAATAATGGGACTTGATGGGAAATGATGTAAAATATATCACTATCCACTTTAAACAATGCTACCTAATATAATGTTTACATACCCTACATTATTCATCTCATATGTATATGTATATACTGTACTCTATATCATCTACTGCATCTTTATGTAATACATGTATCACTAGCCACTTTAACTATGCCACTTTGTTTACATACTCATCTCATATGTACATGTATCGTTCAAAAGTTTGGGATCACTTAGAAATGTCCTTGTTTTAGAAAGAAAAAGCTAATTTTTTGTCGATTAAAATTACATGAAATTGATCAGAAACAGACAACTTAATTCCTCAACTGGTAGCATCATTAAATAGTACAGACAAAACAGCAATCTCAACGTCAACAATGAGGCGGCGGCTCCGGGATACTGAAAAGAGTTTTCAGATGTGCTAACATAATTGCAAAAGGGTTTTCTAACGATCAATTAGCCTTTTGAAATGATACACTTGGATTCGCTAACACAATGTGCCATTGGAACACAGGATATGGTTGCTGATAATGGGCCTCTGTAGATATTCCATGAAAATAAAGTATTTTTAAGCTACAATAGTCATTTACAACATTAACAATGTCTACACTACTTCTGATCAATTTGATGTTATTTTAACCTGTTATGGATGATGCGAATTTTCGCAGCTTTTTGTTAAAAATCGCGCAACATTTCAAAGTCCTGCTACTTATGCCAGGAATATAGTATATGCATATGATAAGTATGTGTGGATAGAAAACACTGAAGTTTCAAAACTGGTTAAATCGGGTCTGTGGCTATAACAGAACGTGTTTAGGAGTAAAAATCCTTGGTAAAACTGTTTACCAAAAACAAACAAAAAATATTCGTCCGCCATTCAATGTATTGTTAAAGGCGACCTAAAATAATGCCTACAGCTTCCACACGATGTCGCCATTGCTGTCATTTTCTGATTTATTTATCCTTGGTTACAACACGAATAAGCCCCTCCTTTCTTGAGGCGCACCACAGTATGTTGTGAAACTGAAAAAATGGACGATGATTTCCAGACTTGCTGCTATCGAATACAGATCGCCCCGTGATCAATTTGATACATCATTAACGTTTATTAATACCTAAAGTTGGTTTAGAAAAGTCGTTTGAAGTGATTTGTAAAAGTTTATAGGCGACTTTTGTAATTTTAAAAAGTGACGTTGCGTCTTGTAAATAGACTTTTTGCAGCATCAGACTGGCCTTCAGCAAATGACATTTTGGGTATACAATGACGGATTTAATCGGGAAAAATACCCAATTGTGATGTTTATGGGACATATAGGAGTGCCAACAAAGAAGCTCGTCCAAGGTAATGAATGTTTTATATTTTATTTCTGCGTTTTGGGTAGCGCCGGCTACCGCAAAATCTGTTGTTTACGTGTCGTGCTGGTATTTTGGGGGAGTGCATGCTATCAGATAATAGCTTCTCATGCTTTCGCTGAAAAGCATTTTACAAATCTGACTTGGTGGCTAGATTCACAACGAGTGTAGCTTTAATTCAGTACCTTGCATGTGTATTTTTATGAAAGTTTGAGATTTATCGAGTACTATACTCAAGTACTATAGGTGGCGCTCTGAAATTTCCGCTGAGCGGTCCCTGTGCAGGGACCACCTCGATATTCATGGACAATAAGTGCCTTTCTTTCAAAAACAAGGACATTTCTAAGTGATCCCAAACTTTTGAATTGTAGTTTATATTTTTTGTATTTTAATGATTGGAAAAAACAAATTGTCTTCCAAATTGTATTTGAAAGTTTTTTCAAATACTTAATTCAAATACTAGTTTAATATACACGCAGGGAGTGAAGAAACTGGGTTTAATAATAATAAGAAAAAAATACAAAACAGGAGAAGCTTTCTGAACAAAACCAAAACTGCTTGATGACTGAGGCATATATGAAGGGAGAGTAATCAGGGTGGTGTTGAAGTCCAGGTGTGCTTAACAACGGGCAACAGGTGTGCGCAATGTGGGTTGCCAGGACCAGTGGTTAGTAGACCGGCGACGGCGAGTGCCGGAGCGGTATTAGTCATGAACGTACCCCCCATTGCGCGGCCCCAGTCGCAGGATGATGCAGGCCAGGGGGACGGTCCTGAGGGCAAGGAGTGAGCCAGTCGGCGAAGGTGGATACCCCTCCCACCCCATGAGATCTGAGGAGATAGGTGGGATTGTGTCATGGCGAACGGCATCAGCCAGGGGACCAGGAACGACCGGCCTGTCGTGGAAATACTAATCAATAATGAGGAGAGACAAGGTCAATCACCAATCAGGACATTACTTTATTTAAAACGTATTAATAATGTTATTATTAATGTTGATTAATTATTGCAATAATGAAGCTGGTCGACGAACCACCCTTAGATGATTTGTTGAGAGCCCAACGAGCGGATTTGAGCCACAGCACTTTACAATAAAGTACATCCTCCTGAATGTTCATGACAAACAGATGTATGGAATGGGTCACAAGGTTAGAATTTGTATGAAAGAAACTAATCATTCACAGATGACAGTATCTGCTGTAAAGACTGTTCTCATTGTGTAGAAACCAGGGTCTGGCCCTAATCAAGGTTCCTCTCATAATTATCCATACCCGAGCCATCTCTCCCCGATACCTTCCAGTGAAACCAGAGCCATGTCCCTCACATGAATGGAACGTGGCCTAAGGCATCGTAAATCTACAGTCAGCATTAAGCCCCAGAGGCCAAATTCAGAAGACCACACACAGATGAGAGTGTTCTAAAAACCATATTCTACCCCATAAAACCACAATTTGATGCAATAACAGTATTATAACATAATCTTGTAATTTATCTCTCTCATAGGCCTGAGTTAGTTGGGAGCTGGAATCTGTATGTCATCTTGATTACTCTCCGGGTGGAGCCTCACATGTGTGGCGTTTGACACCTCTGCGTGCTGGAACACTCGTCCACTACAGGGGCCTCGGTCTGGCTCGGAGTCCACGGAGCAGAGCAAGGGCCAGCTGAAATCCCAGGACGCACGGGAAGGGAGTCAAACCGGTGGAGGAGTGACAAAATTAGTTCTGGGCGTATTCCGCCAATGGAAGAAACCGGGCCTGGCAGTTACTCCTTAGAAAAATCCCCATCTTCTGGTTGGTCTTCTCCACCTGCCTGCCAGACTGAGGCCGGTACCCAGGTGTGAAGCTGACCGTGACCACGGTCGGAGGCGATGTCCTCCGGAAGGCCATAGTGCCGGAAGACCTGCTGGAACAATGCCTCAGCAACCTGGAGAGCGATAGGGAGACAAGTGAGAGGGATAAAACGGCAGGATTTAGAGAATCTGTCCACAACAACAATAATAGTGGTGAAACCATCAGACAGAGGGTGATCAGTAACAACATCTAATGGACAGAGGGGACCAAGGCCACTGAGGTACGGGAAGGAGTATCTCTGCTGGAGCATGCCGGGGAGATTATGTGTCCAAACAGAGCATGAATGGACATAGCGGGTGACGTCCTGTGCCAAGGTGGGTCACCAGTACTTCATGGAGATGGATTGAATAGTGCAGGTGATGCCTGGGTGTCCAGCGGCAAGGGATATGTGCACCCAGGCAAACAGGCAACCTCTCACCTCCGTGAAGATGGAGATGCACTCAAGTGGGCAGTTAGCAGGCCCGGGTTCCCTCTACAGAGCCTGGCAGATGTCCACATCTACGTCCCAAAACAGGGGGCCAACGATATGGAAGGATGGAATGATGGACTGGAGGGCACTCACAGGACTTTCAACTGATGTGGAACCACAAGGTAAGGGAAATCAGGTCAACTGACATCCGGGTTCCCAGGTGGTTTGTTTTTATCCTCGACCAGGGGGGGGGTCATGACGTTGGAGCCACGGAAGGCAGAATATTACTTTATGTACAGAAGCAGTGATAAGGAATGGAAGGCTTTCTTGGTGCATGGGTCCCACGGTGAGGGTGAGTGGTTTTGTGATGTGCCTGATAGTGCCGGATAGTGCCGGATCCCAATGGATGTTTATCCAGGGCTTGGACCAGAACAGGAGAGTGGGAACACGGCGATGTTCAGGGAGGAGACTAGGGACTGGTCGACAAAATTCCCTCTGGCACCACTAGAGCCACAGAGACAACACCTGAGGGACGGCCAGCCAGTGAAATGGAAACCAGGAAGGATTTGGTGGAAAACGATGAAGGAATACTCACGCTTACCCTGGGAGACGGATGATCGCGGGGCCGTCCCTCTGTCCCAGTGGACTTTGGGTTGGGATGCACCGGACACTGCTGGATCCCCTCTTGGCCACAATAGGGACACAGACCAAGCTGTCTCCGGCGATGTCGCTCTGCCACGGGGAGGTGTGGTCACACCTGGTCACACCTGAACTCTCCATGAGTCCAGGCTCTGCCCCAGGAAGGCCAAAGGAGGAGGGTGAGGGGAGTTATGGCGCTCCCAAAGAAAGTTGTCCAGACAGATGGCCATCGCAATGAGCGCGTCCAAGTTTGTCGCCTCGGCATGCCAACTCCATCTGGACCTCCTCGCGCAGTCCTTTTCGGAATTGGGTGTGGAGCACCAGCTCATTCCAGCCACTGGAGGCTGCCACAGTCCGGAAGGTGAGGGCATACTCAGCAGCGGGTATGGGCACTCTGACGGAGTTGGAGTAGTCGCTCACCTCCCGCTCTGCCCTCTGGTGGATGATCAAAGATCGCCCCAAACAGAGCCATGAACCCCTTGAGGAACCCAGCTCTTCCTCTCTTCTCTCCCAGATGGCTGTAGACCACTCCAACACCCGCCCGGTCAGCAGGGAAATGACTGTAGCAACCTTGGACCTCTTGGTGGGGGCTCCCGTCTGATGAGTGAAATAGAGGGAGCGCTGGAGTAGGAAGCCACAGCATTTGGATGGAGTCCCGTCATACTTGTTGGGTAGACTGGTGGTAGAAGGCCCTCCACTAGTTGGAGGTGAATCTCTCAGGTGGTGTCGAGATGGTGGAGGACCTCATCCATAGCCACACCCAGTTGCACCAGCTGATCATGGTGTTGGTGGATGTGTCCTTGTTGGTGCACCGTCTGGGAGATATCCTTATCTTCTGCTGTTTCCATTTTTGAAGAGGCAGTATTCTGTAACATATATGCTGGGAGTCAGGAAAATGATGCATAAGGTGAGTTTAATAATAATAAAAAGCAGATAAACAATAATTAATTGAAGAAGAAAGTACAAAATAGGAGAAGCGTAACAAACCAAAACAAAACCAAAACCAATACTGCCTAATGACTGAGGGCTATATGAAGGGAGATTAATCAGGGTGGTGATGCAGTCCAGGTATGCTTAACGATGGGGAGCAGGTGTGTGCAATGATGGTTGCCAGGTGTGTGCAACGTGGGCTGCCAGGACTGGTGGTTAGTAGACCAGTGACGGCGAGCGTGGGAGTGGTAGTAGACGTGACAGTACCTGGGTTAAATACATGGGAATGTATTTGAGCCAGTGTACTTGAGTATTTTGTAATAAAAAAAATAAAAAAAAGGTTATCTACTTGACTGCATTGAAAATTAATTGAAATATCTGAAATAGTATTTGAACCCAGGTCTGATGGGCCTTTGTCGAAAGTAATGCACTACATAGGGAATTGGGTGCCAATTAGGATGCAGTCTTGGTAGTGTTTATTTCGAATCTTTCCATTTGAAAAAAAAAAGTGTTTATAATGGCCATATTGCACAGGGTCTTAGTGTGGATTACTATGGCAATGAGTCTAGGTCGTCATGATAACTCCATGGTGCATCAATGGGTGGATGGGTTTTAATGCAGACCACCAACCTAATCTGAGCGTCCTTTATAAAGGGCCAATTAGGTAACTCAAACCGCAGATGCAGAGTAGCTTAACATCAAATAAAAAACGTGTGTATGCGTCCGTGTTGTAGCGTCATCCTAACGCTGTCACAACCTGATCTGTTTCACCTGTCTTTGTGATTGTCTCCACCCAACTCCAGGTGTCACCTGTTTTCCTCATTAGTCCCTGGGTACTTATTCCTATGTTCCCTGCTTGCCAGTTTGTCTTGTTTGTCAAGTCAACCAGTGTGTTTTTCCCATTCGCCTGCATTTTCCTGCTTTCTGTTTTGCTAGTCCTCCCGGTTCTTACCCTTGCCTGTCTGGACTCTGAAACTGCCTGCCTAACCCTTCTGCCTGCCCTGACCTCGAGCCTGCCTGCCACTCTGTACCTTCTGGACTCTGACCTGGTTTTGATCTTTTGCCTGTCCACGACCATTCTCTTGTCTACCCCTTGGATTACAATAAATATCAGAGACTCAAACCATCTGCATTCCGTGTCTGCATCTGGGTCTCACCTTGTGCCATTATAAACTCTGCCTAATTGTAAAACTGATAAGGTCTTTGCTGTGTTGAAATTTTTCTGAATGATGAACATGGTAATATAAGTTCAGTAGTGCAGTACAGTAATGAAGATTAATTTTCTGCTTGCATGAATAAAAAACTATACATTGTGTGATGAGTAGAACAAAAAGATGCTAGTAAGAGTCTCTGTTACACAACTTTCATAAATATATGAATTCTAATTTGTGGTAAAGGCATCAGACCATGCTAGTTAGGTCAGTATCAAGGCTGCAACAACATTTGAGCCATATTCTAATTGTGAATTATCTCGATGTTCATAACCCCAAACAAGTACATTGTTATTACTCTTTAATAAGCAGTGTAATAGCTGCTTTAGAAAAGAGAACAGATCATCAGACATTGTGCAATAATTCACATAATTCTCTGCTGACAAAATGGCCACTCCTCATGCTGATCAGCACGTTAGTCAATGGAAACATTTTGAATGATTCTCAATGTCTTAGAGGGCCAAATTAATAGAGTATTGGCTAGCGCTCACATTTGCTCCTAACAAAGAACTAGGCTCCATCCCAAATGGCACCGATTTTCTATTTCTGCACTAGTTTTGACCAAGGCCTATACGGGTCTGGTCAAAAAACATGCACTGTATAGGGAATAGGGTGCCATTTGGGACTCAACCCTATAGATCAAAGCCAAGAAGGGTCACAGAGTACATGATGACAAAATCATTTTGTTTTGGTCAGCTGAATTTTCAAACTGCTTCCAGTGAAGTTATAATACTCAATATTGGAATATAAAAAACAACTACAATTACTGTTGTTAACTTAGTGGTTTAACCACATTCTAGTATATGTGATTGAGGCACCAAAACAACAACAGCAACCAAAATCACAGCCATCCAGTCAAAGTCCTGTGTATCACCAGGGACAGTTCCTATTTGCATGACTCTGTTGACACCATGTGTTTATAAGCATGCAATCACAGCTTCTGACCCTACACGCGCACGTACACACGCACACATACGGAAACCAGAATCCATTCCACCCCTTTAACCATGGGCTAGGCATCTGGGCATGGGGCATGCTTAGGCAGCGTAGCTAATCAGTGAAGCCAAGTTGCCTCCTTTGACAGAGAAAAATCCCATTCTGGGTCTGTTGACACACACGCACACACACATACATGCACACACACACGCTGCACATGACTGGCAGCCGCGTGGCTCTAGCAGGGGATGAAATGAATTAGACACACATCTAAATAGACTCTGTCATGTTGCATTGCACTTACTCACAGCCATTTTTAAAGGGGAATGTTAAGAAGTCTCCTATCACCTTCAAATACTGATAACTTTCTGTTACTTGGTATTTTGCAAGGTGTGCTGAAGAGTTTTCACCTTACTGCATATTTGCTTTGGAAATAACTGGCTACAGTAGTTCTGGAGTTAGAAAGTTCACAGTTTGATATTCCCTCTCAGAGAGATGCACAGCTCTCCTCTCCTCTATGTGAATTGATTTTAACATCTAAGCATGGACTATGAACAGTATAGCCACAATATGTCATACCAACTTGGTCTAGTAGTACCCAAAGAGATGATCACAGCATAATCAAACAATGTTATCAATACCGTTATTGCACGTGTTACGATAAAAGCATGACATAAACATTACATGAAACATTGCCCTAAAATAAATGAAATGCTGAAACTATGAAAATAATGTGTTGATGTACTTGGTCAAGATTACGTTAACTGTGCTGATCATTGCCGATTCAAGGCGCCTGCACACATACGGTACCAGTCAAAAGTTTGGACATACCTACTCATTCCAGGGTTTTTCTTTATTTTTACTATTTTCTACATGGTAGAATAATAGTGAAGACATCAGAACTATGAAATAATACATATGGAATGGCGTAGTAACCAAAAAAGTGTTAAACAAATCAAAATGTATTTTATATTTGAGATTCTTCAAAGTCGCCTCGATGACAGCTTTGCACACTCTTGGCATTCTCTCAATCAGCTTCATGAGGTAGTCACCTGGAATGCATTTCAATTAATTAACAGGTGTGCTTTTTTAAAAGTTCATATGTGGAATTTCTCTCCTTCTTAATGTGTTTGAACCAATCAGTTGTGATGTGACAAGGTAGGGGTGGTATACAGAAGATATGGCAAGGTTATGGCAAGAACAGCTCCAATAAGCAAAGAGAAGCGGCAGTCCATCAATACTATAAGACATGGTCAGTCAATGCGAAAAATGTTGAAACTTTGAAAGTTTCTTCAAGTGCAGTCGCAAAAGCCATCAAGTGCTATGATGAAACTGGCTCTCATAAGGACCGCCACAGGAAAGGAAGACGCAGAGTTACCTCTGATGTAGAGGACATGTTCCTTCGAGTTAAATGCACCTCAGATTGCAGGCCAAAAAAATGCTTCACAGAGATCAAGTAACAGACACCTCTCAACATCAACTGTTCAGAGAAGACTGCATGAATCAGGCCTTCTTGGTTGAATTGCTGTAAAGAAACAACTATGGGCTATTGTGTGTAGATTGAGTGAAAAAATAATTTTATACATTTTACTGATAAGGCTGTAATGTAACAAAATGTGGAAAAAGTCAGGGGGTCTGAATACTTTTCGATTGCACTGTATATACAGCCGCAACTGTTAATTTCACTAACCGACCTAGTCTTGATTACGATAAAGTTCTGCCTTTGGCTTAGTATGAAATGTAGCCGTAATGCTGAGACAACATTGGTATGCACTATGTTCTATTGCTCTTGACTGTTGCTAGGCTGCGCCCATTACTACTATGCTTCCTCCTTGCAGTTCTAAACTTCACCATCTCTTTGCATAGCCCACCACATGCACTGTTATTCTTAATCAAAACTGGATGGACCCATAACAAATTACTTTGGGAATAAATATCACTGAATGATGGAAATATTGTAATTAAGTAGGCTAATGCAATTGAAGTCATCAAATGGTTGTTTACTGAAACTCCCAATGTCATCCAATTATTACAATACATTTTAAGCAATAGCCTACCCGCGTGGGGTCAATTAGTCCAGCACCATTTTTTGCTGCTTTGAGAGAAGCATGTGGACACTCTTGATCAATCAATGTCCACTATTTCTTTTCACTAAATCTCCATTTTGGATATTGGTTAGGCTACAATTAGGCTATGGAAATGTTAGCTAAGTTGAGGTGAGTGCTGCTCATGATCATGTTGTCTAGTTGGCTCATTTATTAGCACTGATCATAGCATTTTGACAGCATGTTATGTAGCTTAACAAGTGGAATTGTTTGTGTTTCACGTGCAGTTGCTTTGTCGCCTAGGCCTACTCCCGAACAAAAGCCTGTGACTTGTCTTAATCAATCAATATGATTTGATTTCACTGAATCTCTGTCTGTATATTTGGTTAATTCTCTGAATGGGCAAATAAATGGAGGTGGTATAGCTATTAATTTGCTCATCTGTCACTGATCAGGAACATTTAGTATGCAATAATGTAGCCTAAATCAAGTGAGAGACAAAAAACTTTTGAAATAAATGTCTATTATTTTAAAGGGTATAAGAGAGAGAGTATCATATTACAGCAGTGTGAGACAGAGGCATACAGTAAACTGTACAACAACACAGTGACCCTTGGTAAAGTACAAACAAAATAACAGTGTAGGTTTTGACGGCATCATAAATCATAGTCCTAATGGCAGGCAGTGAGCCCAATAGTGTTGTGAGGGCACATGGAGTCTACTATCCTTCCTCCTCCCCTGTCCCTTGCCTACGTCTGTGTCCCAATTTACACCCTATTTAGTGCACTACTTTTGACCAGAGCAAAAATAATGGACTATGTAGGGAATATGGTGTCATTTGGGACGCAAACCATGTTTGCTGTTCTTCTGATATAGGCTGCAGAAAGTGGAACGGCCATGTCAGACAAAACACAAGAGACCAACAAAATAGATAAAAGAGTGTGGCGTTATAGCAGGAACAGCAGCATCTTATGGGTAAAACCTGGTACTTTAACAATAATTTATGGTAAATAATGCAAGCAACTTCAATAGCTATTTTCTCTGAACAGGGGGAGAAAAAAAAGACCAGATTCTCATGGAATACATTACATAGGATGAAGAAGCAATACCTCAAGCCGCAGCTCCATATTACTTGTCAGACATAGATAACTGGTTGTTGGGGTGGGATTGGCATGGAGTGTGGGGGGTCCGTGGGTGGCTTTTTTTTTTAACCATTTCCCATGTCTTGCGCAATGGTAGGAAGAATTATGGTCCAAATCAGATGTTGGTTACTGTATTTATTAGGGCTGTCCAACAATTCAAATAATTAGTTGTGATTAATCACATGATTTTCTGTAGTTAATTGCGATTAATCACACTTTTTGAATTTGTTAAGATGTTGCCCTAAATATTTTGCATTTAAAAAGCAGTGCATTGTGTTATAGGCATACTCTACTTTGATTGTAAGGGACGGAAACACAAATAACACAAATAATCAATCAGAATGTTTTTAGTAGCATTTTCACCAGAACATAAACCTCTACCATTCATTTCAGTCCTCCTATTACTTTCCACTGAGCCAGTTGCTAAGACAAACAAGCCTGCTGACATTTTCAGATGATAAAGATGACCCCCCACTGCATTCAACAGTCCTCCATGTTGATGCAGGGCTCTGCTTTGTAACACTCCACACATTTCTCATTGGACTCCTCCTCATCAGACTCAGACTCTGAACCCAACAATTAGGCCTCTTTCTTCTTTGGTGGCTCTGACTTTGTTGCTTACTCAGGTTGCTGTGCAGGCCTCTCTTCCTTCAATAACATTTGACCAGAACCCACACCTCCTCACTCTCAGCTCTGGGAAGGTACTTCAGATCTTTAAACCTTAGGTCGTGCTGTGGTGTTCTTCAGCCATGTGACGTTGGTGTTTTCCTTGTGTTTCTCCAAGTCTGTGGTGAATGTCAGCTTGAATCTTACCACGTCGGCAGGGTCACCAGCGGAGCTGTCCGTCACCCGCAAGAGATGGCACAAAGCCGGCAGGACCAGTGAACAGGAAATGTACTTCTCTCCTCCCAGGATTTCAGTCAAGTACATGTACCTGCATTGGAAGATAATACATTTTTAAAAACGCAGTCAATTGTTTCTCCAGTTCAGCTGTGGTTGGCATGGTGATGTTGGTCAACTGTTGGGCCAGAGCATCTCTGTGGTTGTTGGTTTCTGTGCACACACTTGACCATTTCCAGTGTGAAATTCCATATTGTTGTGACGGCTTGTGTGAGTGACTCCTTCTGTTGCCCATTTGCAACTTGCTGTTGTTCTAACTCTGCAGCGCTTGAAAATGAACAGCGTCATGCATTTTAAATTAATCACACACGTTAACTTTGACATACCTATTTGTTGACAATTCAGTGACTCCTATACATTAGAAGGGCCAATTTGGGTGCATTCAATTAGCCTAATGTCAAAAGTTTTAGGAATGCTAATATTAGCTGTTTCTAACTACATAAACACTTTCAGAATGATCTGAGATGGTGGGTGTTGTCACTAGCTGAAATGACATGGAACGACTCATTTTCGGTGTTGTACGTGGCCATTAAGCGAGCAACACATATAGCACAAACAGGCAGTCATATCATCTTGTTGTGTGGCAGAAAAACAATCTATCCACAAATAACATATGATCCATCATAATCACGTTTGGCTACTAGAAAAGCCTTATATAAATCCGGTGTATGGTTACTTCTCAGGTTACTGCTGAAATGTATTGATATAGTGAAGAAAAGCAATGACAGTGTCTCTCCTTTTTTGTTCCTATGTGTGTGTGTGTGTGTGTGTGTGTGTGTGTGTGTGTGTGTGTGTGTGTGTGTGTGTGTGTGTGTGTGTGTGTGTGCGTGCGTGTGTGTCTATGTGTGTTTACTTGTGAAAGTAAAGGGAACAAATATAATCATTTTGTATTTTAATTGAAAGGCTGTGAAGCCTGAGGATCACAGTGAACAACACTATGGGGCCTCTCTGATTTAGATGCCCCGGGGGGATAAGATCAGAGGGTGTGGGCCTGGGCTGTGGATGCTCTCCATCCACTTTGGAGAGGAGAGAGGAGAAGAGATGAGGGGAGAGCGTCCAAAGCCATTCTCACTCCCTCTCCTCTCCTCCCGCTCTTGTTGCTGTTGACATGGGCCATCAGAGGAAGGGTTTTTAATGTACAGTCTCATTCACTGTGTAAGGGATTAGTCCAGTGCTCCGCCAGAGATGGACTCAGACTGGCCCCTATTACTAAATCCTCCAGTGATGCTGTCGTATTATCATCTGGAAGTTTTTTTTTCCATGGCTCCAACACTAGTGGATGGACATGAACTACTGGCGTGACGCACTAATCTTTCTGCTACAAAAGTAAAAAAAAAAAAAACTGACATGACGAATTGAAAAGGGGTTGGGAGAGAGTAGAAAAGCATTTCTTCCTTTTTTTCCCCCGGCTGCATAATTTAGTTCCTATTATCAACATCATTCGGACATTTTTTTTATGATGATAATTTGGAATTCTGGGGTTGGCGCTGCTAATCCATCGGCATTACACTTTGCCGAGGGATTACTGAGTGACAACTTCAAGTGAAACGAAAGATGTAAGGGCCTCTTAAGCCGTGTTCCTATTAGGAGCCACAGTATGATGTGACACCGTAGCAGGCTTCATTGCACACTTGCCAACTAGTTGTGGTCCAAAATTATCAGCACCCTTAATAAAGATGAGAAAAAAAAGACTGCATGAAATAAATAATGCAAATACTGAGCTATATTGTACGCATACATTTTTTAAAATGAAAATCACAGAACGAATTGGAAAGGATATTAGACAATTCCTCCATAGACAATCTTCCCAGATCCTTGATATCCTTCGCCTGTGCTTGTGGACGGCCCTCTTCAATTAAAACCACAGGTTTTCAATGGGGTTTAAGTCTGAATACTTTGATGGTCATTGCAAGTGTAGATTTTTGCTATTCGTTTTTTTCTGCATATGCATCTTTCGTTCAACGCCAAACCCACCACTAGTGTGCGTGGCCAAAGATCTCTATTTTTATGTCATCTGACTGTAGCACCGAATCCAATCCAAATGTCAATGTCAGTTAGAGCTTACATTTGTTGGATGACATGCAAATATAACTGTTTGGTCACACACGTCGGTGATGGGTTTGGCATCGAAAGAAACACGCCTGTGCAGAAAATAACCCCACACCTACTTTAATCGTATGGGACTATTTCGTTTCCACTGGTCAACGGCATCAAACTTGGTCGCAAGAGGAAGTGCATCTTCCAGCAAGACAACAACCCCCAAGCACACAAAGAAATGGTTAATTGACCACAAAATCCAAATTTTGCAATGGCCAATTTTGCACACCCCATTGAACAACTATCTGAATTGAAGAGGGGAGTCCGTAAGCAGGGACAAAAGATAAAGGATTTGGAAAGATTCTGTATGAAAGAATGGTCTCCAAGAATGTGTTCTCCAATCTCATTAAACATTTAGAAAAAGCCTTGGTGCCATTATCCTCGCTAGGTGAGGTAAGGAAAACAGATGGGTGCCAATAAAATAATACAATTTCCAAATGTAGTTTTGCATACAATATACAGTAGCTCAGTATTTGCATTATTATTGAGCGTGCCAATCATTTTCGACGTGACTCTATACCCTCAGAGATAAACTCTCCAGTGCACATAGGCAAAATGTATTTATTTATTTTTCTGACTAGTTTCCAACTACTTCCACACACATCACTTATCACACTTATATTTGGGGGTAGGGGAAAGGAGGCTAAAAGTTTCCTTTTGATACTCCAACCCATCAACCTCTCTGCCTCTGCCACTGACCTTCACTATCTGTATGACTGAGCGGAAGAGATGTTTAATGCCAAAGCTATGCTGCTTTATCCAGGCCCAGACTTCCAGCCAACAGAGCTAGTTTAATTAGGTTCTACTTGCCCTGAACCAGCTAAAATCCTCTCAGGTGTTTATAGTGTTTTTAATCCCTTGCTTTTAACAAAATCATAAAAAGTTTTATATTCTTCCAAGGACGTTGAATGCTGCATAGAATAACGGGGTGTTTGTGAATACTGTATGTGGTAAATCACCTCAATGTAATTCATTTTAGAATGACCCAATCATGCCCCCTCTCTCTCCTCTAAAAAGAAGGAAGTGAGAAAAAAAAGCACCTTCCCATAAATTCACTCAAAATGTGATTTTTTTCCTGAGGCTACTATACCATCAAATAAGATTGATTCCTACACGAAATTATGAAAAAAAGACACACAGGAGGGTAAGAAGAGAGGAGAGGGAAAAAAGGAATCTTGCAGCCAGTTTAAGACACATCGCTTTACTCTCACGTACGTGCTTCTGTGTGTTTCGCCCCGGCAAGGGCCAAAGTAACTGCTCAATCCCAGGTAATTAACCCAGGGAACACTCTAGCGCAACACACACACACTGCAATCCTTTAAGCACAACACTCCATTAGTCATATCCCACAAGGCCTTGCAAATGACAGGCAGGACAAACAGAGTGGGGATCCTAGGGCTGTGGCAGTAGTACCAGGAGGGAGAGAAGACTTACCCGCATAAAATGTTGCGTAGAGGCCAGTTTAAAACTATGTAATCGCATCTGATTGAAGTTTGCTAAGACTACTTTTTCACTGTGGGTAAAGGTCCCAAAGTTTAGAAATTCCACTAGAAGAGTATTTGGAACTACGATATATGTCTCCTTTTGTGACAGACATTTTTGGGGAATGACTTATCACAGTAATACAGGATAGGTTAATGTAAACCTACAGTACCAGGGCATCACTTTTTTGAAAGAGTCACAGCTTTGATATTTATAACACATCCAAGCAGTCTGTTGAAAGGACATCTACACTCTTAGAAAAACATGGTTCCACAACGGTTCTTCTGCTGTCCCCATAGGAGAATAATTTTTGGTTCCAGGTAGAACCCTTATAGGTTCTATATTAAACCCAAAAGGGTTCTACCTGGAACTCAAAAGGCTTTTTCAAAGGGTTCTCCTATGGGGACAGACGGAGAACCCTTTTATGTTTTAGATGCCAACTTTTTTTTAAGAGTGTACCATAAGTATTCACACCCTTGGATTTCTTCAAATGTTATTGTTACAAAGTGTGATTGAAATGAATTTTGTCAACCATCTACACACATTTTTGTGGCTCAGATAAGTTTTCACCCCCTGAGTCATTACATTTTAAACCAGCTTTGGCAGTGATTACAGCTGTGAGTCTTTTTGGGTAAGTCTGTTACAACTTTTCACACCTGGATTGCCTAATATTTGACCATTATTCCTTTCAAAATTATTTTAGCTCAGTCAAATTACTAGACATCCATTTTGGAGTCTTGCCATAGGTTATCAAGCAAATTCAAGCAGAAGTCAAAACTGCAACCAAGCCATTTATCTATGTCCACTGTCTTCTTGTTAATATATACACTGCTCAAAAAAATAAAGGGAACACTTAAACAACACAATGTAACTCCAAGTCAATCACACTTCTGTGAAATCAAACTGTCCACTTAGGAAGCAACACTGATTGACAATACATTTCACATGCTGTTGTGCAAATGGAATAGACAACAGGTGGAAATTTTAGGCAATTAGCAAGACACCCCCAATAAAGGAGTGGTTCTGCAGGTGGTGACCACAGACCACTTCTCAGTTCCTATGCTTCCCGGCTGATGTTTTGGTCACTTTTGAATGCTGGCGGTGCTTTCACTCTAGTGGTAGCATGAGACGGAGTCTACAACCCACACAAGTGGCTCAGGTAGTGCAGCTCATCCAGGATGGGACATCAATGCGAGCTGTGGCAAGAAGGTTTGCTGTGTCTGTCAGCATAGTGTCCAGAGCATGGAGGCGCTACCAGGAGACAGGCCAGTACATCAGGAGATGTGGAGGAGGCCGTAGGAGGGCAACAACCCAGCAGCAGGACCGATACCTCGGCCTTTGTGCAAGGAGGAGCAGGAGGAGCACTGCCAGAGCCCTGCAAAATGACCTCCAGCAGGCCACAAATGTGCCTGCTCAAACGGTCAAAAACAGACTCCATGAGGGTGGTATGAGGGCCCGACGTCCACAGGTGGGGGTTGTGCTTACAGCCCAACACCGTGCAGGACGTTTGGCATTTGCCAGAGAACACCAAGATTGGCAAATTCGCCCCTGGCGCCCTGTGCTCTTCACAGATGAAAGCAGGTTCACACTGAGCACATGTGACAGATGTGACAGAGTCTAGAGACGCCGTGGAGAACGTTCTGCTGCCTGCAACATCCTCCAGCATGACCGGTTTGGCGGTGGGTCAGTCATGGTGTGGGGTGACATTTCTTTGGGGGGCCGCACAGCCCTCCATGTGCTCGCCAGAGGTAGCCTGACTGCCATTAGGTACCGAGATGAGATCCTCAGACCCCTTGTGAGACCATATGCTGGTGCGGTTGGCCCTGGGTTCCTCCTAATGCAAGACAATGATAGACCTCATGTGGCTGGAGTGTGTCAGCAGTTCCTGCAAGAGGAAGGCATTGATGCTATGGACTGGCCCGCCCGTTCCCCAGACCTGAATCCAATTGAGCACATCTGGGACAGCATGTCTCACTCCATCCACCAACGCCACGTTGCACCACAGACTGTCCAGGAGTTGGCAGATGCTTTAGTCCAGGTCTGGGAGGAGATCCCTCAGGAGACCATCCGCCACCTCATCAGGAGCATGCCCAGGCATTGTAGGGAGGTCATACAGGCACATGGAGGCCACACACACTACTGAGCCTCATTTTGACTTGTTTTAAGGACATTACATCTAAGTTGGATCAGCCTGTAGTGTGGTTTTCCACTTTAATTTTGAGTGTGACCTCCATGGGTTGATAAATTTGATTTCCATTGATAATTTTTGTGTGATTTTGTTGTCAGCACATTCAACTATGTAAAGAAAAAAGTATTTAATAAGAATATTTCATTCATTCAGATCTAGGATGTGTTATTTTAGTGTTCCCTTTATTTTTTTGAGCAGTGTACATTTGTCACTCTGTGTCTGGTGGAAAGCAAACTGAACCAGGCTAGAATTTTGCCTGTGCTTAGCTCCATTCTGTTTATTTTTGTCCTGAAACTCCCCAGTCTTTGATGATGACAAGCATATGGTGAATGGTACTCAGTGATATGTTGTTTGATTTTCCCCAAACAAGCTTTTTATTCAGGAAAAAAGTGAATTGCCCTGTACCTCATTTTTTTCAGATATACTCCAGTGCCTTGTTGCAAACACGATGCATGTTTTGGAATATTTTTACTCTTTACAGGCTTCTTTCTTTTCACTCTATTGTTTATGTTTGTATTGTGGAGAAACTTCAATATTGTTTATCCAACCTCAGTTGTAATCACAGCCATTAAACTATGTAGCTGTTCAAAATCACAATTGTTCCTACGGTGAAATCCCTGAGCGGTTTTCTTCCTCTACGGCATCTCGGTTAGGAAATACACCTGTTCTTGTAGTGACTTGATGTATTGATACACTATCCAAAGCCTAAATAGTAACATCACTCATTCAATGTTTAGTTTTTAACCTATCAGTGCCTTTTTTTGCAAGGCATTGAATAAAGCTCCCTGTATTTTTATTTAACTAGCCAAGTCAGTTAAGAACAATTCTCAATGACAGCCTAGGAACAGTGGGTTAACTGTCTTGCTCAGGGGTAGAAAAACAGATTTTTACCTTGTCAGCTCAGGGATTTGATTTGAAGTCCAACACTCTAACCACTAGGCTACCTGCCACCCCTTATCTTTGTAGTTACTTAGTGGCTATGTTTTGAGTTTATTTTACCTTCTCAATCCAGGATCTTGTAAGGGATCATCATGGTCGATCTCTATTACAATACTCTCTACTGAGTTCCAAACCACCTCTGGAAGCAACGTCATCACAAGAACTGTTCGTCGGGAGCTTCATGACATCTGTTTCCATGGCTGAGCAGCCGCACACAAGCCTAACATCACCCTGCGCAATGCCAAGTGTTGGCTGGAGCGGTGTAAACCTCGCCTCCATTGGACTCTTAAGCAGTGAAAACATGTTCGTTGGAGTGATGAATCACGCTTCACCAACTGGCATTTGGGTTTGGCGGATGCCAGGAGAACGCTACCTGCCCAAATGCATAGTGTCCACTGTAAAGTTTGGTGGAGGTGGAATAATGATCTGGGGCTTTTTATCATGGTTTGGGCAAGGCCCCTTAAGATGTCCCTTCATTGGACCCAAGGTTACAGCATACAACGATATTCGAGACAATTCTGTGCTTCCAACTTTGTTAAAAAAGTTTGGGAAAAGCCCTTTCCTATTTCAGCATGATAATGCCCTCGTACACAAAGTGAGGTCCATACAGAAATGGTTTGTTGAGATCGGTGTGGAAGAACTTGACCTGCCTGCACAGAGCCCTGACCTCAACACCATCGAACATCTTTAGGATGAATTAAAATGCCGACTGCGAGCCAGGCATAATCTCACAACATCAGTGCCCGACCACGCTAATGGTTTTGTGGGTGTTGGGTGTTCCAGCAAGAGTGGACATCGAAATATTTATTTATTGAGGTATCAGGGAATGCTGTGTTCTTAGCGTGCAAAGAGAGCATTGTTGTCTTGAAAGACTACTGTACAACTTGTCATGACACTTCCAGATGAAGCATGCATAGAAATATAGGAATATGTCATCTGAGCAGAGTGCAAGTGCATCGAAAGTGTTGCTTTCTCAATTGCAAAAGCAGCAAGGACTTTTCACAAAACTGCATTCAGCAAACAACGAAATTGCAAGAGCTAGCTATGTGCTGTCCCACAAAATTGCTGATGGCGAATTCATTAAATAATGTTGAATTGACTCTGCAGCAATAGTTTGCCCCGACAAGAAAAAGCTGTTTTAAAATGTTTCCCTGTCAAGACGAAGAGTGACACGCTGTGTTGAGGACATTGCAGAGCATAGGGAACAACAGTGGGCGCCCGAGTGGCGCAGTAGACTAAGACAACTGCATCTCAGTGCAAGAGGCACCACTGCAGTACCTGGTTTGAATCCAGGCTGCATCACATCTGGCTGTGATTGGGAATCCCATAGGGTGGCACACAATTGGTCCGGGGTAGGCTGTAGTTGTAAATAAGAATGTATTCTTAACTGACTTGCCTAGTTAGGTAAAGGGTTTCTCCTTGGCCCTGGATGAGATCAGTGATGCACGTCACAGCTGTGGAGTTTCTTACGAGGCATAACCCCAGACTTTGAAATTACAGAGGAGTGTCACACGCTGATCTGTTTCACCTTTCTTTGTGCTTGTCTCCACCCCCCCTCCAGGTGTCGCCCATTATCCCCTGTGTTGTCTGTTGCCATTTAGTTTTGTTTGTGAAACCTACCAGTGTTTGTTCCCCTGCTCCTATCTGTTTCTTGCTCCTGTTTCCTAGTCCTTCCCGGTTTTGACCCTTCTGCCTGCCCTGACCCTGAGCCTGCCTGCCGTTCTATACCTTGCCCCACCTTCCTGGATAATTGACCCCTGCCTGCCCTAACAATGAGAGTGCCTGCTGTTCTGGACCCTTTGCACCCTTTCTGGATTACTGAGCCCTGCCTGCCTTTGAACTGTTGTTTGCCTGCCACTGTATTAGAAATAAACTTTTGTTTCTTCAACACTGCCTGCATCTGGGTCATACCTGAAACCTGATAAGGAGCTTGCTTCAGTGCAGTCAGTGAAGAGCACATCCACATAGAAAGGTTTATTGGAGGAGGATAATAAGTGTGTGGCAAAGCTGGGACTGCGTTTTCAAAGGTTATGCAGTGTGACCACTGATGGGTGCCCAAACTTGATAGGAAAAAGCGTTGGTCTTTTGAAAAGGATACAAGATCAAGTAGCTAAGCTTGTTTCCTGCATTACATTATTCATCAGGAGGTGCTCTGTAAATGTGTACTGAAAATGAGCCATGTTGTGGATACAGTCACTAAAGTGGGAAATGTCATAAGAGCAAAATCTTTAAACCAGAGACAGTTTGTCTCACTGTTGGAAGAGACAGAGTCGGGTCATGCAGATCTCTCCTACCCTACCACTCAGTGAGATGGCTGAGTTTGGGGAAGGTGCTTAAAAGGGTGTGGGATCTGAAGTCAGAGATTGCCGAGTTTTTGCAAATGAAAGCAATTCCCCTCAACTGCAAGATAAAGAACGGTTGGCTGATTTTGCCTTCTTTGTGGACATCATGGCCCTCATGAATTAACTGAATTCCAAACTACAAGGGAAGGGCCTTTTTGCACATCAGATGTACAGCCTTGTCAATGCCTTCAAGGGAAAATTACTCCTCCTGACCTGCCAAGTAGAAGCCAACAATCTCACCCACCTTCCGACACTACTAGTCTGTTCCCTATCAGATGACCGTTGGAAGAGGTATACAACGCTGGTGTGTGCTTTGAATGGTGAGTTTTGAGGATTTCAAAGTGTGGGAAAATGACATGCTGTTGGTTTCCTATCTTTTCACCTTCATTGTGGATAACGCTCCCACTGACCTGCAGCTTATCGATCTTCAGTCTGATGCAGTGATTGGAGAACTATTCAAAACAATGTCTCTAACGAGGTTCTATGCATCTTTCGATAAACAAAACTCTCCAAAGATTAGGAATCATGCTCAGAAAATGTTTGTACTGTTTGGGTCAACCTATGTATGTGAACAGACATTTATAGTGATGAAATATAACAAGTCAAGGCACAGATAATCTCTTCTTGACTCTCTCTTCTTGACTCAAATCCTGCGCATAGCTATGTCAGAAACTATACCTGACTTCACTGCTCTAGTCAATGCCCATCAGAAACTTCACTCCTCACACTTATTGAGTAGTTTAAATGTAATGTTGAGTTCTCTATTTCTTGTGTTTTTGTAAATACCCGTTCACAATAATTCTGTCCGTGGTGCTGAATGCACAGTGTACTTTTCCCCCCTTTAGTTCATTGCATGTGTAATAATGGAAATACCTACCAAAAGGAGAACATGGATGTGGTTTATTTCTGTGCATGTTAAAACTTCTTACGGCTGAAATCCCGTTAACAGGATCGATTTGACAACAGCCAGTAAAAGTGCAGGGCGCCAAATTCAAAACAACAGAAATCTCATAATTAAAATTCCTCAAACATACAGGTATCATACACAATTGTAAAGATAAACTTGTTGTTAATCCCACCACAGTGTCCGATTTCAAAAAGGCTTCACGACGAAAGCACACCATGCGATTATGTTAGGTCAAGTCACAGAAAAACACAGCCATTTTTCCAGCCAAAGAGAGGAGTCACAAAAAACAGAAATAGAGATAAAATGAATCACTAACCTTTGATGATCTTCATCAGATGACACTCATAGGACTTCATGTTACACAATACATGTATGTTTTGTTCGATAAAGTTCATATTTATATCCAAAATCTCAGTTTACATTGGCGCGTTATGTTCAGTAATGTTTTGCTTCCAAAATATCTGGTGATTTTGCAGAGAGCCATATCAATTTACAGAAATACTCATCATAAATGTTGATGAAAATACAAGTGTTGAGCATGGAATTAAATATATACTTCTTCTTAATGCAACCGCTGTGTCAGATTTCAAAAAAGCTTTACGAAAAAAGCACACCATGCAATAATCTGAGTACAGCACTCAGGGACCAAAACAAGCCATACAGATACTCGCCATGTTGGAGTACACAGAAGTCAGAAATAGCATTATAAATGTTCACTTACCTTTGATGATCTTCATCGGTATGCACTCCCAGGAATCCTAGTTCCACAATAAATGTTTATTTTGTTCGATAAAGTCCATAATTTATGTCCAAATACCTCCTTTTTGTTTGCGCGTTTAGTTCACAAATCCAAATTCACAAGGCGCAGGCACTTAGTTCAGACAACAGTTCCATTACAGTTCTTAGAAATATGTCAAACGATGTATAGAATCAATCTTTAGGATGTTTTTATCATAAATCTTCAATAATATTCCAACCGGACAATTCCTTTGTCTTTAGAAATGAAAAGGAACAGAGCTCGTGCTCACAGCCACGCGCATGACTTAGCTCATGGCATTCTGCCAGACACCTGACTCAAAGCTCTTATTCACTCCCCCTTCAAAAGTAGAAGAGTGAAACAAAGTTCTAAAGACTGTTGACATCTAGTGGAGGCCTTAGGAAGTGCAATCGGACCAAATTTCATACTGTATATTGGATCGGCAAAGAAAACCTACAAACCTCAGATTTCCCACTTCCTGGTTGGATTTTTTCTCAGGTTTTTGCCTGCCATATGAGTTCTGTTATACTCACCCATCAAAATCTACTAATAATATGCATATCCTAGCTTCTGGGCCTGAGTAGCAGGCAGTTTACTCTGGGCACCTTATTCATCCAACCTACTCAATACTGCCCCCCAGCAATAAGAAGTTAAAAAAGTAAAATAAGTAGCACATCTGGACATGATTTACACATATATCTTCCAACACAGTCATACACATGATGTATAATCCTGTAACATGATTCTGGCCTGCGATGGAAAAAATATATTCTAATATGGCCTTCCTTGGAAAATGATTGCCCAGGCCTGAACTAGTCGAAAGCCTTCGCAGAATTGTGGGGCCTAACTAATTAGATGTTCAACGAGCAGGTGTCCACATACTTTTGGTTATGTAGTGTACCTTAGCGATATCCGCTTCTGTGCCAAAGTCTTCTACCTAACTTGGGCTTGGCTGAAAGAGCCTGCCATGTAGAGTTATTTTATTTGTGATGTTATATGACAATTATCCTCTCTTAACCATTTTATAAAATGTCCCAGGAAATACAAAACCTTTCTGTGCATTGCTGGGGGAAAAAATCAGATACCACAGTAGAAACCACTTAAAGAAACCACGAGTAGAAACCACAAACAGTACATGGCCTACAATTGAATCCTACAGACGAAGAACCATATATGTGACATTTAAAAAAAAAAGAGATATACATGAAAAATCATTATTGGACACCATTTTTCTATAGTGAACCAGTTTCACAAGCTTTCCACGCGCTAATTAACAATCATTTTCAATTTAAAGATAGGCTCTCGTGGAATAACCGTTTATGTGCACCACTCAGAATGGACGGACAAGCGCACAACCTTTCTGTTGCTGATGAAAATCGCAGAAATGTGGGAAAGAAACGTAAAACAAAACTAAAAGAATGGAAAGACAGGCAAAGGAAGATCTTACGGGATGTGGGAAAACCCTATACAAATCGTAAGGGTCAAGAAAAAACTGGGAAAAGCTGTCCAAAAGAGGTATGTGGAAGAACCGTATATCAAACAATCAAGCTAGCCAGCTATAGAGTACAGTAACTAACATGTATGTTCTGGGTTGTCTAATTTGTAACTATAGAGAAAACATATTAGCTAAAGTTCGTTGGCTACTAACTCATACATTATCGTTACAAATGTTATTGCTAGATTATAGAAGAAACATAGCTAGCTACTTTTTCTCCGTCCACCGGATGATTCGACATGGCTACAGTAGCTAGCTAGTTACACTGTATCCTGCAGGGAAGAGCGTGTTCCACGACGTGCAGAAAGGATTGTGGAAAGTTGACTGATGAACGCAAGCTGCATCTGTTCAACAGGTTCGATGACGATGCAATGTGAAGAATTCAGGCACCTCCCAGATTCTGTCCTCAAGCGACCAGCTGGACTACAGATCACCTCAGTGAGATGGTTAAAAGTCACAGGTATTGCACAGAGAATAGTTTACTAACATCCCATCAACATGCAACATGTTGTTCTAACAATAAAATATCCTAATGCTTGACTGTGAAAGTTGTTTATTGATGTCAGGAACTTAAAATGTTTCTGTTCTAATTTCAGTTGAGGATCCTTGGAATCTGTACGCCAAATAGAGCCACAGTCTATTTGAGGGATGGAAGTCGTGGCTGATCTCCAAACCAAAATAAGGAGCTACACCTCAGCCTCCCTATTTTGCAAGCCACTACCCTAGAGCATATGAGAGTCCTCTGCCCATCAAAAAAAGCAAGTACCAAGATCTGATGACCATGCTCAACTACTTGCCAGCTGCTGCACGCTCTTTTTATGAATCACTGCAGAGTGAATAATTTGTTGTTAAACCAAGCTACATAATTAAACGTTTTTTTCTGTGAGTTTATGATCCCCTGAACCTGTATACTGTAGTATGTTGAATCTGTATACATTTCAGAAGACATGTCACCCCTATTGTAGGAAATTAAAAGTATCGTAGGTGTTTTCTATGTGAATCAATTTGTGTATGATTTGAACCAGCAGAATATATTGAATTAATTTAATTTTAAGATGTTGTTCCTAGTGTAGAAAATGTTATGTACAATGTGTTCTGTTGATAATTATTTGAACCTTTTTTAATCTGAATGAATTAAAAACAAATAAGTCATCACATACAGTATGTGAGTATTCATTTGATCTTGATTCCCTTTTTTTATTCATTACAATATACACTGTCTCTCTGTCACCACATTTAGCATTAACTCTAAGCAGTTACTACTTATTTACTGCTGTCATCTCAGTGCAGAAGGACATTTCTTGCCTTTAGCATGGGTTTAACACAATTCACAACTTAATTGCTGATCATAGTGTTAAACACAAAGAGAATGGTTTTCTGAACGTTTTGTAATATTGACCTTAGGGACCTGCATAATGGACATGCATATTGGCACCTCACATTTATCCCTATTTAATATTTACAAGTTGTGCTTGTTTTGATTTAATTAATTTAATTGTATTCTATTTTGGTAGTTCTATGGTATGTTCACATTGAGGGCTTCATTTTAAATGAGACTAAGATTTCATGACTCAACTTTTAAGAGAAGTCATCATTGCTAAAGTTGATAGACCACCTTTAAATGAACCTCCATACAAATGAATTAACTGCATATTGCATTTAAGTTATTTACATGAAGGGCATATGTACTTGAAAGTACTTAAAACATCATATCAGGTGTTAAAAAAGGACATCTTACAAGAGTCATGCAAAATGTCACATATACTGTTCTTCTACAAACTGAAATCATCACTGGAGATATACTGTTCTTCCACATTCTAAAAATTAAAAACGGCAATAAAACAAGTATTATTTGAAATAACAAAAAAATATAAATTGTTGTTGGAAGATATGGGTATGGTGAATTATTTCTCAACCATAAAACACCTAATGTGGTACACACAATTAATAATATAAAAATAACTGATTATCTTAAAATGGAAAAATTGTCACATATATGGTTCTTCGTCTGTAGGGTTCAATTAGATGCAGGAACATTTAAAAGTTGTATGAACAGAGTTCAGTTCAGAACAAGTTAAGGTGAACTTTCTCACCTTCTTATAGTTTTGTTTGGACAGATTGTGTCTGATGAGGAGACCAAGGTCATAAGACGGACACCTACTCCCACCTCCTTCCTCCATTCTCCCCACCCTACACCTGTCAGCTAACCATTCACCAAATGCCACCTCCAATTACTTTAGATATTACTAATGATTACACATTGTGTGAAAATGCAAAACTAAGTAAGAGGGAATGGACCAAAGAGCTGAGAGTCAGTCGTACCATGACTAATGATGAGTGGAATTAAGCATTTTACTTTCCATGGGTGTCTTAGAGTGGCATAGATTGGTTGCATCCCAAATGACAGCCTGTTCCCTATGTAGTGTTTTTGACCAGAGACCTATGATGAATAGGGTGCCCATTGGGAAGCAGAATTTTAATTACTCATCTGTCAAGCTGGCCGGTAGGTGACCTTTTCTCAAGATGTGGACAGAAGTCAATTATTATGATGATACCCAGCAAACTGGGAACTTTTCCAGAACATTAGCTAAGATTCACATTAAATTCTAGTTTGGGTTTTATCTACCATTAGGATGACAACATCCCAAAAACATTCAAAGGATGCTATTGATAACAGTTTTTTTAATGAAATATCCTTGGAATGTTCTAACATTCACAAGAATGTTCCCAGTAAACCATAATTGGCTCCGTGAAAGTTCCCAAAACATTCGTCAAGTTGCGGCAAATGTTCTTACAACACAAAATCTGTCCAGTCTTGCTGATTATATGAAACGTTCACCTGATGTTGCAAGAACATTCCCAGAACACATCCCATCTGTTCTTTTAAAGGATCCAAGAATGCTTCATTAACTGTGGGAAAGTTCTGGGGACATCACAAAAGATAAGCTGTCCAGTTGAGTGGATGTTTATACAATGTTTAATTTATAGGGTGCAAAAAAACATTCACAAAAATGTTTCCAGAACACATTGTTAATCTTCTTTAAAAGTTCCTAAGACATTTATTTCAGTTTGAGGGAACATTGTGGGGATATGACAAGGTTTCCAAAACACCAAAACTGTCTAGTGTCACGTTTCAGGTAAGGCCCAGATGCAGACAACGCCGAAGTAACAACAGTTTGTTAACAGTGTCCCTTCCACGGGACGTTGAGCTAATGCAGGCTAATGGGATTAGCATTGAGGTTGTAAGTAACAAGAACATTTCCCAGGACAGAGACATACCTGATATTGGCAGAAAATTTAAATTCTTGTTAATCTAACTGCACTGTCCAATTTCCAGTAGCAATTACAGTGAAATAATACCATGCTATTGTTTGAGGGGAGTGCACAATTTCGAACATGAAAAGTTATTAATAAACAAATTAGGCATATTTCGTCAGTCGTGATACAAAATCTTGAACAGACATGCAATGGTTGATTGGATCAGTCTAAAACTTTGCACATACACTGCTGCCGTCGAGTGGCCAAAATGTATATTGCAACTGGGCTGGAATAATACATTATGGCCTTTCTCTTGCATTTCAAAGATGATGGTACAAATAAAATACAAAATAACGTTGATTTTTGTCTTTGTATTATCTTTTACCAGATCTATTGTGTTATATTCTCCTACCTTCCTTTCACATTTCCACAAACTTCAAAGTGGTTCCTTTCAAATGGTACCAAGAATATGCATATCCTTGCTTCAGGGCCTGGCTACAGGCAGTTAGATTTGAGTATGTCATTTCAGGCGAAAATTTAAAAAAAGGGGCAGATCCTTACGTAATCCAACAGGGGCAGGCAAAAGACAGGTCAAGGGCAGGCAGAGGTCAGGAATCCAGATAAGTGGGGCAAAGGTACAGGATGGCAGGCAGGCTCAGGGCAGGCAGAAAATATCAACACTGGGAAAACTGGAAAATAGGATCAATCGAGAGACAGGAACAGTGGGAGAAACGCAGGTAGGCTTGACGAAACAAAACGAACTTGCAACAGACAAACAGAGATCACAGGTATAAATACACAGGGGATAATGGGGTACATGGGCGACACCTGGGGGGGAAATCTGCGCTGAAGCTTGGGTCCAGGATGACCCTGGCGGGGACCCCACACCTCTCCTCCTGGCCTTAACCTGGAGGTGGTCTTGAGGAGGGCCGACTGGGCTCTCCTCCTGGTACGACATCTCGGCAGAAGGTATGCCACCCTTTTCTTTCTGCTCAGGAAAGAGTGGGGGCTGATACCCCAGGGAACACTCAAATGGCGATAGGCCCGTGGCAGAGCAGGGAAGGGTGTTGCGGGCGTTTTCCACCCACACAAGATACTGTCTCCAGGTTCTGGGGTTGGCGGAGACCAGGCAGCGCATAGTTGTCTCAAGGGCCTGGCTGGCTCACTCCAACTGGCTGTTGGACTGGGGGTGGAACCCAGAGGACAGGCTGGCCAACGACCCAATGAGGGTACAGAATGCCTTCCTGAACCGGGATGAGAACTAATGTCCACGGGCAGTCCATGGATCCGGATTTTGTGGGAGGCTTTGGACAGACGGTGGGAGACCCGTGATGAAATCCAGGAATATGTGGAACCAGGGACGGTGAGGGACAGGCAGTGGTTGAAGAGGACCAACCGGAGCACAGACTGTGCAGGCGGCGACAAACATTGCGATATCTGGAACCATTTTAAGCCAGCAAAAGCGTTGTTGCACGGAGGCCAGTGTCTGACGGGAGCCCGGGTGGAGGAATGGCCCACTCCAGGACCGCGGAGCGGACAGCATCAGACACAAACATCCAATGTTCCCTTGGAGCAGCTCGAAGGCTGAGGAAATTAGTGTAGTGGGTAAGGTTTTGTCCTTTTCCTCCACGAAGAAGAACCCTATGCTGGTGGGAGAGGAAGAGACCGGATAAATCCTGCAGCTAGGGAGTCCACAATGTAGGTCTCCATAGCCTTGGCCTCCGGTCCTGACAGAGAGTACAGACGTCCCCAGGGCGGCGTGTTGCTGGGGAAAAGGTCATTCCTGAAGTCATAGGGTTGGTGGGGCAGAAGCGGAGTGGCCCGAGCCTTGCGGGGGTCCTGGTACTCCGTGGGGATGGCGGAGAAGTCCAGGGCACCTTCCGAGCACCCAGAAAGATGTCCCGGGGCAGGTTGCGCTGACTTCAGACAATGGGCGTGGCAGAACAAACACCAGCACATGATGACACCCGTAGACCAGATGATGAGGGGATTGTGTCGCTGGAGCCAGGAGAATCACAAAACCACAGAATCTGAGGAGACTTGATGAGAAGAAATTGAATAGTCTCGCTGTGATTCCCTGACACCAGTAGGTTGATGGGAGGGGCTAGGTGGGGATGTTCAGCTAAGAAGCTAGGGTAGCATCCAAAAAGCTCTCATTGGCCCCAGAGTAAATGAATACCCGAAGAGATTTAGACTGGGTTTCGCCTGCAATATCAGTTCTGTTTTACTCACAGACAATAAGTTGACAGTTTTGGAAACTTCAGAGTGTTTTCTATCCTAATCTGACAATTATACGCATATTCTAGCATCTGGTCCTGAGAAATAGGCTGTTTACTTTGGAAACAGTATTTTTCCAAACTTAAAAATAGTGCCCCCTAGCTTCAAGAGGTTTTTAATAACCTCTTGGAACTATCGCTCCCGGATCCGGGAGAATTGTCATCAACTGTTCACTAATTAGCATAACCAATGGACAAAAAATATTACTAGAAAATATTAATATTCATGAAATCACAAGTGAAATAATCACCCTGTCATCTCAGATTTTGAAATTATGCTTTACAGCCAAAGCAAGACAAGCATTTGTGTAAGTTTATCGATAGCCTAGCATAGCAATATGCCTAGCTAGCAGCAGGCAGCTTGGTCACGAAAATCAGAAAAGCAATAAAATTAAATTGTTTACCTTTGATGAGCTTCGGATGTTTTCACTCACGGGACTCTGAGTTAGAAAGCAAATGTTGCATTTTTCCATAAAGATTATTTTTTTGTAGTCGAAATAGCTCCGTTTGTTCTTCACGTTTGGCTGAGAAATCGACCGGAAATTGCGGTCACGACAACGCCGAAAAATATTTAAAAATAAATATTTAAAAAATATTTCAAATTAGATCCATAATATCGACAGAAACAGTTTTTTATAATCAACCCTCAAGGTGTTTTTCAAATATATATATCAACAGTTACAGAAGTCATTGTTTTATTTTACTGCGGAGCCCCTAGTCCCACTCAACATGCCATAGATAACTCCATTGTCCCACCCCCCACACATGCCGAGACCTCACCTAGCTTAACTGGCGCCTACAGAGACGCAACCTCTCTCATCGTCACACAATGCATAGGTTTACCTCCACTGTACTTGCCCCCTACCATACCCTTGTCTGTACATTATGCCCTGAATTTATCCTACCACGCACAGAAATCGGATCCTTTTATTCTCTCTTCCCAACGCATTAGACGACCAGTTCTTATAGCCTTTAGCCGTAGCCTCATGCTACACATCCTCTGGTGATGTAGAGGTTAACTCAGGCCCTGTGTGTCCACAGTCTCTCTCATTTGTTGACTTCTGTAACTGTAAAATCCTGGGGTCCATGCATGTTAACATCAGAAACCTCCTCCCTAAGTTGGCTATATTCAATGCTTTAGCACACTCCTCCAACCCTGATGTCCTAGCTGTATCTGAATCCTGGCTTAGAAAGGCCACCAAAAATTCTGAAATTCCCATCCCCAACTACAGTATTCAGTTAAGATAGAACTGCTAAAGGGGGCGGAGTTGCAATCTACTGCAGAGATAGCCTGCAGAGTTCTGTCATACTATCCAGGTCTATGCCCAAACAGTTGTAGCTTCTACTTTTAAAAATCCATCTCTCCAGAAATAAGTCCCTCACTGTTGCCGCTTGTCATAGACCCCCCCACCCTCAGCTCCCAGCTGTACCCTGGGCACCATATGTGAATTGATTGCCCCCCATCTATCATCAGAGTTCATACTGTTAAGGGATGGGTAGCGTCAAGAAGTTAAACCACAATAAAAACATAAAACAAGTAGTTACGTTCTAGCTGCGGGTCCAGTTCTGACATTGTCTTTAGGCCTAGCTGAGTCGACCCCGATTCCCAAGTTTCGGCTCGATAGGTCATTTGGAGCCTGAGCAGCGACCTTAATTGGTGTGAAAATCCAAATTTTACGGCCGTTGCTACGGGGTCCTTGAATGAGCAATCGGACAGAAACGTTACAGTCTGTTTCTATGGGCTGAGGCAGTTTCAATGCACCTAGTCTTTTGACTCATTTTCATTTTTGTGATGGTCAAAATGAATTGAAGTTATTGCAAATGTACAAGGCTGTTTCTAGGTCTGAGAACCTTCTAGAGCCACATAACTCACCGGGCACTATCAACTTGACCTCTAGAACCGGTTTCCAACGTTTCAGAGCTCTAGGTCTTACGGTTCTTTGATAGTTCGAGTGAAGGTAACTATTGCAGTGTGTCTCTAAGCCCCACACTGTGTCACTCCATCCTCGCTGTGTGTGTGTTTGAGTTTTTCTTGGAAATCTGATGGGATTAATGACTGATTTACAGTTCATGGTTGCCTAATCACACTTATGAAGTTTTGAAAAGATCTGACCTTTTTAACCCTCGAAACAGCCCCTAGGCACTTCCGGTTGACACAGGAAGCTGAAAGTGAACACATGGGGTAGGCTCTTATGGAAAATTTAGTTTTAAGTCTTTACGTTAAGAACTGGCGTATGAGAGGGTTGAATGAGTGTGTGTTATTTAAGAAAATCACAGAAAATCACAGAAATGTCGCAGATCTCGAAAACCCGCCTTAACAGATTCGTCTGAACACGCTGCAACTGGATCTGTAACCTTTTTGGAAATAAATCATTTTTTTGAACATCACCAATTGTAAATTTTATGATTTCTCTTAAATTACGATAGATTAATGTCTGGTTATTTTTTTCCTGACACCGTAGGTTCATGTACTTTGACATGAAGTGGCCAAATAAGAACTCTATTTTCACTTTTGACCTTAAATCCCAGAAAAATGGCCTTAACTTCTTTGGGGTAGGGGGCTGTATTTTCACGTCCGGATGAAAAGCGTGCCCAGAGTAAATGGCATGCTATAAAGCCATAAAATCTAGAAAATGCATATTATTAGTGGATCTGGATAGAACACACTCTGAAGTTTATACAACTTTTTGAATTATGTCTGTGAGTATAACATAACTCATATGGCAGGCAAAAACCTGAGAAAAAATCCAACCAGGAAGTGGGAAATCTGAGGTTGGTCGACTTTCAACTCAGCCCCTATTGAAGATACAGTGGGATATTGGTAATGTTGCACTTCCCAAGGCTTCCACTAGATGTCAACAGTCTTTAGAACCTTGTCTGATGCTTCTACTGGGAAGTGGGGCTGAAGGGGAAGGGATTGAGTAAGGTCTGCCTTTAGCTGACCATGCTCTGACCATGCTCTGACCATGAGCATTCACATGAGAGGGAGCTCTGTTCCATCGCACTTCTGAAGACAATGGAATTCTCCGGTTGGAACATTATTGAAGATTTATGTTAAAAACATACTAAAGATTGATTCAATACATCGTTTGACATGTTTCTACTGACTGTTATGGAACTTTTTGACATTTCGTCCTCTTTTAGTGAACACGCTTCATGGCTTTGGATTTGTTTACCAAACGAGCTAACAATAGTAACTGTTTGGACATAAGTGATGGACATTACCGAACAAAAGGAACATTTCTTGTGGAAGTGGGAGTCCTGGGAGTGTATTCCGATGAAGATCAGCAAAGGTAAGTGAAGATTTACAATGCTATTTATGACTTTTGCTGACTGCATAATATGGGGGGATATATTTGTGTCTTGATTGGGCTCTGAGTGCCGACTCAGGTTATTGCATGGTTTGCTTTTTCCGTAAAGCTTTTTTGAAATCTGACACAGCGGTTGCATATAACTTCTTATGGTATAGGGGACGCTTGCGTCCCACTTGGCCAAAAGCCAGGGAAAATGCAGCGCGGCAAATTCAAATAAAATTATATAAAAATGTAACTTTCATTAAATCAAACATGTAAGATCCTAAATTAAAGCTATACTCGTCGTGAATCCAGCCAACATGTCAGATTTTAAAAAGGTTTTTCGGCGAAAGCATAAGAAGCTATTATCTGATGATAGCACAACGGTAAACAAAGAGCGTAGCATATTTCAACCCTGCTGGCGCTACACAAAAGGCAGAAATTAAATATAAAACATGCCTTACCTTTGACGAGCTTCTTTTGTTGGCACTCCAATATGTCCAATAAACATCACAATTGGTCCTTTTGTCCGATTAATTCCGTCCATATATATCCAAAATGTCCATTTATTTGGAGCGTTTGATCCAGAAAAAAACAGCTTCCAAATTGCGCAACGTCACTACAAAATATTTCAAAAGTTGCCTGTAAACTTTGACAAAACATTTAAAACTACTTTTGTAAGCTGTTAGAAAACACTCGAAAGTTTCTAAAACTGTTTGAATGATGTCTGTTTGTATAAAATAACTTATATGGCAGGCAAAAACCTGAGAAGAAATCCAAACAGGAAGTGAGAAATCTATTTTCAAAACAGTGCCTATTGAAATCCCAATGAAATATGAATGAGGATGCACTTCCTAGGGCTTCCACTAGATGTCTTTAGAAACTGATTTGAGGGATTTTACTATGAAGGAGGGGCTCATAATAGCTCTTTTGAGTGAGTGGTCTGGCAGAGAGACTCGGTCTCATGACGCACGCTCCCGACAGAGATTGCTCTCGTTCCAATGCTTTTCTTCAGAAAAAGAAATTCTCCAGTTGGAACCTTATTGATGATTTATGTTAAAAACATCCTAAAGATTGATTGCATACATCATTTGACTTGTTTCTACTGACTGTAACGGAACTTTTCAAGTTTTTGTCTGGAGGAAGTGCTCGCGCCTCATGAAGATGGATTACTGGGCTGAACACGCTAACAACAAGTGGCTAAATGATGGGCTTTATGGAACTTTATGGAACAAATCAGTAATTTATTTTTGAACTGGGATTCCTGGGAGTGACTTCTGATGAAGATCATCAAAGGTAAGTGAATATTTATAGTGTTTTTTCTAGCTTCTGTTGACACCAAAATGGCGGATATTCCTCTGGTTGTTTTGGGTTCTGAGCACCGTTCTCAGTTTACGTTTTTTTGAAAAATGACACAGCGGTTGCATAGAGGATAAGTCTATCTTTAATTCTGTGAATTACAATTACATCTTTTATCAATGTTTATTATGAGTATTTCTGCAAAATCACCGGATGTTTTGGAATCAAAACATTACTGCACGTAACGCGCCAATGTAAACTGAGATTTTTGGATATAAATATATACATTATCGAACAAAACATACATGTATTGTGTAACATGATGTTCTATGAGTGTCATCTGATGAAGATCATCAAAGGTTAGTGATTGATTTTATCTATATTTCTGGTTTTTGTGACTCCTCTCTTTGGCTGTGTGTTTTTGTCACTTGACTCTGACCTAACATAATCATATGTTGTGCTTTCGCTGTAAAGAATTTTTGAAATCAGTCACGATGGGTAGATTAACAAGATGTGTATCTTTCATTTGCTGTACTGGACTTGTTAATGTGTGAAAGTTACATATTTCAAACAAATTATTTTTGAATTTCGCGCACTGCCTTTTCAGCGGAATGTTGTCGAGGAGTTCCCCTGCCCTAGAAAGGCTCCCCACCAAAACTCACATACGAGGCAAGGAGGGCATTAATCAGAGAGGCAACAAAGAGACCAAAGCTCCACAGCGGAGATTGGAGTATCTGTCCATAGGACCACTTTAAGCCGTACACTCCACAGTGCTGCGCTTTACGGACGAGTGGCCAGAAAAAAGCCATTGCTAAAAGGGAAAAATAAACAAACACGTTTGGTGTTCACCAAAAGTTATGTGGGAGACTCCCCAAACATATGGAGAAGGTACCCTAGTTAGATGAGACTAAAATGTAGCCTTTTGGCCATCAAGGAAAACAATATTTCAGGTGCAAACCCAACACCTCTCATCACCCTTGAGAATACTATCCCCACAGTGAACATGGTGGTGGCAGCATCATGCTGTGGGGATGTTTTTCATCGGCAGGGACTGGGAAACTGATCAGAATTGAAGGAATGATGGATGGCACTAAATATGGGGAAATTCTTGAGGGAAACCTGTTTCAGTCTTCCAGAGATTTGAGACTGGGACAGAGGTTCACCTTCTAGTAGCACAATGACCTTAAGCATATTGCTATAGCAACACTTGAGTGGTTTAAGGGGAAACATTTTAATGTCTTGGAATGGCCTATTCAAAGCCCAGACCTCAATCCAATTGAGAATCTGTGGTATGACATAAAGATTGCTGTACACCAGCGGAACCCTTCCAACTTGAAGGAGCTGCAGCAGTTTTGCCTTATAGAGACATACCCCAAGAGACTTGCAGCTGTAATTGATGCAAAAGGTGGCACTACAAAGTATTGACTTTGGGGGGGTGTTTTTTTGTCTTATTTCTTGTTTGTTTAACAATAAAAAATATTTTTGCATCTACAAAGTAGTAGGCATGTTGTGCAAATAAAATGATACAAACCCCCCAAAAAAGCTATTTTAATTCCAGATTGTAAGGCAACAACATTGGAAAAATGCCAAAGGGGGTGAATACTTTCGCAAGCCACTGTAGTTGCATAGGCTCGGGAAGCGGTGACTTGGCCGTGTTCGGCGACTCTCAGGGGAGGTCAGGAAGCCTTGGGTTCTCTCTTCAACGGGATCATCAGGGACTTCCGGGATGACTCGGAGCCAAGGTTCAATCCCTGGATGTGTGAACGAAATCGAATTTCCTCTCCCTCCATCTTTCCCTTAATCGGCAATCGATATGGATGGTTTAATGTGAAGCAATGGATGGTGGCTCCATGGTAGGAGATTGCATTGTGCAGCTGGCCCGCGTCTGCTGGGTCAGTCATGGCCAATTTGTACTGTCACGTTTCAGGTAACACTGAGATGCAAACAACGTTGAAGTAACAACAGTTTATTAATCCAACAGGGTCAGGCAAAAGACAGGTCAAGGGCAGGCAGGGGTCAGTAATCCAGATAGGTGGGGCAAAGGTACAGGAGCGCAGGCAGGCTCATGGTCAGGGTAGGCAGAGGTCAGTAATCCAGATTGGTGGGGGCAAAGGTACAGGACGGCAGGCAGGCTCAGGTACAGGACGGCAGGCAGGCTCAGGGACAGGGCGGGCAGAAAGTTCAACAACGGAAAAACTAGAAAACAGGAACAATTGAGAGACAAGAACGAAAGGAAACACGCTGGTAGGCTTGACGAAACAAACCAAACTGGCAACAGACAAACAGAGAACACAGGTATAAAAACACAGGGGATAATGGGGTAGATTGGCGACACCTGGATGGGGGTGGAGACAATCACAAAGAAAGGTGAAACAGATCAGGGTGTGACACTAGTTGTGCTGACATGCAGATCATGTTTGAGTCAGGGTGCACAAAACATTCCGTTGATGTAAAAATGTAGCGTGGACAGCCTTTCTAAGTTGTTTAAAGGTTCCCAAAACATGTTATTATGTGTGGGTGCATTACAAGAAGAAAATATAATCAGTTGTGATGTGATTAACCGGTCATTTGAACAGCATTTAATCAGACAATCACAACCATATGTTTTACACTTCATATGTTGACAATCTGCAATGCACATGTTGTGTTTAAAACGGCAATCTTCGGATTATCAGTCAGATCATTAACCCTCCGCGCCACCAGAGGATAGCAGGCAGGGGTTCAGTCTATTTACAGTTGATAGGGCATTATGGTCAATCAAGACATTATTAAATGTTCCCATCTTTATGTGCTGCACATTTCCACCACTGTATTTTAGTTGTTATTGTTGTTTAAAGTATTTTGAAATGTAATTTTAGTTGCATTGATATTTATGAAGCGTATTTTAAATAAATAACTTGTATTCCTTCAAATAATGTCTTCCTGGGAAAGAGTCAGATTGGTTATCAGAGAAGTGGATGGCATTGACCTGTGGGCAACAGGGCAACTACAAGAAGCAGAACAAGAAACGATCATTTGAAATTCTGAAATTATGTGAACTCAAAATCTGTGAGTTGACATTGAAACATGACACAATTGTATATAGTAACAGTCTTGCTTCCATCCTAAATAACTAGCCATTTAATTCAGGTTACATTAGCATTCAGACACTTAAAAGTAGTAGAGTACATAATGCTGAGGACTGTTTTCATAACACGTCGTAACATGTTGTTGATTTGTTAATTATCTTACAGTGTGTTCGTAAAGTATTCAGACTCCTTGACGTTTTTCACATAGTTATACGTTACAGCCTTATTCTAAAATTGATTAAATTGTTTCTAAACACTCTGATCTACACAAAATACACGATAATGACAAAAAAACAGAAACACCTTATTTACATACGATTTCAGACCCTTTGCTATGAGACTCAAATGTGAGCTCAAGTGCATCCTGTTTCCATTGATCATCCTTGAGATGTTTCTACAACTTGATTGGAGGCTACCTGAGGACAATTATATTAATTAGACATGGTTTGGAAAGGCACACAACCGTCTATATAAGGTCTCACAGTTGACAGTGCATGTCGGAGCAAAAACCAAGCCATGAGGTTGAAGGAAATTTCCGTAGAGCTCCGAGACAGGATTGTGTTGAGACACACATCTGGGGAAGATTAGCATAAAATGTCTGCAGCATTGAAGGTCTCCAAGAACACAGTGGTCTCTATCAATCTATAACTAAAGAAGTTTGGAACCACCAGGAGTCTTCCTAGAGCTGTCTGCCTGGCCAAACTGAGCAATAGAGGGAGAAGGGCCTTGGTCAGGGAGGTGACCAAGAACCCAATGGTCACGCTGACATATTTCCAGAGTTCCTCTGTGGAGATGGGAGAACGTTCCAGAAGGACAACCATCTCTGCAGCACTCCACCAATCAGGCCTTTATGGTAGAGTGGCCAGATTGAAGCCTCTACTCAGTAAAAGGCACATGACAGCCTGCTTGGAGTTTGCCAAAAGGCACCTAAAGGACTCAGACCATGAGAAATCTTTAGCCTGAATACCATGCGTCACATCTAGAGGAAACTTGGCACCATCCTATGGTGAAGCATGCTGGTAGCAGCATCATGCTGTGTGTATGTTTTTCAGAGGCACGGACTGCGAGATTAGTCAGGATTGAGGGAAAGATGAAAGGAGCAAAGTACATAGAGATCCTTGATGAAAACCTGCTCCAGAGTGCTCAGGACCTCAGACTGAGGTGAAGGTTCACCTTCCAACAGCACAACGACCCTAAGCAGAACAAGGCTGTAACGTAACAAAATGTTACAAAAAAAATCAAGGGGTCTGAAAACTTTTCAAATAGCAATGTTCGTGCATGCAATTGTAGTCATAGGAATTCAGGTTTTAAGAACTGAAACCTTACATTGGGCAAACTCTGTTTTTTCCCCACACAGGAAAAGTGGGGAACTAGTGAGGACAATTGTGCTAATCTGAAGAATATACAATTGTGCACTGTAAACCAAATTCTGTTAAAATGTGTGCTAAATCACTTTTCATATTGGATATTTAGTGTTTTTGAATCCTTGAATGTGCTAAATTAAGATATTTCTGAATTTGTTTCTGTACATGTTTAATATTTTTAGAATGGCTATTGCCTGCATTTGTTTGTGTTTTGATTTGAAATTGAGAAAAGGTCAAATGATTTTGTATTTAGATTGAAGGTTCTGATCCTGTATTTTAATGAGCAGGTGAATACTCAATAATAAAAGTAATGAAACCCAAAACAAATATGCCTTGAATGTCATTTGGAAATTCTGGAACATTATGCAACATTGTTGTAATATTCTGTGCAACCTACTAAGTACAATATGTGAAAATCACAAGAATATTCCTGCAACATCTCAGACAACTCCCATAACATTCTGGGAACCTGTAAAGAACTTAGACCTGGTGTTCTCTTAACATTCTTACTTTATTTAACCTTTATTTAACAAGGCAAGTCAGTTTAAGAACAAATTATTATTTACAATGATAGCCTACCCCGGCCAAACCCTAACATGGAGGATGCTGGGCCAATTGTGCGCCACCCTATGGGACTCCCAATCACAGCTGGTTGTGATACAGCCTGGAATCGAACCAGGGTCTGTAGTGACACATCTAGCACTGAGATGCAGTGCCTTAGACAGCTGCGCCACTCAGGAGCCCCCTTCAATGGAATTTTTGGAATGTCCTGTGCAACCTAACTTAATTAAACATTGTATGAATATCATCTCAACTAAGCATATTTTGAACTTTGGGAACCTCTCTTTTTCTGGGAAATGTTAAATAACTCAGAAAGGCTGTTCTGTCAACATCAACTAAATGTTTATGCACCCTGATGCAAACATTATCTGCAAGTAGACAGTTTTAGTGTTTTGGGAACCTATCTCATCATGTCCCAACAGTGTTCCCACAACCTAAATAAATGTTTTAGGAACTTTTAAAGAACATAAATATAGTCTGGGAACGTTGTTGTAACATCAGCTGAATGTTTTTTGCACCCTAAATGAAACATTGTATCATCATCCACACAACTACACAGTTTATTTTGTGATGTCCTCACAATGTGGAGCGTTCTTGCAACCTCAGGCAAATGTTTCATACAACTATTGTGTAATCATGAGCACAACTTCACAGTGTTTGTGTTATGAAAACATTTTCTGCAGCCTACTGGTTCACAGAACCAGTTTTGGTTTGCTGGGTATGCTATCTCCATTTCTCATAGAGTAGTAGAATATCTGCAGATAGGTCAGTTATATAGAAATGTCAAGTTGTCAAAGGTCGTAATGAGATTAATTTAGCAGGGTGGAAAGGTTAGTGATCAATGATACCCAAATAAATTATTGATAATATAGACAGATTGCATGAGTTCTTTGTTTGAGACCTACTCAATAAATGGTGTTTGTATTGCATGCAATTGGTGTTGGAGAGAATTAGGGAAGTACTAACATACAAAACTAAAGTGCATAGGGGAAGTTTCCCTGACACAGATTAAATTTAGTCCTGAAATAAAATGAAAGCTCAATAAAAAATATGTCTGGAACTCTGCCCCATAGTGATTCATACTGAAGTGATCTAGCACCATTTTTGTATTTTATATTTCATGACATCTACGACAGATACATGCACTCTCTGTCTGCCGTGGCGTCATCCACCACCCACTCCACAGCTGCATTCAACTGCTGTTTCTACCAGGAAGTGGCTCGTTGGAGTCTGTTTGTCTTTAGTAATTACAATTCAATAAAATAAACACTCTGTAATTATCACTGGGCCAACCAGCTAGCGCCCGATGCTGCAGTCGAACCATTCATGTTGAGTTAACATAAACACACATCCACTTTAAAGGGGGTTGATTATTTAGGTCTGGGCGGGTGGGCAGCTGGGGAGGCTGTGGTGCGGCGGCTAGAGCTCTGGGATCTGTGATCTGTGCTCAGATCAAACAGACAGGAAACTGAGAGACCCCATCTGTGGCCATGACACCTTAGGAACCCTGGAGGAGAGGGGGGAGAGGAGGGGAAGAGAGAGGATGAGAAGAATAGTGATGTGACTCCCAAGGTTCAGCAAGGAAGCCAAGCCAGGGTTGTGTCCCAAATGGCACCGTTTTCCCTGCCTTGTGCACTACTATTGAACAGGGCTAGGGAAAAAGACAGGGTCATGGCCCCTTCCCAACGTTCAACAGGGGAACCATGCCAGGTCTGCAGTCAGTCCGCTGAGGAGTCACATCATGTGTCAGTGGCAACACAGTCCACACGCACGCGGACAAGTGCGCAGAGTACCGTCACATGGGCTTAACTTAATTAAATGGAACAGAGAAAGAAAATGGGAGGGGTGGGAGAGGGGGTAGGACAGATTTAAAGAATTTACACTTCAAGAGAGCGACAAGGATATTTTATTTGCTGGTGTTATTGTATGGCCTAAATATTTATGTTTAAGCTCTGACACGTACGTACAACCATAAGACTGAATAAACTGAGTTGAATTTAAAAATGTTCCCCCCCATAGACATATTCTATTAAAGTTCTTAAAAAATACAGTTGAGAGAACATAATTAGCATGATGACTCAGTTCTGAATTGACATCAAAACACACTCTACTTTACCTCCACTTGGACGTAATATAGCTTGAATACAGTGGTTTTCCAGCCAAATAGATACACTTCTTTACAAATGAAAGACACTGCAGTCCCTCTCAGAGATGTAACTGTGCACGGTAGTTCTCTAGTTAGTAGTTGCAGATGTATCTATCAATACACTGCTTTGACACATACACACTCCACCCCTCTCTACCCCTGCATTGTCAAAGCCCGTCCTATCTGGGCTTTTATCTTGGCGACATGCCTTGGCACTGAAAGCCCCAGTTTTCTCTGGAAATAATCTACATTTATAGAGAATGTATCACCACTAAGGAAAAATAAAAGTGAGGGGATTCCACTGAACGGGAAGGGGACCTCATGTGCTGAGCCTGTCCAGTCTTGCGTATTGCCTAGCTAAATCCTGAACCACATTTACTGCAGTGTATGAAAATTAGGATGTGTCCCAATTGGTTCTCTTTTCCTTTATAGTGTACTACTTTTGACCAGAGACCTATGGGCCCTGTTCAAAAGTAATGCACTATATAGGCTGTCATTTGGAATTCAACTGACGACTAGAGGGATATGAGCAGCAGGGATATGAGTCCTCTGAGTCATCAAGCAAACTTGTTGGTGGGATACTCCTGAAGAGTCAGAGGGGAGGACATTGCTAATTTCTTTAGTATTCAAATGGAAAAGCTATGTTGTATTTGTGTGAAATAAAAAGAAGCCTTAGGCCACGATAAGCAAAGCTGTGAGAAAAAAAAGCTATTTATGAATGATATATGATAACCTTTTTTGACATTAGGGATGGGCCCTAAATAAAGGGCTGTTTACAAAGTGCTTTAATCACTGAAACGTTCACTTCATTTACCTTAAATAAAGATCCCCTAATAAATGCTAATTGTTGAAAATTGGTGCAGAATTAAACTGGCAACATATCTGTATGAATAAATTATATCATTACTACCTCAGACTGGGAGAGCGATATTTACACAGCCTTATAATCCAATCAGTTCGTTCAATGGCTATGTCCCAAATAGCACCGTATTCCAATAGTGTACTACTTTTAAAGTAATGCACTATGTAGGAAATAGGGTGCCATTTGGGATGCAAACTACCTCATCTTCTCTGTCCTGAATGTTCAGCAGACACGTTAGACTGCATGTGCATCATGTCTGGCTCTTTTAAATTCCTAATGTTTTTTATATAATTACAACAATATCAACGCATGCATGCATCATTTCAAAAATGAGAAGCCACAGTATCAACGTCAATATTGTAACTTTCCTATTTTGTGTGTCACCATGTCATGGAAAGGAGGGTGGAAAGGAGGGGCATAGAAGGACAGAATGAGGAAAGGAGGACAGAATCTGATCTTTTCAGGTAGGGCTGTTAAGGCAAAACATATTTATTTTGACCTACATAGGAGCTCCGGCAGAGAGGAAGGTTAACGCTCCAACACCTCGCTACCACTCATGTGATCATTAGTGTACGTCTGTACGCTACGGCTGCTGCCGAGTGCTTTGATGCCACGTCTCCGGTGAAATCATGCTTAGAGTGGAGAGAGATGTGGCGGCCCATTTTTCAAGGCTTGTGCCAAAGTACATATTTTTATGCTATGGATGACCCACTCTCTTTGTCTCTGTCTGTCTGTCTCTCTTTCTCTCTACCTATTTCTTTCTAACCCTAACCCCCTCTCTCTCTCTCTGCCCATCTCTATCTTTTCCACTTCCTCTAACCCTACCCCCCTCACTCTCTCTCTATCTCTTTTCTCTCTCTTAATCTCACGCTTTCTCTCTCCCTCTCCATCTGTATATATGTGAGACGTGGAGATGTGAAATTGTCTGGGGAACAGACCTGGCGCCAGGATGAAGTGACTAAGGGGGCAGCTGAAATTGGTGAGGGCATGATTTTTGGGGGTTCTTGCATTGGAATTGTATAAATTCTGCTTATATCACGCTATACCACAATAAACATGAACGTCAAATGCTTAGACTCTGAGTGCTCTTGAAGTGAGACGTTGGAAGGAAATCTGTAGCCTGTGCTGTATCAGTACACTGGACAGTACCCTACTCACTAAAGCAACGTTGTTTTGGTAATTATTATAGGCTACAAGAAAGGGTAATTCACCTATTACAAACAGCCTTTGTGAATGCAGCCATACACACAGTTGTCTTACCAAAATAATGCAAACTAAATGCTGAAAGTAGTGGCCTAGTTATTCATGCATGCAAACAAAAATACTGATTAGAAGTTTGGCTTAGAAAACCAACACATTGGCGAATGCAAACAGGGCAAAACATCAGCGGTAGAAATATCAGATCGATTAAGGCATGACACAATAACAGTAAACAAACGCAGTAAACAAAAGGCGAATGGAGATCCAAATAACCAAAACAGAGCCTACTACAGTGAGATGCATCCATGCACAGCTGTGTTGTCAAACAAATAGGCCTATAGGCCGGCTTCAAACATGAAAAACAATACCGCTCATGAGTACAGCAACACGTTATGATATGTATGGCACATTACACTTCAATGCACACAATACACTTCAAATTCGACCCACGTAATCAAGTAAGCAAATCCAGCCTACCATAAACACGTTTCCAATATCAACAGTTCGATTTACAACCACGAAAACCAATAGGCTACCAAGAAAACCATAATAGAATGTGTCTATTTCTATGATGAAATGTACCGATTTGTAGCTATACCCAGGGCGTCATTTGGGTCCTTGCATTGGAATTCTGTAGAATTCTGCAGTAACAGAGTATTGATGTTAAATTAATGTTTTTGGACAGAACCTTAGGCTAGGGTAGGATTCTATGCTAATCTGGGCTGGCTCCTTTAAGCCAAGATCGTCAGGAACAGTCGGAGGTGGAGGGGGTTGTCGAGCCATTATCCTAGATGGAGCTCAGCAGCATCCTCGCTGCTGGGCTTGGCGGCCACCTTGGTGGTTTGATGCTGCTGTTCATTGCTCTCCTTCCCCTTTTGGCTTTGTTTGGATACTTTGACAAAGCCAATTTCTGATATCCATTGTGGCTGGCTAAATAGGCTAAGGCTAATAACATTAACGCTTGTTACAGCTAAATTAGAAGCTAACTAAACTCTGTAGTGGTTGGGCGTGAGGCAGAGTTGAGTGAATCATCTACAATGGTAAACTTGACCCCTCCCTAATAAATCTAAATACAATTTTACCGGCGGAGGTGTACCACGTTGTTCACTTAGCTGTTTATTTCCCCTATTTTTATGGAAACCCAAAGGAGTCATACCCGTTGAGGCCCGCTCTGTCCATTGTGCTGGCACAGCGCAGCGGAGATTCATACAGATTTTGAGACAACCTGTCACTCAATCATTTGAAGTTTGCTATTTTTATATAGGGACATAAAGGTAAAACTGAGGCGGTACAAGATTCAACTGAGGGGGCTAAGCCCACTTTTGCTCCCTCGTGGATATGGGACCACTGGGACATCAACTCTCTCCTTTAATCATCACCAGGGAGTGCATTACCTCCAACAATACGTGACACATCACACAGAGATTATCCAAATACTTAACCAACAATCCACGCATGGGTTTAGAATGAGAGTCACATATTGTTTGAGGGGCAAACAGGGGAGGATTTCAAGAAAACCACAGGTTTGTTCAAGGAAATGGAACTCTGATTCACAGGGGGGTAACTTTGCTTTTCATGAATATCTTTCAGCCTCTCTACTGACTACCAGCAGCACTTGGACTTGCTGTTTGTCAAGCACTTCTTGATGTGCAATTCAGATGGGGATTTGAAGTGTTGGTTTTGCATACCTTCTGTACTGCAGGTCTGTAAACTTTAAAGAAGAAAATAAAAACATTTCAGTATGGCTCAAGGCCGTACACAACAAATGTGATTGACTCACATTCCACATCTTACAAACCGACTGACAAGAACAGTAAGAGTTTCAGCAATTACCGTTTAAAAACAATTCTGATTTCCTCTATTACACTTACACACATATCTGACATACACATACCTACCAGGATGCATTCAGACGGATAAATATACTTCACATTTCTAGCAGGCTCCAGATTGACTGACATTTGAGGATTGGGGCAAAACAAGGCCATATGATTGAATAAGATACAACATGAGGTCCCATCTGCATGTATAAAAACATGGACTTGTATGTCCTACACTGCCCTACCAAGCAAAATAGCAGTACATGCTCATAGAGTGAAACTGAGAAAAATGACTTCAGAGATTTTTTTATTGTCCAGCCAAATGAATTGTAGGAAGATCATTGGAGATGTGGAATGCTTTTCCAACAGTCTTGAAGGAGTTCCCACATATGCTGGGCACATATGCTGGGCAGCTTTTCCTTCACTCTGCGGTACAAATATTTTTCCTGTTAAAAAACAAATGATAGTCCCATTAAGCACAAACTAGATGGGATGGCATATTGCTGCAGAATGTTGTGGTAGCCATGCTTGTTAAGTGTGCCTTGAATTTTAAATAAATCCCAGACAATGTCACCAGTAAAGTACCCCCACACCATCACACCTCCTCCTCCATGGTTCACGGTGGGAACCACACATGCAGAGATCATCAGTTCACCTACTCTGCATCTCACAAAGACACAGCGGTTGTTGGAACCAAAAATCTGAAATTAGGACTCATCAGACCAAAGGACAGATGTCCACCGGTCTACTGTCCATTGCTCATGTTTCTTGGCACAAGCAAGTCTCTTCTTCTTATTAGTGTCCTTTAGTAGTGGTGTCTTGCAGCAATTTGACCATGAAGGCCTGATTCACGCAGTCTCCTCTGAACAGTTGATGTTTAGATGTGTCTGTTACTTGAAATCTGTGTAGTATTTATTTGAGCTGCAATTTCTGAGGTACAGTTAACTTATCCTCTTCAGCAGAGGTAACTCTGGGTCTTCTTTTCCTTTGGCGGTCCTCAAGACAGCCAGTTTCATCATAGCGATTTGATGGTTTTTGCGACTGCACTTTCAAGTTCTTGAAATGCTCCGGATTGACTGACCTTCATGTCTTAAAGTAATGATGGTCTGTCGCTTCAATTTGCTTATTTGAGCTGTTTTGCCATAATATGGACTTGGTCTTTTACCAAATAGGGCTATCTTCTGTATACCTCCCCTACCTTGTCACAGAACAACTGATTGGCTCAAACGCATAAAAAAGGAAAGAAATTCCACAAATCAACTTTTGACAATGCACACAAGTTAATTAAAATGCATTCCAGACGACTACCTCATGAAGTAGGTTGAGAGAATGCCAAGAGTGTGCAAAGCTTTTGCTTGGTAGGGCAGTATATATGTCCCAAATGGCAACATATTTCTGATATAGAAAAGTGGTGGACTCTCTCTCTTTCTCTCTCTCTCAATTCAATGTTCAATTTAAGGGGCTTTATTGACATGGGAAAAAAATGTTTACATTGCCAAAGCAAGCGAAATAGATCATAAACAAAAGTGAAATAAACATAAAAAATGTACAGAATATGTTATACTCACAAAGATTCCAAAAGAATAAAGACATTTCAGATATCATATTATGTCTATATACAGTGTTATAATAATGTGCAAATAGTTAAAGTTCAAAAGGGAAAATAAATAAACATAAATATAGGTTGTATTTACAATGGTGTTTGTTCTTCACTGGTTGCCCTTTTCTTGTGGCAACAGGTCACACATCTTGCTGCTGTGATTGCACACTGTGGTATTTAACCCAATAGATATGGGAGTTTATCAAAATTGGAATTGTTTTTGAATTCTCTGTGGGTCTGTGTAATCTGAGGGAAATATGTGTCTCCACTATGGTCAAACATTTAGCAGGAGGTTAGGAAGTGCAGCTCAGTTTCCACCTAATTGTGTGGGCAGTGTGCACATAGCCTGTCTTCTCTTAAGAGCCAGGTCAGCCTTCGGTTGCCTTTCTCAATAGCAAGGCTTTGCTCACTGAGTCTGTTAATGTCATGCATGCTCCCGCTCTCCCTCTCTGGCGCCCGAGGGCGCCAGGCTGCCCTACATTAGACACACCTGTCACCATCATTATGCCCAGATGCGCAATATTGGACTCACGAGGACTCCATATATTTATATGTGCCTGTCATGTATTGTCATGTTGTGTGTTTCTGTCCTTTCCCTTCACCCTGTCTCCCTCTGCTGGTCGTTGTTAGGTTACCTTTTCTCCCCCTCTTTCCCCCAGCTGTGCCTTGTCTCCTCCTAACTACCCATTCACCCCGTTTCCCACCTGTTCCCTTTTTCCCTCTGATTAGGTCCCTATATCTCTCTCTGTTTTTGTTCCTGTCCTTGTCGGATTCTTGTTTGTTGTGTTTCATGCCTGAGCCAGACTATCGTCATGTTTGCTGTAACCTTGTCCTGTCCTGTCGGAATCTGCCGGTCTATCTGAGCCTACCTATGTTTGGTTATTAAAGAAGCTCTGTTTAAGTTAGTTCGCTTTTGGGTCCTCATTCACTCACCGTAACAGAAGAATCCGACCAAGAATGGACCCAGCGACTTCGGATCCTCTCCACTCAGCCGTCGAGATCCAGGGAGCGATGCTAGGCAGACACGAGCAGGAATTGTCTGCTGCTCGACATGCCGTTGAGACCCTGGCCACCCAAGTCTCCAACCTCACAGAACAGGTTCACCATCTCCGCCTCGATCCACCGGCCTTCCAGGGCTTTCGAATCTCCGGAGCCCAGAATCAATAACCCGCCGTGTTACTCTGGGGAGCCCACTGAATGCCGCTCGTTCCTCACCCAGTGTGATATTGTGTTTTCTCTCCAGCCCAACACTTACGCCAGGAGCACTGCTCGTGTAGCCTACGTCATATCTCTCCTTACTGGACGGGCTCGTGAGTGGGGCACGGCAATCTGGGAGGCAAGGGCTGAGTGTACTAACCAGTATCAGGACTTTAAGGAGGAGATGATACAGGTTTTTGATCGATCTGTTTTTGGGGAGGAGGCTTCCAGGGCCCTGTCTTCCCTATGTCAAGGCAATCGATCCATAACAGACTACTCTATTGAGTTTCGCACTCTTGCTGCCTCCAGTGGCTGGAACGAGCCGGCTTTGCTCGCTCGTCTTCTGGAGGGTCTCCGCGCAGAGGTAAAGGATGAGATTCTCTCCCGGGAGGTTCCTTCCAGCGTGGATTCCTTGATTGAACTCGCTATTCGCATTGAGCGACGGGTTGATCTTCGTCACCGAGCTCGTGGAAAGGAGCTCGCGTTCTCCGTTGCCCCCCTCTCCGCATCACTACCATCTTCCTCTGCCGGCTCGGGAGCTGAGCCTATGCAGCTGGGAGGTATCCGCATCTCGACTAAGGAGAGGGAACGGAGAATCACCAACCGCCTCTGTCTCTATTGCGGTTCTGCTGGTCATTTTGTCACTTCATGTCCAGTAAAAGCCAGAGCTCATCAGTAAGCGGAGGGCTACTGGTGAGCGCTACTACTCCTGTCTCTCCTTCAAGATCCTGCACTACCTTGTCGGTCCATCTACGCTGGACCGGTTCGTCAGCTTCCTGCAGTGCCTTAATAGACTCTGGGGCGGAGGGCTGTTTTATGGACGAGACCTGGGCTCGGGAACATGACATTCCTCTCAGACAGTTAAGGGAGTCCACGGCCTTGTTCGCCCTGGATGGTAGTCCTCTCCCCAGGATTCAGCGTGAGACGCTACCTTTAACCCTCACTGTTTCTGGTAATCATAGCGAAACCATTTCTTTTTTGATTTTTCGTTCACCTTTTACACCTGTTGTTTTGGGCCATCCCTGGCTAGTTTGTCATAATCCTTCCATTAATTGGTCTAGTAATTCTATCCTCTCCTGGAACGTCTCTTGTCATGTGAAATGTTTAATGTCTGCTATCCCTCCTGTTTCCTCTGTCTCTTCTTCACAGGAGGAGCCTGGTGATTTGACAGGGGTGCCGGAGGAATATCACGATCTGCGCACGGTGTTCAGTCGGTCCAGGGCCACCTCTCTTCCTCCACACCGGTCGTATGATTGTAGTATTGATCTCCTTCCGGGAACCACTCCCCCCCGGGGTAGACTATACTCTCTGTCGGCTCCCGAACGTAAGGCTCTCGAGGATTATTTGTCTGTAGCTCTTGACGCCGGTACCATAGTCCCCTCCTCCTCTCCCGCCGGAGCGGGGGTTTTTTTTGTCAAGAAGAAGGACGGGTCTCTGCGCCCCTGCATAGATTATCGAGGGCTGAATGACATAACAGTTAAGAATCGTTATCCGCTTCCTCTTATGTCCTCAGCCTTCGAGATCCTGCAGGGAGCCAGGTTTTTCACTAAGTTGGACCTTCGTAACGCTTACCATCTCGTGCGCATCAGGGAGGGGGACGAGTGGAAGACGGCGTTTAACACTCCGTTAGGGCACTTTGAATACCGGGTTCTTCCTTTCGGCCTCGCTAACGCTCCAGCTGTCTTTCAGGCATTAGTCAATGATGTCCTGAGAGACATGCTGAACATCTTTGTTTTCGTTTACCTTGACGATATCCTGATTTTTTCACCGTCACTCCAGATTCATCTTCAGCACGTTCGACGTGTCCTCCAGCGCCTTTTAGAGAATTGTCTTTTTGTGAAGGCTGAGAAGTGCACTTTTCATGCCCCCTCCGTCACATTTCTCGGTTCTGTTATTTCCGCTGAAGGCATTAAGATGGATCCCGCTAAGGTCCAAGCTGTCATTGATTGGCCCGCCCCTAAGTCACGCCTCGAGCTGCAGCGCTTTCTCGGCTTCGCGAACTTCTATCGTCGTTTCATCCGTAATTTCGGTCAGGTGGCAGCTCCTCTCACAGCCCTTACTTCTGTCAAGACGTGCTTTAAGTGGTCCGTTTCTGCCCAGGGAGCTTTTGATCTCCTCAAGAATCGTTTTACATCCGCTCCTATCCTTGTTACACCTGACGTCTCTAGACAGTTCGTTGTCGAGGTTGACGCGTCAGAGGTGGGCGTGGGAGCCATTCTTTCTCAGCGCTCCCTCTCTGGCGACAAGGTCCACCCATGCGCGTATTTTTCTCATCGCCTGTCCCCGTCGGAACGTAACTATGATGTGGGAAACCGTGAACTGCTCGCCATCCGGTTAGCCCTAGGCGAATGGCGACAGTGGTTGGAGGGGGCGACCGTTCCTTTTGTCGTTTGGACTGACCATAGGAACCTTGAGTACATCCGTTCTGCCAAACGACTTAATGCGCGTCAGGCGCGTTGGGCGCTGTTTTTCGCTCGTTTCGAGTTCGTGATTTCTTATCGTCCGGGCTCTAAGAACACCAAGCCTGATGCTTTATCTTGTCTCTTCAGTTCTTCAGTAGCCTCCACTGACCCCGAGGGGATTCTCCCTGAGGGGCGTGTTGTCGGGTTGACTGTCTGGGGAATTGAGAGGCAGGTAAAGCAAGCGCTCACTCACACTCCGTCGCCGCGCGCTTGTCCTAGGAACCTTCTTTTCGTTCCCGTTCCTACTCGTCTGGCCGTTCTTCAGTGGGCTCACTCTGCCAAGTTAGCCGGCCACCCTGGCGTTCGGGGTACGCTTGCTTCCATTCGCCAGCGTTTTTGGTGGCCCACCCGGGAGCATGACACGCGTCGTTTCGTGGCTGCTTGTTCGGTCTGCACGCAGACTAAGTCCGGTAACTCCCCTCCTGCCGGCCGTCTCAGGCCGCTTCCCATTCCCTCTCGACCGTGGTCTCACATCGCCTTAGAGTTTGTCACCGGACTGCCTTCGTCAGCGGGGAAGACTGTTATTCTTACGGTTGTCGATAGGTTCTCTAAGGCGGCTCATTTCATTCCCCTTGCTAAGCTTCCTTCTGCTAAAGAGACGGCACAAATCATCATCGAGAATGTTTTCAGAATTCATGGCCTTCCGTCAGACGTCGTTTCGGACAGAGGTCCGCAATTCACGTCTCAATTTTGGAGGGAGTTTTGCCGTTTGATTGGGGCTTCCGTCAGTCTCTCTTCCGGCTTTCACCCCCAGTCTAACGGTCAAGCAGAACGGGCCAATCAGACTATTGGTCGCATCTTACGCAGTCTTTCTTTTCGCAACCCTGCGTCTTGGTCAGAACAGCTCCCCTGGGCAGAATACGCCCACAACTCGCTTCCTTCGTCTGCGACCGGGCTATCTCCTTTTCAGAGTAGCCTCGGGTACCAGCCTCCGCTGTTCTCATCTCAGTTCGCCGAGTCCAGCGTCCCCTCCGCTCAGGCTTTTGTCCAACGTTGCGAGCGCACCTGGAAGAGGGTCAGGTCTGCACTTTGCCGTTATAGGACGCAGACTGTGAGGGCTGCTAATAAGCGTAGAACTAAGAGTCCTAGATATTGTCGCGGTCAGAGAGTTTGGCTCTCCACTCAGAACCTTCCCCTTAAGACGGCTTCTCGCAAGTTGACCCCGCGGTTCATTGGTCCGTTCCGTATTTCTCGGGTCATTAATCCTGTCGCAGTTCGACTTCTTCTTCCGCGATACCTTCGTCGCGTCCACCCGGTCTTCCATGTCTCCTGTATTAAGCCCGTTCTTCACGCCCCCGCTCGTCTCCCCCCCCCCCCCCCCCATCCTTGTCGAGGGCGCACCCATCTACAGGGTCCGCAGGATTTTGGACATGCGTCCTCGGGGCCGTGGTCACCAGTACCTCGTTGATTGGGAGGGGTACGGTCCTGAGGAGAGGAGTTGGGTTCCCTCTCGGGACGTGCTGGACCGTGCGCTGATCGAGGATTTCCTCCGTTGCCGCCAGGTTTCCTCCTCGAGTGCGCCAGGAGGCGCTCGGTGAGTGGGGGGGTACTGTCATGTATTGTCATGTTGTGTGTTTCTGTCCTTTCCCTTCACCCTGTCTCCCTCTGCTGGTCGTTGTTAGGTTACCTTTTCTCCCCCTCTTTCCCCCAGCTGTGCCTTGTCTCCTCCTAACTACCCATTCACCCCGTTTCCCACCTGTTCCCTTTTTCCCTCTGATTAGGTCCCTATATCTCTCTCTGTTTTTGTTCCTGTCCTTGTCGGATTCTTGTTTGTTGTGTTTCATGCCTGAGCCAGACTATCGTCATGTTTGCTGTAACCTTGTCCTGTCCTGTCGGAATCTGCCGGTCTATCTGAGCCTACCTATGTTTGGTTATTAAAGAAGCTCTGTTTAAGTTAGTTCGCTTTTGGGTCCTCATTCACTCACCGTAACAGTGCCTGCTCCTCAGTTTGTTCTCTGTGTCAGCATTGATCTCGTAATTTTTCCCATGTCCAGACGCTGTTCCTGATCTGTTTCATGTCCGTTGTTTATTAAATGTTCACTCCCTGTACCTGCTTCTCGTCTACTGATTACTGATTCAAGTATTTTTAGCCAGATCCTAATTGGTATGTCAAATTTTATGTTCCTGTTGATGTCATAGAAGGCCCTTCTTGCCTTGTCTCTCAGATCGTTTACAACTTTGTGGAAGTTACCTGTGGCGCTGATGTTCAGGTCGAGGTACATATAGTTTTTTGTGTGCTCTTGGGAAACAGTGCCTAGATGTAATTTGTATTCGTGGTCCTGGGAACTGGACCTTTTTGGAACACCATTATTTTTGTCTTACTGAGATTTACTGTCAGGTTCCAGGTCTGACAGAATATGTGCAAAAGATCTAGGTGCTGCTGTAGGCCCTCCTTGGTTGGTGACAGAAGCACCAGAACATCAGCAAACAGTAGACATTTGACTTCAGATTCTAGTAGGGTGAGGCCGGGTGCTGCAGACTGTTTTAGGGCCCTCACCAATTCGTTGATATATATGTTGAAGAGGGTGGGGCTTAAGCTGCATCCCTGTCTCACCTCCCGGCCCTCTAGAAAGAAATGTGTTTTTTTGCCAATTTTAACCACACACTTGTTGTTTGTGTACAATGATTTTATAATGTCGTATGTTTTTCCCCCAACACCACATTCCATCAATTTGTATAGCAGGCCCTCATGCCAATTTGAGTGAAAAGACTTTGCCTTTGTTTTGGTTTGTTTGTTTGTCAATTAAGGTGTGTAGGGTGAATACGTTGTCTGTTGTACGTTCATTTGGTAAAAATACCATTTATAATTTGCTCAGTACATTGTTTTCTCTGAGGAAATGTACGAGTCTGCTGTTAACCTCTCTGATCTCCCAAACCCGGATCCGGTATCGTGACTACAGCCTCAAGCTCATTACCATAACGCAACGTTAACTATTCATGAAAATCGCAAATGAAATGAAATAAATATGCCATCTCGCAAGCTTAGCCTTTTGTAAACAACACTGTCATCTCAGATTTTCAAAATATGCTTCTCAACCATAGGAAAACAATAATTTGTGTAAAAGTAGCTAGCTAGCGTAGCATTTAGCGTTAGCATTAGCGTTAGCATCCAGCACGCAACATTTCAACAAAAACATAAAAGCCTTCAAATAAAATAATTTACCTTTGAAGAACTTCTGATGTTTTCAATGAGGATACTCTCAGTTAGATAGCAGATGCTCAGTTTTTCCAAAAAGATTCTTTGTGTATTAGAAATAGCTCCGTTTTATACATCACATTTGGCTACCAAAAAAACCCGAAAATTCAGTCCTCAAAACGCGAACTTTTTTCCAAATTAACTCCATAATATCGACTGAAAACATGGCAAACGTTGTTTAGAATCAATCATCAAGGTGTTTTTCACATATCTCTTCATTGATATATCGTTCTTGGACACATGGTTTCTCCCCTATATCAAATGGAAAAGTACAAGCAGCTGGCAATTGCGCACCGAATTCCACGCAGGACACCAGGCGGACACTTGGAAAATGTAGTCTCTTATGGTCAATCTTCCAATGATATGCCTACAAATATGTCACAATGCTGCTAAGACCTTGGGCGAACGACAGAAAGTGTAGGCTCATTTCTTGCGCAATCACAGCCATATAAGGAGACAATGGAAAACAGAGCTTCAGAAATTCTGCTAATTTCCTGGTTGATGCATCATCTTGGTTTCGCCTGTAGAATGAGTTCTGGGGCACTTACAGACAAAATCTTTGCAGATTCTGAAACTTCAGAGTGTTTTCTTTCCCAAACTGTCAAGAATATGCATAGTCGAGCATCTTTTCGTGACAAAATATCGCGCTTAAAACGGGAACATTTTTTATCCAAAAATGAAATAGCGCCCCTAGAGATCTAACAGGTTAATGATAATGCAGAGGATTTTCCCAAGGTTCCTGTTGACGCATATCCCCTGGTAGTTATTGGAGTCAAAATAGTCTCCACTTTTGTGGAATGGGGTGATCAGTCCTTGGTTCCAAATATTGGGGAAGATTCCAGTACAGTACAGCCAATTGGAATTTGTGGTCGGTATATTTTATCATTTCACTTAGGATACCATCAACACCACAGGCATTTTTGAGTTGGAGGGTTTGTATTTTGACCTGTAGTTCGTTCAATGTATTTGGAGAATGCAGTGGGTTCTGGTCTAAAGCTTCTTAGTGCTAGGCTCTTTTTTTCTCAATTTCCGCCTGAATTACGTGCCCAAAGTAAACTGCCTGTTACTCAGGCCCTGAAGCCAGGATATGCATATAATTGGTACCATTGGAATGAAAACACTTTGAAGTTTGTAGACATGTTAAAAGAAGGTAGGAGTGTATAACACAATAGATATTATAGGAAAAAATCAAAAGAAAAACCAACCAGAATTATCTTTTTTGAGAGATTATGCTCTTCCAATGGCAAGCATAAGGGTATACTCAATTCTAGCTCCCATGATGCAATTCCTATGGCTTCCACTGGGTGTCAGCAGTCTATGTTCAAGGTGTCAGGCGTGTAACTTCCAAAATGAATAAGAAATAACAGTTTTAGTACAGGGACACAGTCTTGGAAATGTGTGTTTTCGTGCGCCATGAAGACAAGACTGCTAAAATTGGCTTCGTATTGAACATACTTCTTTCTGTAAAAAATATTATAGTTTGATTACATTTTAGGGTATCTGAGGAAAAAATAGAAATGTATTTTGACTTGTTGAAACAAATTTTACGAGTAGATTTTCGGATTCCTTTCTCTGCAAATTGAACGAGTGGATTATTCAAATCGATTGCGCCAATTTAACAGACTTTTGGGGATATAAAGAAGGATTTTATCTAACAAAACAACACTGGGAGTGACTTCTGATGAAGATCATCAAAGGTAAGTGAATATTTATAGTGTTTTTTCTAGCTTCTGTTGACACCAAAATGGCGGATATTCCTCTGGTTGTTTTGGGTTCTGAGCACCATTCTCAGTTTACGTTTTTTTTAAATCTGACACAGCGGTTGCATAGAGGATAAGTGTATCTTTAATTATGTGAATAACAATTACATCCTTTATCAATGTTTATTATGAGTATTTCTGCAAAATCACTGGATGTTTTGGAATCAAAACATTACTGCACGTAACGCGCCAATGTAAACTGAGAGTTTTGGATATAAATATGAACTTTATCAAGCAAAACATAAATGTATTGTGTAACATGAAGTCCTATGAGTGCCATCTGATGAAGATCATCAAAGGTTAGTAATTAGTTTAATCTCTATTTCTGCTTTTTGTGACTCCTCTCTTTGGCTGGAAAATGGCTGTATATGTTTTTGTGACTAGGCTCTGACTTAACATAATCATATGGTGTGCTTTCGCTGTAAAGCCTTTTTGAAATCAGACATGATGGGTAGATTAACAATAAATTAAGTTTTAATTGGGTGTATTGCAATTGTGAATGCATGAAAGTTACATATTTCAAAAAATTATTTTTGAAATTCATGCTCTGCCTTTTCAGCGGAATGTTTTCGAGGGGAACCCCTAGCCGTAAGAAGTGAAATTTCTTAGGTTGTGTGAATGAAATGTTTAGATTTGATAGGGAAACAGAGGTCAAATATAATGTTTAGGTTTTCTACTGCCAGGTTTACACCTTCACTATGACGGTGAAATATTCTGTCCAATGAAATTGTCTAGAAGGGATTGAATTTGTTGTTACCAAATAGTTTTTTGGTAGATTTCCACACTACTCTCATTCCATCTATATCATTTCTTAATATTATTACGTTTCTTTGGCTTTGATGCCTCATGATTGAGCAAAGCTCTGTTCATGTAGAGTGTGTTTTTTTCTGGGATCTGATAGGGGTGTCAGTGGACTGACAGTGAACACTCTTAAGAGACTCTGAGTTGAGGTCAGTGATAAAGTAGTCTACAGTACTTCTGCCAAGAGATGAGCCATATGTGTACCTAACATAGGAGTCCCCTCGAAGCCTTCCATTGACTATGTACAGTTGAAGTTGGATGTTTACATACACCTAGGTTGGAGTCATTAAAACTTGTTTTTCAACCACACCACAAACTAGGAAATCTACTTTGTGCAGGACACAAGTCATTTTTCCAACAATTGTTTACAGACAGATTATTTCACTTACAATTCACTGTATCACAATTCCAGTGGGTCAGAAGTTTACATACACTAAGTTGACTGTGCCTTTAAACAGCTTGGAGAATTCCAGAAAATGATTTCATGCTATGGAAGCTCCTGATAGGCTAATTGACATAATTTGAGTCAATTGGAGGTGTACCTGTGGTTGTATTTCAATACCAACCTTCAGACTCAGTGCCTCTTTGCTTGATATCATGGGAAAATCTAAAGAAATTAGCCGAGACCTCAGAAAAAAATTGTATACCTCCACAAGTCTGGTTCATCCTTGGGAGCAATTTCCAAACGCCGGAAGGTACCACGTTCATCTTTACAAACAATAGTACGCAAGTATAAACACCATGGGACCACGCAGCCGTCGTAGCGCTCAGGAAGGAGACGCGTTCTGTCTCCCAGAGAGGAACGTACTTTGGTGCGAAAAGTGCAAATCAATCCCAGAACAACAGCAAAGGACCTTGTGAAGACGCTGGAGGAAATGGGTACAAAAGTATCTGTATCCACAGTAAAACAAGTCTTATATCGACATAACCTGAAAGGCCACTCAGCAAGGACGAAGCCACTGCTCCAAACAGCCACAAAAAAGCCAGACTACAGTGTGCAACTGCACATGGGTACAAAGATCGTACCTTTTGGAGAAATGTCCTCTGGTCTGATGAAACAACAATACAACTGTTTGGCCATAATGACAATCGTTATGTTTGGAGGAAAAAGGGGGAGGCTTGCCAACCTTGCCACCATGCCAACCGTGAAGCACGGGGGTGGCAGCATCATGTTGTGGGTGTGTTTTGACTGCTGCGCTTGAAGCACCATCTCAAGACATCAGTCAGGAAGTTACAGCTTGGTTCCAAATTGGTCTTCCAAATGAATATTGACCCCATGCATACTTCCAAAGTTGTGGCAAAATTGATTTTAAGGACAACAAAGTTTGACCCAAGTTAAACAATTTAAAGGCAATGCTACCAAATATGAATGAACTGTATATAAACTTCTGACCCACTGGGAATGTGATGAAAGAAATAAAAGCAGAAATAAATCAATCTCTCAACTATTATTCTGACATTTCACATTCTTAAAGTAAAGTGGTGATCCTAACTGACCTAAGAAAGGGAATTCTTCCTGGTATTAAATGTCAAGAATGGTGTAAAACTGAGTTTAAATGTAGTTGGCTGAGGTGTATGTAATCCTCCGACTCCAGCTGTATATGCCCAGCGTCCGACAGAGCTGCAGGACGTGTGACCCGTTTTTGTTGGTTATGTGGTCGTAGTTGTGTCTAGGGGGGCATATGGGGTAGGGAATGTTGGCACTAAGTATTTGTCCCCCTGTGTGCTGAGGGTGTCAGGCTCAGGCCTAGTTCTGGCATTTAGGTCACCACAGACTAGTACATGTCCCTGGGCCTGGAAATTGTAGATTTCTCGTTCTAGGATGGAGAAGCTGTCATCATTAAAGTATGGGGATTCTATTGGGGGGATATAGCTAGCACACATGAGGACATTTTTCTCTGTTGAGATCATTTCCTTATTAATTTCTAGCCAGCTGTTAAATGTTCCTGTTTTGATTCATTTAATAGATTGAGATAGGTCTGCTTTGTACCAAATTAGCATACCCCCTGAGTCTCTTCCCTGTTTCAGACCTGATAGTTTGGTGGATGGAACTACCAGCTCTCTGTAACCTAGAGGGTAACCAGTGGGTCCATCTCCTAAATACCATGTTTCTTGTAGGATGATAATTTCTGTATTACCAATTTATTTGATGAAGTCTGGGTTCCTGCTCTTTAGGCCAAAGGCAGATGACCTCAGACACTGTATATTCCAGGATGAGATAGTAAAAGCTCTGTGTTCCATAGTGTCTAGTGTTGTTTTTGTGTGATTTAGGCCTGGACCATCACAGTAGGTGTGAGCAGAGCATGTTGAGCATCTGATACATACTGTACCTCTTAGGTCGCAGGATGGGGCTTGGGCTGGTGTAGTTGTGGGGGTTAGGCCTGTTGCTCTGCTCATGGTTTGGGCATATGTCCTGCTGTCATGTTGAGGTTCTTGCCGCAGGGGCGGGGGGCATGGGACAGACAGAAGGGGCATAGGTCTGATAAGGGGGGGCCTATATGTAGTGTGGCCAGGGTTTGCTTGGGGTGGTCTTAGCTGATTGGGTTGTGGCTGGTGATGCTGTGGTCTGGGTGTAGGTCCTCTTGGCATGGGTTCTCTCGGTACAGGTCCTTCAGGAGTGTGTCTTCCAGGTCTGGGAGGGTGTCTCGCTGGTTTGGGCGGGGTGTCCGTTGCTCTGTTGCTCCTGTGTGAAGTACTGGGGCTACGGTTGAGGGTGACGTCCTTCAGGGTCCTGGCAAAAGTTGTGATGCCTGCCTTGTAGAGGTGGACCTGGTCATAAAGGCTGTTCATGTCCAGGTGGAGTATTGGGCCAGGTAGGCATTAGGTTTTGAGGCACATTCTCGCGAAATGCTTGCATTCACTCGCTGTATGCAAGGTGAAAGTCCTTTCGTGGTAGCAGGGTGGAGATAACCCCTTTTGTGTTGGGGAAAGTGGAAGAAGCTTTTTTCAGTCACTCCCTTAAGTGCTGTGGCCATCCTTTCCTGCTGGGCCCCAGGTCATTTGTGCCCATGTGAATTATGATGTGGCTGGGGGACCCTAGTCTGTCCTCTGATAACAGCTCCAGGGCATGCCTAGTGTTTGGGCACCAGAGCTTAGCCACCTTGTGTTTGGGAAAAAGTTTTTCCTCTCTCTCCTTCCATCCCTTCTCCCCTGTTTATGCATTGATCTTTAGTTTCCTTCTCTGTGTATTGTAGTCAGCCAATATCATAAAGAGTGACATTGGCAGTGTCTTACCATCTCATTACACATTTCACCTCGCTCACTCACTCACCCCCCTCTCTCTTTCTCTCACTCTATTTCTCTCCCTTTCTCCATTTCTCTCTCTCGCTTGCTCTCTCTCGCTCCCAATCAGCTTAAATAGCCTCGCCCCCTCCCTCCTTTTCCAAGCCCAGCTCAGATACTTTGGCCCCTGTCTCTGTGCTCCTCTCCAGTCCCTTTTATGCTCCTGCCACCAGCGGTTACACACTGCTTCCATAACGGTCCATCAGCCACATGTCCACTGTCACAGTATCACACACACCCAGTTGTTCTACTGTTAATGCCATGAGTATGTCTGAAGTGTTTTATTGTTACCTGCTTATCAAAACATGTTGGTGGTATATGGGGAAATAAAACAGAATATAAACACTACTGTATTTTAGCAGGGCTGTGTCTCTGTGGCCCACAATTTGAGCCTCCCAGAGGTTTTAACATTGGTTTAGCCTTACATTATAACACAACCGACTACAGACAGTATAGATCCCTCGGTGGTACACTTCCTATTTTTATACCACAGAATTACCTCTAATTTTATAGAAGGAAAACATTGGAAATGTGGGGTTCATAAGATGACAGAATATCAGAGAGGTGAATTTGAGAGCGAGAGATCTAGATTTCTGTTTGATTATTGAATTTCAATATGTCTTGACAAATATATTGCCAATTAGAAAGACAAACTACATACAAAATTAACATTTCCATTGCAGATGTCACATAACATTCCTGTAGACACATTAAAAACAAGCTGCTCCATAGGTTCTGACTGTGTGTGCATCCCAAATGCCACCCTATTCCATACGTAGTGCACTAATTTTGACCAAAGCCCTATTGGCCCTGGTCAAAAGTAGGGCTACATGGGAAATGGGGCATTATTTGGGATGCAGGCAGATTCAGTGTCCCGAGGATCCACATCACACATCTCTACAAAGACATGATGGTGGGGGAGAGAGACTGTAACGTAAGGGCAACAGAGGAATGTGAATTAGATCATAGACGGGGCCCTGCATGGAAGTTTCATCAGTAATGTCTTCAATAAAAACTACCATTAGAAACATGGACACAAGCGTGAGCACACACACACACACACACACACACACACACACACTACCCAGATGGCCTCCACAAAACTGTACAAAATTACCATGTCATAGGGCAATTCACCCATACAAGGAAGATAATTTATTTCTACTTCTTCATAGGCAGCCCTCTGAAACGCAACGTTTTCCCTAGCCGTACCACACTGGCCCAAGTCTTTGTCAAGAGGTCAGGTTTAAAAGAAAATAGAGAAATAGAAATATGAAGCACAAATCAAATTGCATTTTCTGGGTTGAGGGACTTGAGTTGCTCTAAGGGAAGTTTCTGAAATACTAATTTAATCTTCCATGGAGGTACATATAATTCACTGGTCCTCACTCCCTGACTCACTCTGTCCACAGGAATAATTATCAAAAGTACCCACTTCCTCTATAATTTGTTGAAGAGATAGAAAATAAAACAGCAACAGTTTAAGTTTCTGGAATCGAGACTTGATGAGTTCGATCTCTAAGAAATATCATATTCCACCTTTTTTATTTGCATTCTGGGAAAAACATTAATGCCGCTTAACTCACCTTGTTACACTTCATTATATACTAAAGAGTTCCTAACCTAAAGCCTGTTTTGGTTTAGACTAAACATGCTTTCTCATTCCAATTCCCTCTGCTTTTCTGGTGGGAGTAAAATGTTTATTTTATAGGTAAATGTTTTGTATTATTTGATTTCAACAGTGTTTTGCTTATACTGAATGCCCACAAAACCCAGTGAAGCAAATGCACTGGTTTGTCTTTCCGGGACACATTTGACTTGCAGTTCACACTGTCCATGTTCGAATACCCATAGTAGTGTACAAAATAGTGTCACGTTTTATAGTTTGTGAAATTTCAAAGATAGTCCCCCAAATGCGTCATCTAATACGCGATTGCGTTGACTCCCGCCAGTGGTTCATTTTGATTTTCATCTGTTGTCAAACACGTGAATCAGGAAAAGTTGAGGAAATTCGACTAGATCAAACGGCGAAATGAGCATGTAGTTTAAGAATGTAATACGATGGTATGGGTATGGTCATGCCCACTGAGTAAATGCATGAGAACTATGCCATGCCGCTATTTTACTTCTCTGAAACAAATGCTCCACAAGTAAGTAAACATTTTGAAAATGCCCTCAAATCTCCCCAGTAGGTCATTGTCAGTGTTATCTAATGCAATACATTTCCCTGGGTACTTTACTCCTCTGACACTCAGACTCACACACTCACGTCTGGTATCTTCTCCTCTGGCTAGGGAGACATGGAGAGATGTGTTATGGGGGTGTTTGCCAGAAGGGTCCCCCCTATCATTTTATTTCTAAACTGATGAAGAGGGGGACTTTAATTCTCAGGGTGATTCCATGTAAGATTACCTGCACTGATCCCAGGCCGCGTCACAATCGGCACCTTATTCTCAAGGTTGTGTACTATATAGGAAATTGGGTCCCTTTTGGGATGCATTTTGTATAATTTCTTCATGGATGTGCAGTGTCAAGGCGTTTGAACTGATGGAGAGGAACTTTTTACTTTTTGTTTAGTCTCTTAAATATAAATTCCACAGAATACAATAAAAATGTGTAAATAATTTAGTCATGAGAATTCTTAAACATTCACAAACGAAATACTGAGGCTTTTCAGGCCAATTCAGTTTCAGTGATGTGGTCAAGAGCAGTATGTCATTCAAATCAAATCACATTTTAATGGTCACATCCACATGGTTACCAGATGTTATTGAAAGTGTAGCGAAATGCTTGTGCTTCTAATTCCAACAGTGCAGCAATATCTATCATGTAATCTAACAATTCCACAACAACTACCTAATACTGTAAGGGCGTTCGTCTGTAGGAGGAGGAGAAGCGGACCAAAGCGCAGCGTGGTGGTTATTCATATTTTAATAAATCACTACACATGAACAAACTAACGAAAACAAGAAATGTGAGAACGCAAAACAGTCCTATCCTGTGACGACAAACACAGTGACAGGAACAATCACCCACAAACACACAGTGAAACCCAGGCTACCTAAGTATGATTCTCAATCAGAGACAACTAATGACACCTGCCTCTGATTGAGAACCATACTAGGCCGAAACATAGAAATACCCAAATCATAGAAAAACAAACATAGACTGCCCACCCAACTCACGCCCTGACCATACTAACTACATACAAAACAAAGGAAATAGAGGTCAGAACGTGACAGTACCCCCCCCCAAAGGTGCGGACTCCGGCCGCAAAACCTTGACCTATAGGGGAGGGTCTGGGTGGGCGTCTGTCCGCGGTGGCGGCTCTGGCGCGGGACGCGGACCCCACTTCACCATTGTCTTAGTCCGCCTTATTGTCCGCCTCCGTGGCCTTCTCACCATGGCCACCCCTCTCAATGACCCCACTGGACAGAGGGGCTGCTTGGGACAGAGGGGCAGCTCGGGACAGAGGTGAAACAGCTGCTCGGGACAGAGGGACAACTGCTCGGGACAGAGGAGCAGCTGCTCGGGACAGAGGGGCGGCAGCAGCTCGGGACAGAGGGGCGATAGCAGATCGGGACAGAGGGGCGATAGCAGCTCGGGACAGAGGGGCGATAGCAGCTCGGGACAGAGGGGCGATAGCAGTTCGGGACAGAGGGGCGATAGCTGCTCGGGACAGAGGGGCGGCAGCTGCTCGGGACAGAGGGACAGCTGCTCGGGACAGAGGGACAGCTGCTCGGGACAGAGGGGCAGCTGCTCGGGCGGCCCCTTGCTGACTGACGGCACTGGCGGCCCCTGGCTTACTGGCGGCACTGGCGGCCCCTGGCTTACTGGCGGCCCCTGGCTTACTGGCGGCACTGGCGGCCCCTGGCTGACTGGCGGCACTGGCGGCCCCTGGCTGACTGGCGGCACTGGCGGCCCCTGGCTGACTGGCGGCACTGGCGGCCCCTGGCTGACTGGCGGCACTGGCGGCCCCTGGCTGACTGGCGGCACTGGCGGCCCCTGGCTGACTGGCGGCACTGGCGGCCCCTGGCTGACTGGCGGCACTGGCGGCCCCTGGCTGACGGGCGGCACTGGCGGCCCCTGGCAGACGGGCGGCACTGGCGGCTCCTGGCAGACGGGCGGCACTGGCGGCTCCTGGCAGACGGGCGGCACTGGCGGCGCTGGGCAGACGGGCGGCACTGGCGGCGCTGGGCAGACGGGCGGCGTTGGCGGCGCTGGGCAGACGGGCGGCGTTGGCGGCGCTGGGCAGACGGGCGGCGTTGGCGGCGCTGGGCAGACGGGAAGCTCAGCTGGCGCTGGGCAGACGGGAAGCTCCGGCAACGCTGGAGAAAAGGAAGGCCCTGGTAGCGCCGGAGAGGCGGGAGACTCCGGCAGCGGCGCCGGACAGGCGGGAGGCTCCGGCAGAGGCGCCGGACAGGCGGGAGGCTCCGGCAGAGGCGCCGGACAGGCGGGAGGCTCCGGCAGCGGCGCCGGGCAGGCGGGAGGCTCCGGCAGAGGCGCCGGACAGGCGGGAGGCTCCGGCAGAGGCGCCGGACAGGCGGGAGGCTCCGGCAGCGCTGGAGAGGAGGAAGGCTCTGGTAGCGCCGGAGAGGCGGGAGACTCCGGCAGCGCTGGAGAGGAGGAAGGCTCTGGACGGATGGGCCGGAGAGACAGCCTGGTACGGGGAGCTGCCACCGGAGGGCTGGGGTGTGGAGGTGGTGACGGATAGACCGGGCCGTGCAGGCGCACTGGAGCTCTTGAGCACCGAGCCTGCCCAACCTTACCCGGTTGAATGGTCCCGGTCGCCCTGCCAGTGCGGCGAGGTGGAATAGCCCGCACTGGGCTATGCAGGCGAACCGGGGACACCGTGCGCAAGGCTGGTGCCATGTAAGCCGGCCCAAGGAGACGCACTGGAGACCAGATGCGTAGAGCCGGCTTCATGGCACTTGGCTCGATGCCCACTCTAGCCCGGCCGATACGCGGAGCTGGAATGTACCGCACCGGGCTGTGCACCCGCACTGGGGACACCGTGCGCTCCACAGCATAACACGGTGCCTGCCCGGTCTCTCTAGCCCCCCGGTAACCACAGGAAGTTGGCTCAGGTCTCCTACCTGGCGTAGCCATACTCCCTGTTAGCCCCCCCCCAAGAAATTTTTGGGGCTGACTCCCGGGCTTCCATCCGCTACGCCGTGCTGCCTCCTCATATCTGCGCCTCTCAGCTTTCGCCGCCTCCAGTTCTTCCTTGGGGCGGCGATATTCTCCGGGCTGAGCCCAGGGTCCTTTACCGTCCAGTTCTTCCTCCCATGTCCATTTCTCCAGGTGGTGCAGCCTCTCCCACTGCAGCTGCTGCTGCTCCTGCTGCTGCTGCCTCTGTTGCCTCTCCTGTGGCTCCTGTCTGTTAACACGCTGCTTGGTCCGTTGGTGGTGGGTGATTCTGTAAGGGCGTTCGTCTGTAGGAGGAGGAGAAGCGGACCAAAGCGCAGCGTGGTGGTTATTCATATTTTAATAAATCACTACACATGAACAAACTAATGAAAACAAGAAATGTGAGAACGCAAAACAGTCCTATCCTGTGACGACAAACACAGTGACAGGAACAATCACCCACAAACACACAGTGAAACCCAGGCTACCTAAGTATGATTCTCAATCAGAGACAACTAATGACACCTGCCTCTGATTGAGAACCATACTAGGCCGAAACATAGAAATACCCAAATCATAGAAAAACAAACATAGACTGCCCACCCAACTCACGCCCTGACCATACTAACTACATACAAAACAAAGGAAATAGAGGTCAGAACGTGACAAATACACACAAATCTAAGTAAAATAATGGAATAAGAACATATAAATATATGGATGAGCAATGACAGAAACATTCAGTCAGTCATTCAGAAAGAAAGAGTGTAAGTGAGAGACTTGTAGTTTATACTTGGTTGAGTCGTGCCACAATTAAAGTCCACCTCTGGAGTGCCTTCGATTTTCTTTAGACACCAAAGTGTATGTGAGTGTATGCTTCGGCTGCTAATAGTACCAAGCCTTCAATCTTGGATTGACATGTTTTTCAATATATTACAAAAGGGCTACAGTGTCAAGATAATGGAGATTAGCCAGGCCTGCTCAGAGGACCATGACATGGTAGCAGCAGCATCCTGTGAATAGCTCAGACTCTGGAGGCCCGTCTTTTCATTCCTACAACACTGTCTGGAGTTATGGATCTCACATTAACTACCCACCTAGAATGACTATACTGTACGTACAAACTCAATTGGGATTATTCACACAGCATTTTTGGCTATTTCATTTGTGACTTGCTAAAGTTACTGAAATGCTTGCAAAAACCTGCTTTAAAGTATTTCGTAGTCTAACTTCATGATATGCAAATGTGGAAAGAGACTTGATTTCGAAGGTATTGTGAATGTAACAGGACCGAGAGTGAGTGAGACAGAATCAATTGGAAGGTAAATCTCAACTGGCTTTTTTTTCCGGTTTTACAAAATCTAGTCTCTGTCCTCCACAACTACAACAAGACATAACTCACATTACCACAGATAAGACAAGGCCGTAATTCACTGCTATTTTTTTTTTACAATACTCCCTGTAACTGTGCCTCTCCCATAGATAGTTCATATTCCTGCCCCCCAGGGCCCCTGGAGCAGTGGAGTCTTCTGCTGAAGCCATTGATGGATGAGTGACATTATTTTTATCCGTGTAACAAAATCTGCACATAATATGGCTGCTGTCTCAGGTCCGTATCCTCAGTTAACTAAACAAAAAAATATATCCAAGTCATGTCTCATACATGCTCTCTCTATTTATCAGGTGAAATCAAAGGTGAAACGCCATTTACTGGATTAAATATATACCGATCCGGCAGCAGACACATGCATCAATCATGTCTCATACTAGGGGTAATGTAGTTTACCTAATGTTTCTAGCGGTGAAACCACTCTGATCTAATTTCCTACAGCCCTCTACCTAAGCTTGTGCTATTGGATCATTTACACATTTAGGACAATATAGATATATTGAGAGGGAAAATACAGGTAACTGCAAAAATAATGGAAACACTTGAGTAAATGAGAGATACAAAGTATTTTGAAAGCAGATTATTCCACACAGGTGTGGTTCCTGAGTTAGTTACGCAATTAAACATCCCATCATGCTTAGGGTCATGTATAGAAATTCTGGGCAGGCCATTATTTTGGATATCATGGCTATGCCCCCATAGGATGACAATGCCCCCATCCACAGGGCATGAGTGGTCACTGAATGATTTGATGAGCATAAAAACGATGTATACCATATGCCATGGCTGTCTCAGTCAACAGATCACAACCCAAAGGAACACTTATTGGAGATTTTAGAGCGGCACCTGAGACATACAGTGGGGCAAAAAAGTATTTTGTCCGCCACCAATTGTGCAAGTTCTTCCACTTAAAAGATGAGAGAGGCCTGTAATTTTCATCATAGGTAAACTTCAACTATGACAGACAAAATGAGAAAACAAATCCTGAAAATCACATTGTAGGATTTTTTATGAATTTATTTGCAAATGATGGTGGAAAATAAGTATTTGGTCACCTACAAACAAGCAAGATTTCTGGCTCTCACAGACCTGTAACTTCTTTAAGAGGCTCCTCTGTCCTCCACTCGTTACCTGTATTAATGGAACCTGTTTGAACTTGTTATCAGTATAAAAGACACCTTTCCACAACCTCAAACAGTTACACTCCAAACTCCAATATGGCCAAGACCAAAGAGCTGTCAAAGGACACCAGAAAGAAAAATTGTAGACCTGCACCAGGCTGGGAAGACTGAATCTGCAATAGGTAAGCAGCTTGGTTTAACACATCAACAACTGTGGGAGCAATTATTAGGAAATGGAAGACATACAAGACCACTGATAATCTCCCTCGATCTGGGGCTCCACGCAAGATCTCACCCAGTGGGGTCAAAATGATCACAAGAACGGTGAGCAAAAATCCCATAACCACACGGGGGGACCTAGTGAATGACCTGCAGAGAGCTGGGACCAGAGTAACAAAGCCTACCATCAGTAACACACTACGCCGCCAGGGACTCAAATCCTGCAGAAGTGTCCCCTTGCTTAAGCCAGTTCATGTCCAGGCTCGTCTGAAGTTTGTTAGAGAGCATTTGAATGATCCAAAAGAAGATTGGGAGAATGTGATATGGTCAGATGAAATCAAAATATAACTTTTTGGTAAAAACTAAACTCGTCGTGTTTGGAAGACAAAGAATGCTGAGTTGCATCCAAAGAACACCATACCTACTGTGAAGCATGGGGGTGGAAACATCATGCTTTGGGGCTGTTTTTCTGCAAAGGGACCAGGACGACTGATCCGTGTAAAGGAAAGAATGAATGGGGTCATGTATCATGAGATTTTGAGTGAAAACCTCCTTCCATCAGCAAGGGCATTGAAGATGAAACGTGGCTGGGTCTTTCAGCATGACAATGATCCCAAACACACCGCCCGGGCAACGAAGGAGTGGCTTCGTAAGATGCATTTCAAGGTCCTGGAGTGGCCTAGCCAGTCTCCAGATCTCAACCCCATAGAAAATATTTGGAGGGAGTTGAAAGTCCGTGTTGCCCAGCAACAGCCCCCAAATATCACTGCTCTAGAGGAGATCTGCATGGAGGAATGGGCCAAAATACCAGCAACAGTGTGTAAAAACCTTGTGAAGACTTACAGAAAACGTTTGACCTCTGTCATTGCCAACAAAGGCTATATAACAAAGTATTGAGATAAACTTTTGTTATTTACCAAATACTTATTTTCCACCATAATTTGCAAATAAAATCATTAAAAATCCTACAATGTGATTTTCTTCTTTTAATTTCTTCTGTCATAGTTGAAGTGTACCTATGACGAAAATTACAGGCCTCTCTCATCTTTTAAGTGGGAGAACTTGCACAATTGGTGGCTGACTAAATACTTTTTTGCCCCACTGTAATTGTCCACCCCCATCAACAAAACATAAATTAATGGAATTTATTGTGGAAGAATGGTGTTGCATCCCTCCAATAGATTTTGAGACTCTTAAGAACCTCTTCTAAGGCGCATCGAAGCTGTTCTCAATAGTGGTGACCCAACACACTATTAAGAAAATGTATGTTGGTTTTTCCTTTATTTTGGCAGTTATGACCAAAGGTATGTGGACACCTGCTCATTGAACATCTCATTCCAAAATCAAGGGTATTCATACGGAGTTGCTCCCCCTTTGCTGCTATAACAGACTCCACTCTTCTGGGAAGGCTTTCCACTAGATGTTGGAACATTGCTGCGGGGACTTGCTTCCATTCAGCCATGAGAGCATTAGTGAGGTTGGGCACTGATGGCGATTAGGCTTGACTCGCAGTTGGTGTTCCAAATCATTCCAAAGGTGTTCGTTGGGGTTGAGGTCAGGGCTCTGCGCAGGCCAGTCAAGTTCTTCCACACCGATCTCGACAAACCATTTCTGTGTGGACCTCGCTTCGTGCACGGGTGAATTGTCAAGCTGAAACAGGAAAGGGCCTTCCACAAACTGTTGCCACAAATAATGTCATTGTATGATGTAGGGTTATGATTTCCCGTCACTGGAACTAAGGGGCCTAGCCTGAACCATGAAAAACAGCCCCAGACCATTATCCCTCCTCCATAAATTTTATAGTTGGCACTATGCATTCGGGCAGGTAGCTTTCTCCTGGCATCCGCCAAACCCAGATTCAATCCATTGGACTGCTAGATGGTGAAGCGTGATTCATCACTCCATAAAATGCATTTTCACTGCTCCAGAGCCTAATGGCAGCAAGCACTACATCACTCTTGGCATTGCGCATGGTGATCTTAGGGTTGTGTGCAGCTGCTCGGCCACGGAAACGCATTTCATGAAGCTCCCAACTAACAGTTTTTGTGCTGACATTGCTTCCAGAGGCAGTTTGGATTACAGAAGTGAGAATTGTAACTGAGGACAGGCAATTTTTGCGCGCTACGCACTTAAGAACTCGGCGGCTGGTTCTGTGAGCTTGTGTGGCCTGCCACTTTGCAACTGAACATTTGTTGCTCCTAAAAGTTTACACTTCACAATAACAGCACTTACAGTTGACCCCGGCAGCTCTAGCAGGGCAGAAATTTGACAAACTGACTTGTTGGAAAGGTGGCATCCTATAGCGGTGCCACGTTGACAGTCACTGAGTTCTTCAGTAAGGCCACTCTACTGCCAACGTTTGTCTATAGAGTTTGCATCGCTGTGTGTTTGATTGTATACACCTGTCAGCAACAGGTGTGGCTGAATTTGCAGAATCCACAAATTTGAAGGGGTGTCGACATCATTTTGTAGTGTATATAGTGTATATGACATGAGACGGACATGATATCACCATGCATATTGGGAGTTCCCAATTCGTCAGGATGAATGCAAAGATGCTATCCTTATACAAATCTCTGAATCCGCTTTTGTAGATCACCCTTGATGAGCTAGGCTATTTGAGATGTCCCAATACATGTGGATCTGTCACGACTTCCGCCGAAGTTGGTCCCTCTCCTTGTTCGGGCGGCATTCGGCTGTCGACGTCACTGGCTTTCTAGTCACCACCGATCCATGTTTAATTTTTGTTTTGTTTTGTCTTCATTATACTCACCTGGTTTCCATTCCATAATCAGTGTTCCTTATTTAACCCTCTGGCTTCCCCTTTTGTTTTGTGCGTGATTGTTTTTGTCAACTGGTTCCGGGTACGTGATCTGGATTGTTTATGTTTATCCTTGTTGGATTATTGTTGAATTTGAGTAAATATCGTGGCTTTACTCATACCTGTGTCCTGTGCCTGACTCCGCCTTATTCCATTCACCTAGAACATTGACAGGATCCTAACACTGAACAAACCCAAATCAGGCTAATTTGAGAAAAATATTGTTCCCTTTCCAAAGAGAGGGGTTCTACCAAATAAAACATGATCCACCTAGAGGTTGAGATAGAGATAAAACATTCAGATTAATATTAAATCCTCTGTAAATTAGCTGGGGATGTATAATTGAAGAGGCCATGTGGAACATCAGGCAGGCTGAGAGCAGACACACTAATGAGGAAAGGAAGAGAGGTATCTGATGTCACTGGAGTTGTCACTGGAGAGGAATCGGACCAAAGCGCAGTTTAAGTGTTCATGCTTTTTGTTGAAACTGAACACTATAACAAAATAACGAAACCGAAACAGTCCTGTCAGGTGCAGAAAACACTAAACAGAAAATAACTGTGAAGCCACTTCAGTGGCTTCACACATATGAGATCATGTCAATGGGCTGAGATGTTGGTTGAATCTTAAAAGTCCTTCCTTGATTCCTCAGAATGTCTCAAACCGCCTCCTTCTCAAAAACATCAAAGGGGAGAGAGTAGAGCATTGGAGGCTGAGAAAAATGGAAGTGGGGTGAGGACAAGAGGACACGAGGAACCGAGAAAGGACTTTTGAGATTCACCCAATGTCTCCCACATATTCATCTACTGCATGTACTCTGGACAGCCTGACACACAGCAAACAGCAAAGCACAGCTTGCAACCGTAAATACACAGCAGCACAGCATAGTACAGCGAGTCCAAACATAGTTTCTTATCCACAGAGTAAAACATGCCCATAGCACTACTCATGTTTCCACAATATTGGCAGATACCTGCTGTGAATAACGTAGTAGAGTACAGGAGTGTACAGCCTTAGGGGTATCTGACCCCTTGGACATATTATGGACAGGCAAGGAGATGTGAGAGGGTTAGAGATCAGGAGGTCTGACTCACACACCATGGACTGCTGTTGATTTGTACACTACAAGTGTGCTTTTGGAGTGTGGACTGTGTATGTGTGTCTCTGCATGCGACCACGCAAGTCTGTGCATGCTAGGCATGTACTGTATGTGTGCTGTTGGTGCAGCAGGCAGGGGAATGAGAAGGAGAGTGGGTGGAAGGCTAGTTGTGTGTGTGTGTGTGTGTGTGTGTGTGTGTGTGTGTGTGTGTGTGTGTGTGTGTGTGTGTGTGTGTGTGTGTGTGTGTGTGTGTGTGTGTGTGTGTGTGTGTGTGTGTGTGTGTGTGATTACCTCCTCTGTTTCAGCAGCGCTGGTCTTGTCTCATTACCGTCATGGTGGGGTGTCCGCGATGCCACTAAGCAGCAGGGCGTCTCTCTACCACTCTGCTGCTTTCCTCCCTCCCCATCCTCCCTCAGTCAGCTCATTCCAGATCCAAGGCGATATTCGACATTCGTCCAGATAACCAGGACGTCTGGTGATGACTCCAAAAAGTAAGCTGCAAGCTCTGGCTCCGAGGGTTGTGTGTTCAATCCTAGTGCTAGGAACTCGTTTTTGTTTACTTTTGTTTATACCCTATCCCAAGCCTTAACCCTTATCTTAACCTTTCATGATTAATGCCTAAACGTAACCGTATAAATTTGACGCCAATCCCCCTGTGGATATAATTTGAATAGTCAAACCATGAGATCTGGTTGCCTCCCTGCCAGTCTCTGATCTGGAGACACAGGCTGCGGCCCAAATGGCACCTATCCCTTTTATAGTGCACTACTCTTGACCACAGCTCTAGTCAATAGCAGTGCACTATGTAGGGAATAGGGTGCCATTTGGGAAGCAGTCACAAAAGCACAAAGGTGGCCAGTCATAAACAAGCTACCCCCCTCCCACACCCCCCCACACCCAGTTGTGCTGATGCTAACACCCGAAGACGAAATAGCTAATGGGCAGTCCCTGTCCACATCCGTTTGCATTACTGATGGTTTCAGCAGCAGGTTCACTTTGCCTCATCTATTAGGCTCTTCTTTTTTCCTAGCGTTTATGTGACTTTCCCACTCCCTAGATGCTATCCCTGTGTGTTTGTGTGTGTGTGTGTCATGAGCTATTCTCCTCAGTTAAGGAGTCGTTATCTTGATAATATCGAGACCAATTTGAGGAACATTTTTTATGGCCAGACGGTAACAAATAGAGTGGTTCTTTATCCGGAACACTGGTGCAGGTCAGAATCTCTGGACGGATTCTGTAGGGAAGATTTAGAAACTATTCAGAAGTGTTCTCAAACTGAACTGTGCCAAAGGGTGGGTGAGAGAGAATTAGACTCCAAGGTCCTGTTAGTTATATTCTCCCCTCAGTAACACATCTGGCATCACTGGGCTGGGCTTGTGGAGGTGTCTGCAGTCACTCAGTGGTAATTGCTGATGGTAATTACTGACCTTTTCCATGAACCAGGAGACATATACAAATAAATGATTGGTAAGGTTGGCCGGTTGGCCAGGCAATTTCCACCCCATACTATCACCACACCATCCCTGTCTTTTCTCTAATATACCGGAGGGGCCCTGCCTGCAGATCAGATAGTCTGCAAGTTGGAGCTGTATTATGTCCAAAGGCTGGGCCCATTACCCCAACAGACTACTGGGATCTGTGTGACTCTATTGTCCTTCTCATAGGTGTGCGCATGTGTGTGTGTGTGTGAGAGAGAGAGAGTTAGAGAGAGAGAGAGATGTGGCTAATCTAATCCCTCTAGCCCTAGCGATCTCTCTCTCCCTCATTTGCCCCACAGCCCCGGATGTGTGCTATAGCTTCCAGACCCATTAGTAACTCCTAAAGAGGGCTGTGTGTGTGTGTTTTCGTTCCAAATGGCACCATATTCCCTACATAGTGCACTACTTTTGACCAGGGCTCATAGGGTTCTGGTCAAAAGTGGTGTGCTTTGTAGGGAATAGGGTGTCTTTTGCCAAGTACACTGTGTCTCTCCTCTGGTGGTCATTCAGTAATCTGGTAGCTGGTACCTGCTCTACTCTGTTCTGTTGTCCCCACAGCTCAGCTCCATCTGGTGTGGCTGAAGACTCTAATCTGCATGAACGGTTCCCACCTGTTTAATCTAATTTCTAACAGCATATCATCTGTGCAACTAGAGGCAAAAATACTCTAGATCACCTTTACTCCACACACATAAATGCATACATAGCTCTCCCTTCGCCCTCCATTCGGCAAAACTAACCATAACTCTATCCTCCTTATTCCTGATTACATGCAAAAACTCAAACAGGAAGTACCAGTGACACACTCAATACGGAAGTGATCTGATGAAGCGGATGCTAAGCTACAGGACTGTTTCAATAGCACCAACTGGAATATGTTCTGGGAGTCATCCAATAACATTGAGGAGTTTACCACATTAGTCACCGGCCTCATTAATAAGTGCATTGACGACATCTTCCCCACAGTGACAGTACGCATATATCCTAACCAGAAGCCATGGATTACAGGCAATATCCGCATTGAATTAAAGGCTAGAGCTGTAGTTTTGAAGGAGTGAGACACTATTCTGGACGCTTACAAGAAATCCCGCTACGACCTATAAGCCATCAAACAGTCAACATTAATACAGGACTAAGGTTGATTCATATACTCTGACATGCGTTGGATCTTGCAGGGCTTGAAAACTATCACGGATTACAAAGGGAAACCCAGCTGTGAGCTGGTGTCAGAGCTCAGGCCTATTGAGGACATCCTTATTCAATAAAATAGCATGATCAACAGAATCAAAAGTTTTTGCCATGTCCACAAACAAAGCAGCACCTTTCATTTCAGCAAAGACAAGATAATTAAGAACTATAGTGGTTGCTGTAATAGTGCTATGCCCAGGCCTAAACCCTGATTGGTTAATACACAAAATACATTTCTCAGATAAAAAAAATAGCAAAGTAGTACCTTTACCAAGGATTCAAGAATCTTAGATAGACAAGGACGTCTTGAAATGGGATGATAATTATCAGGATAACTACTATTCCCACCCTTATGGAGGGGCAGCCCAAGAGCTGACTTCCTTACTTTGGGAATATTTCCTGATATAAATGTTGCATTTATAAATGTGGGTAATTGACCCAACAATGATGGGTGCTGCACACTTGCGCAGACCAGAATCTAACTGGTCGGCACCTATGGATTTCTTGTTGTCTATTGCTCGCAAAGGCCTTATTTTTCTGTTAAAGGCCTAAAAGAAAAGCTTTGACTGCAAGTTTCCCCTATCAGCTTCCAGCCCAATATCATTGTGTATAGGCTAGTGATTAAATGCATAGATGTTTTTCTATAATGAGGCCAGTGTCTGAATTCATTTGATGTGGCAGAGAGGAGGACATAGAACCCTTCATGGATTTTCCATTTCTCCAGAATTTAGCTGGGTTCCCATTACAATCCGAACGAGCGGTTACATAATAATCCGATTGAGCCTTTCTGATTTGCTTGACCCAAGCATCATCTCTTCTATTAATTACTTCAGATAATTCAGGAGTGTACCAGGCATTCGATTTACCTTTAACCCTTAATTTTTTTGAAGGGTGCATGATTATCCACAATAGTATTGAAGACATCTGCAAAAATGCTCTACAATCAAGGTCACAAAAATAAAGATAATGTAAAAAAAAAAAAAACCTGTTCACTGAAGTTTTTAAAGTTCCTCTTTGTGATGACACGAGGGTTTGATTTTGTATTCTCACATCTCTAACACAAACAACTGGGCAATAGTTACTAATGTCTTCCGCGAAGATACCAGTAGAAACATATTTCTTTGATCTTATTTTAACCAATACACCAGTCAGAGTTGACTTTGAAGGATCTTTAGGGTTGGGCAGTGTAGGATTAGTCACCAGCTGGGATAGGTTTAGATCATTACACGTGTCTTTCAGAATATCTGAAGCCTGCATTTCCCAATCATAATTTAGGTCACCCAGGATAATAGTTTATGACTTCATAAAAGAAGACAACAAGCTAAATGGTTATGTATATCCTCGAGTGCACAAAGGTTAGATTACATTAGATTGCATAGAACTGCACCATTTGGTCTATCCCTATTACAGTAGCAATAGAGGAAGGAGTAGATATTGAAATTACTTTTCGAAGGTTAGCACCATAGGGCCTGAGGCCGCAGCCAATGTCAATATGAGGTACTCTGAGTAACCAATGATGCAATGTCAAAAACAGACTTACATGGGCTTTGGTTGCTATTGCATAAGGCCAAGCAAGTTCCCTGCCAACCAGGACCTCTATATCAGGCAGTGTCAGATGAAGGCCCTAAAAATTGTCAGACTCCAGCCAACCAAGTCATAGACTGTTCTCTCTGCTACCGCACGGCAAGTGGTGCCGATGCCCCAGGTCTGCCATAAGAATGCTAAACAGTTAGTCTGGGTAGCTATTGGTGAACTATTTAACTATCTGCATTGCCCCATATTGTACTAACTCTTTTGACTCATCACATACACTGCTGCTACTGTTTATTATATATCCTCTTACATAGTCACTTTACCCTTACCTATATGTTCATACTGAATATGACTAATGCCTACAACAAATACTTGCAAATGGTGTGTTTGGGTGGTGCTCAGAGTCACTTTGATACAAGGGAGATTGATGTCATGGGACCTTTCACATATCCTCTTGAGAGTCATCAGCTTCTTTGTATCCAAGCACTATTTGCTTTGCGAGAAAGACAGAAACAATATTATACATTCATTGGCAATTGTTGTATAATGGTTCTGGTATGAGACAAGCAGGTGTCCGCATACTTCTGGCCAAGTAGTGTATCAACTCACTTACCTCATACCCTGCAAATCAACTCTTCACTGGTATCCCATTTATGTAGCCAAGTTATTTTTTACTCATTATTCATTTATTATTTTTCTATTTCTAGCTTTATTTAACTAGGCAAGTCAATTAGGAACAAATTCTTATTTTCAATGACAGCCTAGAAATAATGGGTTAACTGCTTTGTTCAGGGGTAGAATGACAGATTTTTTGTCATGTACTGTCATGTTGTGTCTTGTCTCTGTCCTTTCCCTTCACCCTGTCTCCCTCTGCTGGTCGTTGTTAGGTTACCTTTTCTCCCCCAATTTCCACCAGCTGTGCCTTGTCTCCTCCTAACCACCTCGTCACCCCGTTTCCCACCTGTTCCCTTTTTCCCTCTGATTAGGTCCCTATATCTCTCTCTGTTTTTGTTCCTGTCCTTGTCGGATTCTTGTTTGTTGTGTTTCATGCCTGAACCAGACTGTCGTCATGTTTGCTGTAACCTTGTCTTGTCCTGTCGGAATCTGCCGGTCCGTCTGAGCCTACCTATGTTTGGTAATTAAAGAAGCTCTGTTTAAGTTAATTCGCTTTTGGGTCCTCATTCACGCACCGTAACAGAAGAATCCGACCAAGAATGGACCCAGCGACTTCGGATCCTCTCCACTCAGCCGTCGGGATCCAGGGAGCGATGCTAGGCAGACACGAGCAGGAAGTGTCTGCTGCTCGACATGCCGTTGAGACCCTGGCCACCCAAGTCTCCAACCTCACAGAACAGGTTCACCATCTCCGCCTCGATCCACCGGCCACTTCCAGGGCTTTCGAATCTCCGGAGCCCAGAATCAATAACCCGCCGTGTTACTCTGGGGAGCCCACTGAATGCCGCTCGTTCCTCACCCAGTGTGATATTGTGTTTTCTCTCCAGCCCAACACTTACTCCAGGAGCACTGCTCGTGTCGCCTACGTCATATCTCTCCTTATTGGACGGGCTCGTGAGTGGGGCACGGCAATCTGGGAGGCAAGGGCTGAGTGTACTAACCAGTATCAGGACTTTAAGGAGGAGATGATACGGGTTTTTGATCGATCTGTTTTTGGGGAGGAGGCTTCCAGGGCCCTGTCTTCCCTATGTCAAGGCAATCGATCCATAACAGACTACTCTATTGAGTTTCGCACTCTTGCTGTCTCCAGTGGCTGGAACGAGCCGGCCTTGCTCGCTCGTCTTCTGGAGGGTCTCCGCACAGAGGTAAAGGATGAGATTCTCTCCCGGGAGGTTCCTTCCAGCGTGGATTCCTTGATTGAACTCGCTATTCGCATTGAGCGACGGGTTGATCTTCGTCACCGAGCTCGTGGAAAGGAGCTCGCGCTCTCCGTCGCCCCCCTCTCCGCATCACTACCATCTTCCTCTGCCGGCTCGGGTGCTGAGCCCATGCAGCTGGGAGGTATCCGCATCTCGACTAAGGAGAGGGAACGGAGAATCACCAACCGCCTCTGTCTCTATTGCGGTTCCGCTGGTCATTTTGTCACTTCATGTCCAGTAAAAGGCCAGAGCTCGTCAGTAAGCGGAGGGCTACTGGTGAGCGCTACTACTCCTGTCTCTCCTTCAAGATCCTGCACTACCTTGTCGGTCCATCTACGCTGGACCGGTTCGTCAGCTTCCTGCAGTGCCTTAATAGACTCTGGGGCGGAGGGCTGTTTTATGGACGAGACCTGGGCTCGGGAACATGACATTCCTCTCAGACAGTTAAAGGAGCCCACGGCCTTGTTCGCCCTGGATGGTAGTCCTCTCCCCAGGATTCAGCGTGAGACGCTACCTTTAACCCTCACTGTTTCTGGTAATCATAGTGAAACCATTTCTTTTTAAATTTTTCGTTCACCTTTTACACCTGTTGTTTTGGGCCATCCCTGGCTAGTTTGTCATAATCCTTCCATTAATTGGTCTAGTAATTCTATCCTCTCCTGGAACGTCTCTTGTCATGTGAAATGTTTAATGTCTGCTATCCCTCCTGTTTCCTCTGTCTCTTCTTCACAGGAGGAGCCTGGTGATTTGACAGGGGTGCCGGAGGAATATCACGATCTGCGCACGGTGTTCAGTCGGTCCAGGGCCACCTCTCTTCCTCCACACCGGTCGTATGATTGTAGTATTGATCTCCTTCCGGGAACCACCCCCCCCCGGGGTAGACTATACTCTCTGTCGGCTCCCGAACGTAAGGCTCTCGAAGATTATTTGTCTGTAGCTCTTGACGCCGGTACCATAGTCCCCTCCTCCTCTCCCGCCGGAGCGGGGTTTTTTTTTGTCAAGAAGAAGGACGGGTCTCTGCGTCCCTGCATAGATTATCGAGGGCTGAATGACATAACAGTGAAGAATCGTTATCCGCTTCCTCTTATGTCTTCAGCCTTCGAGATCCTGCAGGGAGCCAGGTTTTTCACTAAGTTGGACCTTCGTAACGCTTACCATCTCGTGCGCATCAGGGAGGGGGACGAGTGGAAGACGGCGTTTAACACTCCGTTAGGGCACTTTGAATACCGGGTTCTTCCTTTCGGCCTCGCTAACGCTCCAGCTGTCTTTCAGGCATTAGTCAATGATGTCCTGAGAGACATGCTGAACATCTTTGTTTTCGTTTACCTTGACGATATCCTGATTTTTTCACCGTCACTCCAGATTCATGTTCAGCACGTTCGACGTGTCCTCCAGCGCCTTTTAGAGAATTGTCTTTTTGTGAAGGCTGAGAAGTGCACTTTTCATGCCTCCTCCGTCACATTTCTCGGTTCTGTTATTTCCGCTGAAGGCATTAAGATGGATCCCGCTAAAGTCCAAGCTGTCATTGATTGGCCCGTCCCTAAGTCACGCGTCGAGCTGCAGCGCTTTCTCGGCTTCGCGAACTTCTATCGTCGTTTCATCCGTAATTTCGGTCAGGTGGCAGCTCCTCTCACAGCCCTTACTTCTGTCAAGACGTGCTTTGAGTGGTCCGTTTCCGCCCAGGGAGCTTTTGATCTCCTCAAGAATCGTTTTACATCCGCTCCTATCCTTGTTACACCTGACGTCTCTAGACAGTTCGTTGTCGAGGTTGACGCGTCAGAGGTGGGCGTGGGAGCCATTCTTTCTCAGCGCTCCCTCTCTGACGACAAGGTCCACCCATGCGCGTATTTTTCTCATCGCCTGTCGCCGTCGGAACGTAACTATGATGTGGGTAACCGCGAACTGCTCGCCATCCGGTTAGCCCTAGGCGAATGGCGACAGTGGTTGGAGGGGGCGACCGTTCCTTTTGTCGTTTGGACTGACCATAGGAACCTTGAGTACATCCGTTCTGCCAAACGACTTAATGCGCGTCAGGCGCGTTGGGCGCTGTTTTTCGCTCGTTTCGAGTTCGTGATTTCTTATCGTCCGGGCTCTAAGAACACCAAGCCTGATGCTTTGTCTCGTCTCTTCAGTTCTTCAGTAGCCTCCACTGACCCCGAGGGGATTCTCCCTGAGGGGCGTGTTGTCGGGTTGACTGTCTGGGGAATTGAGAGGCAGGTAAAACAAGCGCTCACTCACACTCCGTCGCCGCGCGCTTGTCCTAGGAACCTTCTTTTCGTTCCCGTTCCTACTCGTCTGGCCGTTCTTCAGTGGGCTCACTCTGCCAAGTTAGCCGGCCACCCTGGCGTTCGGGGTACGCTTGCTTCCATTCGCCAGCGTTTTTGGTGGCCCACCCGGGAGCATGACACGCGTCGTTTCGTGGCTGCTTGTTCGGTCTGCGCGCAGACTAAGTCCGGTAACTCTCCTCCTGCCGGCCGTCTCAGGCCGCTTCCTATTCCCTCTCGACCGTGGTCTCACATCGCCTTAGATTTTGTCACCGGACTGCCTTCGTCAGCGGGGAAGACTGTTATTCTTACGGTTGTCGATAGGTTCTCTAAGGCGGCTCATTTCATTCCCCTTGCTAAGCTTCCTTCTGCTAAAGAGACGGCACAAATCATCATCGAGAATGTTTTCAGAATTCATGGCCTTCCGTCAGACGTCGTTTCGGACAGAGGTCCGCAATTCACGTCTCAATTTTGGAGGGAGTTTTGCCGTTTGATTGGGGCTTCCGTCAGTCTCTCTTCCGGCTTTCATCCCCAGTCTAACGGTCAAGCAGAACGGGCCAATCAGACTATTGGTCGCATCTTACGCAGTCTTTCTTTTCGCAACCCTGCGTCTTGGTCAGAACAGCTCCCCTGGGCAGAATACGCCCACAACTCGCTTCCTTCGTCTGCGACCGGGCTATCTCCTTTTCAGAGTAGCCTCGGGTACCAGCCTCCGCTGTTCTCATCTCAGTTCGCCGAGTCCAGCGTCCCCTCCGCTCAGGCTTTTGTCCAACGTTGCGAGCGCACCTGGAAGAGGGTCAGGTCTGCACTTTGCCGTTATAGGACGCAGACTGTGAGGGCTGCTAATAAGCGTAGAACTAAGAGTCCTAGATATTGTCGCGGTCAGAGAGTTTGGCTCTCCACTCAGAACCTTCCCCTTAAGACGGCTTCTCGCAAGTTGACCCCGCGGTTCATTGGTCCGTTCCGTATTTCTCGGGTCATTAATCCTGTCGCAGTTCGACTTCTTCTTCCGCGATACCTTCGTCGCGTCCACCCGGTCTTCCATGTCTCCTGCATCAAGCCCGTCCTTCGCGCCCCCGCTCGTCTTCCCCCCCCCCCCCCCATCCTTGTCGAGGGCGCACCCATCTACAAGGTCCGTAGAATTTTGGACATGCGTCCTCGGGGCCGTGGTCACCAGTACCTCGTAGATTGGGAGGGGTACGGTCCTGAGGAGAGGAGTTGGGTTCCCTCTCGGGACGTGCTGGACCGTGCGCTGATCGAGGATTTCCTCCGTTGCCGCCAGGTTTCCTCCTCGAGTGCGCCAGGAGGCGCTCGGTGAGTGGGGGGGTACTGTCATGTACTGTCATGTTGTGTCTTGTCTCTGTCCTTTCCCTTCACCCTGTCTCCCTCTGCTGGTTGTTGTTAGGTTACCTTTTCTCCCCCAATTTCCACCAGCTGTGCCTTGTCTCCTCCTAACCACCTCGTCACCCCGTTTCCCACCTGTTCCCTTTTTCCCTCTGATTAGGTCCCTATATCTCTCTCTGTTTTTGTTCCTGTCCTTGTCGGATTCTTGTTTGTTGTGTTTCATGCCTGAACCAGACTGTCGTCATGTTTGCTGTAACCTTGTCTTGTCCTGTCGGAATCTGCCGGTCCGTCTGAGCCTACCTATGTTTGGTAATTAAAGAAGCTCTGTTTAAGTTAATTCGCTTTTGGGTCCTCATTCACGCACCGTAACATTTTTACCTTGTCAGCTCAGGGATTTGATCTTGCAACCTTTTGGTTACGAGTCCGCTCTAACCACTAGGCTACCTGCCTCCCCATTGTTGGGAAGGGCCCATAAGTAAGCATTTCACTGTTAGTCTACACCTATTGTTTATGAAGCATGTGACACATAACATTTTATTTTGATTGCATTGATAAAGATTAGTCCTTTTATTATTAGATTGATCCTTTTATTCTCTGTTCCCAAGGCACGAGACGACCCGTTCTTATACACTTTAGTCGTACCCTCATCCTTTTCCTCCTCTGTTCCTCTGGTGATGTGGAGGTTAACCCAGGCCCTGTGTGTCCCCAGGCACTCTCATTTGTTGACTTCTGCAAACACAAGAGTCTTGGGTTCATGGATGTTAACATCAGAAGCCTCCTCCCTAAATTTGCTTTATTCACCGCTTTAGCACACTCCACCAACCCTGATGTCCTGTCTGAATCCTGGCTTAGAAAGGCCACCAAAAATTCCAAAATTTCTATCCCCAATTACAACATTTTCTGTCAAAATGGAACTGCTAAAGGGGGCGGAATTGCAATCTACTGTAGAGATAGCCTGCAGAGTTCTGTCATACTATCCAGGTCTATGCCCAAACAGTTCAAGCTTCTACGTTTAAAGATCCATCTCTCCAGAAATACGTCTCTCACTGTTGCCATTTGTTATAGACCCCCCTCAGCTCCCACCTGTGCCCTGGATACCATATGTGAATTGATTGCCACCCATCTAAAGTTCATACTGTTAGGTGACTTAAACGGGGATATGCGTAACACCCACGCCATCCTACCATCTAAGCTAGATGCCCTCAAACTCACACAAATTATTGAGGAACCTACCAGGTACAACCCCAAATCCGTAAACACGGACACCCTCATAGATATCATCCTGACCAACTTGCCCACCAAATACACCTCTGCTGTTTTCAACCAGGATCTCAGCGATCACTGCCTCATTGCCTGCGTCCGTTATTGGTCCGCGGTCAAACAATCACCCTCATCACTGTCAAACACTCCCTAAAACACTACTGCGAGCAGGCATTTCTAATTGACCTGGCCCGGGTATCCTGGAAGAATTTTCACCTCATCCTTTTAGTAGAGGATGCCTGGTTGCTCTTTAAAAGTCCTTCCCTCACAATCTTAAAAAAGCATACCTCTTTCAAAAAATGTAGAACTAAGAACAGATATAGCTCTTGGTTCACTCCAGACTTGACTGCCCTTGATCTGCACAAAAACATCCTGTGGCGTACTGCACTAGCATCGAATTGTCCCCGCCATATGCAACTTGTCAGGGAAGACAGGAACCGATATACACAGTCAGTTAGGAAAGCAATGGCTAGTTTTTTCAAACAGAAATGTGTATCCTGCACCACTAACTCCCAAAAGTTTTTGGACACTATAAAGTCCATGGAGAATAAGAGAATCTCCTCCCAGCTGCCCATTGCACTGAGACTAGGAAACACTGTCACCACTAATACATCCACGATAATCGAGAATTTCAATAAGCATTTCTCTATGGCTGACCATGCTTTCCACCTGGCTACCCCAACCCCAGCCAACAGCTCTGCAGCAACTGTCGCTCTTGCTGTGGATGATTATTTGATCCACCTCTACGCAGACGACATCATACATCTGGCCTTTCTTTGGACACTGTGTTAACAAACCTCCAAACAAGCTTCAACGCCATACAACACTCCTTCCGTGGCCTCCAATTAAAACGAAATGCATGCTCTTCAAGTGATCGCTGCTCGCCCGACTAGCATCACTACTCTGGACGGTTCTGACTTAGAATATGTGGACAACTATAAATACCTCGGTGTCTGACTAGACTGTAAACTCTCCTTCCAGACTCATATTAAGCATCTCCAATCCAAAATGAAACAGGCCCCTTTTTTCTCCACTTCCAGTCTGAATGACATGCCCAAAGTAAACTGCATGTAGCTCAGGCCCTGAAGCCAGGATATGCATATAATTGGTACCATTGGAAAGAAAACACTTTGAAGTTTAGGGAAATGATAAATGATAATGTAGGAGAATATAACAAAATAGGTATGGTAGGAGAAAATCCAAAGTAAAACCAACCAGATTTTATTTTTTGATCGATCGATTGATCGATGGCGCCAACTAAACAGACTTTTTGGGATATAAAGAAGGATTTTATCTAACAAAACAACACTACATGTTATAGCTGGGACCCTTCGGATGACAAATCAGAGGAAGATTTTCAAAAAGTAAGTGAATATTTAATCGTTATATGTGAATGTATGAAACCTGTGCCGGTCAAAAAATATTTTGATGTGGGGTGCCGTTCTCAAACAATTGCATGGCATGTTTTTGCTGTAATAGGTACTGTAAATCAGACATTACAGTTAGATTAACAAAAATGTAAGTTTTCTGCCGATATAAGACACTAAGATACACTAAGATATAAGATACAGTATGTACCTAAATGTTTAAAATCCATAATATTTATGATTATTTATTTGAATTCCGCACCCTTCAGGACACCCATCCCTGAGCAGTTTTAAATGTAGAATTGGCTTCCTATTTCGCAACAAAGCCTCCTTCATGCTCATGCTGCCAAACATACCCTCGTAAGATGAACTATCCTATCGATCCTTGATTACGGCGATGTCATTTACAAAATAGCCTCCAACACTCTACTCAGCAAATTGGATGCAGTCTATCACAGTGCCATCCGTTTTGTCACCAAAGCCCCATATACTACCCACCACTGCGACCTGTATGCTCTCGTTGGCTGGTCCTCGCTACATATTCGTCGCCAACTGGCTCCAGGTCATCTATAAGTCTTTGCTAGGTAAAGCTCCGCCTTATCTCAGCTCACTGGTCACCATACCGGTAGCACACGTTCCAGCAATTATATTTCACTGGTCATCCCCAAAGCCTACACCTACTTTGGCCGCCTTTCCTTCCTGTTCTCTGCTGCCAATGACTGGAACGAATTGCAAAAATCACTGAAGTCGGAGACTTATATCTCCCTCACTAACTTTTAAGTGTTGGCTGTCAGAGCAGTTTACCGATCGCTGCAGCTGTACACAGCCCATCTGCAAATAGCCCATCCAACCAACTACCTACCTCATCCCCATATTTGTTTTGGTTTTTCTGCTCTTTTGCAAACCAGTATTTCTACTTGCACTTCCTCATCTGCACATGTATCACTCCAGTGTAAATTGCTAAATTGTAATTACTTTGCCACTATGGCCTATTTATTGCCGTACCTTCTTACTTCATTTGCACATACTGTATACTGATTTTTTTATTGTGTTATTGACTATACGTTTGATTATCCCATGTGTAACTGTGTTTTTGTCGCACTGCTTTGCTTTATCTTAGCCAGGCCGCAGTTGTAAATGAGAACTTGTTCTCAACTGGCCTACCTGGTTAAAAAAAAAAAAATCATTGGCGTAGCATAGGCTTTTGAATGCATGGAATTGGTTGGAAATAACCAAACTTGAGTAACTGCATTGTGATACAACCTCCCCCCACTGTCCAACACTCACCCCCTCAGTAGAGGGGTAGTAGAGGTAGCTAGTTTACTCGTAGAAACTTGAGGAGTCAATAATATAATATGACATAGTGTAGATACAGTACATAGAGTTCATTAGAAGCACCCAGACTGGAGGAGTGTAGCTGTGTGATTTGTGAGGGGACCCAAGTCTTCCTTAATTAGGCTGTGGGTCCTTTCTTCGGCACATTTCACAGTCTAATAAAGCATGGAGGGGCTGTGAAATATGGTGCAGTGTTGTGTGGCATGAGTGTGTGGCACTGGCAGGCATTTGTGTGTGGAGTGCATTCGGCACGCGTCCAGCTTCTGATTTTACAGGCGTATGCTTTAATACATGTTGGTTAGAACAGGGTTCTGGAGAGCCGCGCTCACACACGCACACACATAAAATAGCCCCGGCTTATCCCCTAGACTAATTAGCCAAACGCTCTCCACTCCATGATTATGTCCCAAATGGCAACCCTATATCCTACATTTACAGTATAGAAAATAAGGCTGCCATTTGGGACGCAGGTGTGTTTTTCAGATCACCAGTCAGCGGGACGAGGCCCAAGCTATCTCAGCCACTGAAATTATTGTCAAATTATTTTAATCCATCTCCCGATGCACACTCATGTAATTGCTTTTTGATTAATTGCGCTGGGAGTAAAAAAAAGGGAACTTGGTGGTTGTTGTTGTGCCTTTTGTCAGATTACAGTCCGATGATATTCTTCAATGTTAATCTCTAGTTGGAAATATTTCCTTCCATTTTGACCAATAAGCAAGGATTTAGCCAGAAATCGACATGAAATGTTGTTTTAATATTTCAATTGGATAGACTGCTACAACTGTAAAGTGCTCTTTCTAACCTTGGTTTGGAACATTCCCAATGTTCTCCAATACAATAGCTTTTGTTCTCTCTCTCTCCATACACTCAGTCAAAACATTTCCAAAATAGTTTCGATAAATCCATCCCGCTCTTTATTCTGAGGTTAGAAAACTCAATTTTAAATGTTTTATATAAATGAATATATCGAAAATGTATGCAAATAGCTCGTATCGACTAAAAAAACGAATCATAGATCACAACTCTTTGGAAATGGTAGAGAGTTAGTGTTAGTTTGACTGACTAGCAGGCCCGAGAGGGGGTCTTACTAAAATTGGCAAAAAGCCTGTGAAATACATTTGCTTTGATGACTAACTTTACTCGTAGACAGAATAATTTTGCCTTTCAAATGCACTGAGGAGCATTTGGCTCTGTGCAGCTGCCAGACAGACTCCTGCAGGCAGAGTGCCGTGACAGTCAGCCCTACGTAGGGGCCTGTCTCCGGCTCCGCCTGGCTCTCACAGGGAGGTTGTCGGTCTTTGTGAGGGGAAGGGGAGAGACTGCAGTAGGGGTGAGACTACAGCCAGGCTTAGAAGAATACACTTAAAGGAAAGTTAATAGCTTGGCCTTCCTCTGGCCCTAAGGGAAAATGGAGTGAGAGACAGGGAGTGCGTGAGAGACATCAGCGCCACAGGTAACTTCCACAAAGCTGTGAACGAGCTGAAAGGCAAGGCTAGAAGGGCCTTCAATGCCACCAAAAGGAACATACAAGTTGACATAGCAATTAGGATCTGGCAAAAAATTATTGAATCAGTTATAGAACCCTTTACCTTCATGGTTGTGCGGTCTGGGGTCCGCTCACCAACCAATAATTCACAAAATGGGACAAACACCTAATTGAGACTCTGCATGCAGAATTCTTCAAAAATATTCTCTGTGTACAATGTAAAACACAAAATAATGCATGTAGAGCAGAATTAGGCCGATACCGGCTAATTATCCAAATCCATAAAAGAGAAATTTAATTTTACAGCCACCTAAAAGGAAGCGAATCCCAAACCGTCCATAACAAAGCCATCACCTACAGAGAGATGAACCTGGAGAAGAGTCCCCTGAGCAAGCTGGTTTAGGGGCTCTGTTCACAAACACAAACAGACCCCACAGAGCCCCAGGACAGCAACACAATTAGACCCAACCAAATCATGAGAAAACAAGAAGATAATTGCTTGACACGTTGGAAAGAATTAACAAAAAAACAGAGCAAACAAGAATGCTATTATTACCCTAAACGGAGAGTATACAGTGGCAGAATACATGTACCTGACCACTGTGACTGACGCAAAACTAAGGAAAGCTTTCAGTATGTTCAGACTCAATGAGCATAGCCTTGCTATTGAGAAAGTCAGCTGTAGGCAGACCAGGATCTCAAAAGAAGACAGACTATGTGCACACTGCCCACAAAATGGGGAGGAAACTGAGCTCCACTTCCTAGCCTCTTGCCAAATTAATGACCATAGTAGAGACACATATTTCCCTCAGATTACACAGACACACAAAGAATTCGAAAACAAATCAAATTTTGATAAAGTCCCACAAGAAAAGTGCAACCAGTGAAGAACAAATAAATACAACCTATATTTATGTTTATTTATTTTCCCTTTGTACTTTAACTATACGCACATCATTGCACCACTGTATATAAACATAATACAACATTAGAAATGTCTTTATTATTTTGGAACTTTTTTAAGCGTAATGTTAACTGTACATTTTAGTTTCTTTCACTTGTTTTATCTATTTCACTTGCTTTGGCAATGTAAACATGTGTTTCCTATGCCAATAAAGCCCCTTAAATATAAATTGATTGAGCGAGAGACCGGGAGAGAGAGAGAGAGAGAGCGAGAGAAAGACCATAGGGATATTGAGAGACTGGAGGGATAGAGAGAGAGAGAGAGAGACTATTGAAGCTGTCATCCTTGCACTGACAGCTGACACTTGGCACAGTGTCCAAGGTGAGGAGAAGACATGCCACAGTAAACTGAAGTCTCTAGAGAAACAACGTTTTTTGTTGTCAGTGTTCTATCCTCTGTGGTTGCGGTTGAGTGGTTTTTAAATGTCACCCTTCTATAATGCGTGCATAGGACTTTGACCCTGTTGGAGTAAAATGACTGTGCATATATCCCGTTTTCTTCAAAGCTTCGGAGGCCAAATCAAAAAATGCCATAGATTCAAATGCATCAGGACTGTATAGACATACGGAATAGATTGTAAACAATTTGGTTCCATACGCTGCACCTAAAACAGATGACTGTGATTATGTTTGTATGGAAAGGTTATACCTCGCCCTAGTTGTGATCTAAGCTCAGATTCACTTACGCACTAATAAATACCTTGGCAACAGGTGATAGACATATGGAGCCCAACAGCAGGCTCAACTCAACGTAAAGTGAAAAACATGCAAATAATTGTGTTTTGTGACAGAATCGTATGGTCATCATTGCAAACATATTGTTATTAGCCAGACTCTCCCCAAGTCACGTTAAAAACGGATATTAATCAGTGACACTTCCAGATATATAGACAGACAGCAGGATGAGTAGCATGTACCTGAGGAGAGAGAGGAATGCAGACAAGAGGGGATTTGAGACCCTGTCTTCCCTCCACCTTCTTCCTCTGTGACTGTTAGCTTCTTGTCTAAAGTTTGACATCACACAGCAGAGCACCTCAAGACACTCATTACCTACTACTAATTCAAACACTATTCCACTTAGGTGTATTGAAAGATGAACTGATGAGTTTTGCTTCAGGACTGAATACGCTCGTATATATTTGACTGGATATATCCACTGTCCTTCATACGTATCCTTGAGCGTCTATTTCCCAAATAACTCCCTATTCCTTAAGTATTGCACTGCTTTTGACCAGGGCTTCATAGGTCTCTGGTCAGAAGTAGTGCACTACATGGGGAACCATTTGGGAAGCAGGCCCAGTCTGTCCATGAAAACTCAAATGAGTAGATCTTTTACACCTTCTTTTGCCTCTTAGCCATTGCAAAGCATCCACTGTGCTTGATTAGAATTTCATGCAGGGTGTGCAAATGTGTTTATATTTAACTTCTGAATAGATAACTTGCAGAGACAGTCCATTGGCAGCGGTGGTCAAAGACAAAAAGGTAGGCAGATGTTTCTCGAGTCTAGCAGAAATCTCAGTGAGAATTGCCGGTAGCAATATAGCCCTAGACCCCTGAGAAGTGAAATGTGAGGAAACCATGGTAATTTCAGAGTTTTGAATCATATTTCATCTTATTTGGGAAGCCAAATGCGTCAGGGATGCAATAAAGTTTGAGGGATAAGCGGCGATGAGTTGCTCTAATAGGAGGAATAAAAAAAGACCACTTTCTGGAGTCTCCTCAGACAATTCATTAAGTCAATGAGAAAAGACATCAGCAAGAAAAGAGGAGAAGAAAGAAAATATAGAGAGGACTGTGTACATGGCGTACCATATTATGGTATTGTCATTGTGAGGATGAGAGGACTGTGTACCTGGCGTAACATATTATGGTATTGTCATTGTGAGGATGAGAGGACTGTGTACCTGGCGTAACATATTATGGTATTGTCATTGTGAGGATGAGATGACTGTGTACCTGGCGTAACATATTATGGTATTGTTATTGTGAGGAGGAGAGTACTACAATCACATACAAAATTATTGGCACCATTGATAAATATGAGCAAAATAAATATTGTGTAAAATGTACTGTATAATGCAAATGCTGATCTATAGTGTATGCTAAAAAATATATTTTTTACAAATACAATTGCTCTGTGAAAGAGGTTTTGTTTAACAAGTACTAATCAAACCTCAAAGGTAGGGTCAAAATGATAGTCACTCCTGTTTTCAATACCTTTCAATATCTCACTTTGGAGGATAATGGCACTGAGCCTTTTTCTGAAATGTTTTATGAGATTGGAGAACACATTGGGAGGGACTATTCCTCCATACAGATTCTTTCCAGATCCTTGATATCCTTCGCCCTGCGCTTATGGACTGCCCTCTTCAATTCAGATTCACTCGATGCCAAGTTTCAGCCCCCTGGCAGAGTCAACCGGGTAAAGTTAAAGATGCTGTTGCATAAAAGGTTTTCAACCGTGGATAGATAACGTAGCTATACCTCCTCTCAAGATGCCAAATGGATGGATGGATGTATGGACACAGCTACAGAGAGAGTACCAATAATGGAAGGCAATTTAGAGGGACAAAGATGTACAGAAAAATTGAAAAACTCTCTGTCTCTGCATCATGTGTTTTGGGTGTTTTTATTGCACAAGCAGCAGCAGGCAGCACATTACTATAAAGGAATACAAGGAATAAGGCAGAGAAATGTGTCAGATGTTTTGTCCTGAAAGCCAGTGAAGTCATCATTCCTCACCTCCGCTCTGTGTGCTTTCATAACTGAAAGACCACTCAGCTATTTGCTAAAGTGCCTTGCTCACTATTCCATTTGAGTGTGTGACTTATTCCACTTTATTTTCTATAAACTTTTCAGTGATTGTTACCTTCTTCTCCTTTTCCCCCCTCTGCTTCGTTCCCTTGCCTACCGTCCATCTATTTTGTTGACGCATCATCACACATTTCCTAAATTATATTGAAATTACTTAAAATGCTTTTAACACAGCTTAGATTGCAGTGGGAACTGCAGTGTAACTACACTGCATGCTCCCATGATGGGTGTGTTTGGGTGTTAGTAAAAAAATGCCCTATTTGCCCTATTTGCTTCCAATAATTTTTCAACCCGGTACCAGGTTACCTTCAGAAAGGTCTCGCAACAATTGGGGGGCAAAACGGAGAACATCATCGTGATCGTAGAAGTCTATTCTTTCCAGAGAGCTGTCATATTAGTGTGTAGCCCTAACCAATCAGACACTACAGACGTTTTCATGAGAAGACCAATTTTCAGAATGTTTCCTGGTCTGACAGACACCTCTGAAAGCCACCTTTTACTGCAGATGCGGAATGCCGACATAGTTGGATTGAGATGTGGATTGGAGACACAGCCTATGCACAAAAGCCTATCTCTAGTGTGTGTCAATTACTTCTAGGGGAAATGTAGATCTATAGCACAGGAAAACAGATGAATTCTGTTGCAACATGATCTGGCTCTAATTGGCCCTAACACAATATTTATTGATAATTTAGACAGTTGGTAAATTTGATAGCCATGGAGGTTAATGGGGTAACTTAGCTGTTGACTCTAACATGAATTGCAGTGATTCTACCTCATGCTGAACACCCGGCATTCGTCCCAAATGGCACCCTATTCCTGATAAAGTGCACTATTTTTGACTAGAGCTCTATGGGCCCTGGTCAAACGTAATGCACCTCATAGGAAATAGGGTTCCATTTGGGGCATAGGCCTGCTACGTCAGCCTTAAATGAGCATAATAAAATATATAGATGTATAGAATTTGACTATTTTTGGTTTTCTTGAATACTTTGAAGTGGTGTATGTTATCCTATATGCTTGGCAATGGATGTGATCTACATGGTTGTATATTAATACAAATAAATACGTTTTACGTGAAATATTTAGTGTTTGTCTGAGGCCGGAAAAAGACTAATTCTAGTAAGCATCAAATATCTAATTTGACCTATACATTAACAATATATCTTTTTTTTTTGTGAATTTTTTTGAATTTTTGGAAACATATATTTTTTTCATTCCACTTCACCAATTTGGACTATTTTGTGTATATCCATTACATGAAATCCAAATTAAGATCCAATGACAGGTTCTAATGCAACAAAATAGGAAAAACGCCAAGGGGGACGAATACTTATGCAAGGCACTGCACAAACAGTTGAGTAGAATGAGCTTACATTTTGGGTTCTGATGGGGTACAGCAATTGAACAAAGTTCATGATGAATATCTAAGTTATATTCTTCAAGAATCAATGTGTGTTTCATTAATTGAAAAGTCAAAAAATGGATGTAGCAATCGCTGATTGCTCCTTTAAATGTGACCAAATTCAAGATTATGGGTGTTTGATGCTATTTCCTACCTTTTAAAGTAGGGCAGTTTGGGAAAAGTGAAATTTAAAAGTAATAATTACAAAATTGTATGGTATCTGTAAACATGTTTATTATGAGCCTAGTTTAGCCAAGGAGAGATATGATATATAGGGAGAAAGTCAGGATCCGTGATAGGCGGAGATATTGGAGGGGAATAATTGAGACTAGATTCTAGAGGACAATGCCATGCTGACTCAAGGATTTACACTACCGTTCAAAAGAGTGGGGTCACAAAGAAATGTCCTTGCTTTTGAAAGAAAAGCTACTTTTTGTAAATTAAAATAACATATAATTGATCAGAAATACAGTGTAGACATTGTTAATGTTTTAAATGACTTCTATAGCTGGAAACAGCAGATTTTTTAGGAAATATCTACAGTATATATACAGTGCCTTGCGAAAGTATTCGGCCCCCTTGAACTTTGCGACCTTTTGCCACATTTCAGGCTTCAAACATAAAGATATAAAACTGTATTTTTTTGTGAAGAATCAACAACAAGTGGGACACAATCATGAAGTGGAACGACATTTATTGGATATTTTAAACTTTTTTAACAAATCAAAAACTGAAAAATTGGGCGTGCAAAATTATTCAGCCCCCTTAAGTTAATACTTTGTAGAGCCACCTTTTGCTGCGATTACAGCTGTAAGTCGCTTGGGGTATGTCTCTATCAGTTTTGCACATCGAGAGACTGAAATTCTTTCCCATTCCTCCTTGCAAAACAGCTTGAGCTCAGTGAGGTTGGATGGAGAGCATTTGTGAACAGCAGTTTTCAGTTCTTTCCACAGATTCTCGATTGGATTCAGGTCTGGACTTTGACTTGGCCATTCTAACACCTGGATATGTCTATTTTTGAACCATTCCATTGTAGATTTTGCTTTATGTTTTGGATCATTGTCTTGTTGGAAGACAAATCTCCGTCCCAGTCTCAGGTCTTTTGCAGAATCCATCAGGTTTTCTTCCAGAATGGTCCTGTATTTGGCTCCATCCATCTTCCCATCAATTTTAACCATCTTCCCTGTCCCTGCTGAAGAAAAGCAGGCCCAAACCATGATGCTGCCACCACCATGTTTGACAGTGGGGATGGTGTGTTCAGCTGTGTTGCTTTAACGCCAAACATAACGTTTTGCATTGTTGCCAAAAAGTTCAACTTTGGTTTCATCTGACCAGAGCACCTTCTTCCACATGTTTGGTGTGTCTCCCAGATGGCTTGTGGCAAACTTTTTATGGATATCTTTAAGAAATGGCTTTCTTCTTGCTACTCTTCCATAAAGGCCAGATTTGTGCAATATACGACTGATTGTTGTCCTATGGACAGAGTCTCCCACCTCAGCTGTAGATCTCTGCAGTTCATCCAGAGTGATCATGGGCCTCTTGGCTGCATCTCTGATCAGTCTTCTCCTTGTATGAGCTGAAAGTTTAGAGGGACGGACAGGTTTTGGTAGATTTGCAGTGGTCTGATACTCCTTCCATTTCAATATTATCGCTTGCACAGTGCTCCTTGGGATGTTTAAAGCTTGGGAAATCTTTTTGTATCCAAATCCGGCTTTAAACTTCTTTACAACAGTATCTCGGACCTGCCTGGTGTGTTCCTTGTTCTTCATGATGCTCTCTGCGCTTTTAACGGACCTCTGAGACTATCACAGTGCAGGTGCATTTATACGGAGACTTGATTACACACAGGTGGATTGTATTTATCATCATTAGTCATTTAGGTCAACATTGGATCATTCAGAGATCCTCACTGAACTTCTGGAGAGAGTTTGCTGCACTGAAAGTAAAGGGGCTGAATAATTTTGCACGCCCAATTTTTTTTGCACGCCCAATCAGTTTTTGATTTTTTAAAAAAGTTTGAAATATCCAATAAATCTCGTTCCACTTCATGATTGTGTCCCACTTGTTGTTGATTCTTCACAAAAAATTACAGTTTTATATCTTTATGTTTGAAGCCTGAAATGTGGCAAAAGGTCGCAAAGTTCAAGGGGGCCGAATACTTTCGCAAGGCATTGTATATAGCTTCAAAATATGAAATATTTCCCATCTGAGTACGCCTGTTAGGCTTGGTCACATGTAGGGTTATTGTGCTCACTTCAATGTAATTTATTTTTCTGCTTCTGAAAAATCCTAAATGTTTGTATAGTCCTGCTCTTCAACATTACCAGCAAACTTGTAACGAAATGTAACTAGCCTATTTCCTGAATCATATTGAATCTAACACAGTTCATGATGAAAGTAATAAGAGGATCACAGATGGCAACGCATTGCTTGTTTTCTAGGCTATAGTTTTCTTACTTTAAGGAGTGGTTTTGCAGACACAGATTACACATAGTCCTGGACTAGAAATAATATTCCCAGAAGATTTGCCATTGATCCTGCTTTTTAGTCTAGGACTAGTTTTATGCTCAATCCCAATACTCCCGTTTAGCCCTCCCCCTTAGCCCGATCCCTACGTCATGCAAACCCAATCGAGTCGTTGTGTCCCAATTTAAATTTGAGTGAGGCGTAGTGCCTTTTCAGCCCTAAAGTTGTTTCCTCAAATGAAGCGAATCGAGATGCAGACTTGCTGTTTAATGTTTTCCAGAGTACATTGTGGACATTTCCTCAAGCGGCTAAAACATCTCTGCAAGATGGCTGGCAGCAAAAACACGTGAGTCATTTATTGATTAAACTTAATTATTTATTAACAATTCATGCAAAAATGACAGTCAATTGGAATGTTAATGCACAGGAAGGTAGCCTAACTTTTAGAGTGTTGGGCAAGTAACCAAAAAGTTGCTGGTTTGAATATGTGAGCTGACAAGGTGAAAAAATATATATCCATGTGCCCTTGAGCAACTCACTTAACCCTAATTTGCTCCATGGGCGCTGTACTACTATTGCTGACCCTGTAAAACAACACGTCACTGCTCCTATCCATTGTATGTAACAGTACATCTGTAGTACAATCATTTGTCCTAAAAACATGTTATGAAATTGCCATTAAACGATGCCAGCGGGTAATGTTAGCTAGCTAGTTAGCTAGTCAGGTACTAGTTTGGCTAGTTAGCTAACTATATGAGCACGTTTGTCATACATGTACTGTAATATTTGTAAATGCATGTTTTTAATGTTTGAGGTACTCCTGAGCAAACCAGGCTGCTCATACAATTCCGGGTACAAAAAGACTAGATCCCCAAAAAGAGAAATGAAACAAAGTAATTTTGAGAGTGAGTGCCTTGCTGCTGTTTATATTTTACTGGTCACCACGTGCATTGCAATTTCACATTGACAGTCCATATGAATGTATATTCCATTATCTTAGCACACACTAATATTGTTTCTGTATAGGACACTTGTCAAAGAATTGGGTAACCAGCCATCAAGAGTCCAAAACGTTGGAGAACCTAAAGAGAAAATATAAGGTTGGTTGAATAATCAGTTAGGTTGGTGTGTCACTGCTCTAGAAGACTGAATGAATAAACAAAAAAAGGCTGCTGCGTGACAGTAATGACAGTTATCAGTAATGCAATTTCACGATATTTAATTCAGATGCATTTTAGGCAAACGCAACAGAAGCCTACTGTCAGTGAAAAATGTTGATGTGTATTTAAGTTAACACACAATGTAGACAACAGCATGAATGTTATGTGTTGCAGGAACTGAAGACTGGGTCTGTTGTCGTACCAGGCTGTGATACAGCCCGACAGGAGGCTCTCAAATGTGCATCTGTAAATGTTTGAGAGAGTCTTAAGGGTCAAGCCAAATTTATTTAGCCTCCTGAGGTTAAGAGGCGCTGTTTCACCTTCTTCACCGCACTGTCTGTGTGGTTGGATCATTTCAGATCGTCAGTGATGTGTACACCGAGGAACTTGTACACGCTTTCCACTTTCTCCACTGTGGTCCCGTCAATGTGGATAGGGGCGTGCTCCCTCTGCTTTTTCCTGAAGTCCACAATCAGCTCCTTTGTTTTGTTGATGTTGAGTGAGAGGTTATTTTCCTGGCACCACTCTGTCTCGTCATTGTTGGTAATCAGGACTACTATGGTTGTTGATTGAGTTGGAGGTGTATGGCCACGCAGTCATGGGTGAACAGGGAGTACAGGAGGCGGCTGAGTACTCACCCTTGTGGGGCCCCTGTGTTGAGGATCAGTGAAGTGGAAATGTTGGTTCCTACCTTCACCACCTTGGAGCATCCCATCAGAAAGTCCAGGACCCAATTGCACAGGGTGGGCTTCAGACCCAGGGCCCCAAACTTGATGAGCATGGAGGCTATTATGGTGTTGAAGCCTGAGCTGTAGTCAATGAATTGCATTCTTACATAGATATTCCTCTTGTCCAGGTGGGATAGGGCAGTGTGCAGTGCAAAGGCAATTGCATAATCTGTGGATCTATTGGGGTGGTAAGAAAATTGAAGTTGGTCTAGGGTGTCAGGTAAGGTAGAGGTGATATGGTCCTTAACTAAAAGCACTTCATGATAACAGAAGTGAGTGCTATGGGGCGATTGTAATTTAGTTCAGTTACCTTAGCATTCTTGGCCACAGGAACAATGGTGGACATCTTGAAGCAAGTGGGAACTGCAGACTGGGATAGGGAGAGATTGAACTTGTCCGTAAACACAGTCCTTGGGAGTGGGCCACATCGATGGCACTGTATTATCCTCAAATGGGGCAAAGAAGGCGTTTAGTTTGTCTGGGATCAAAACATCGGTGTTTGCGATGTGGCTGGTTATCCCTTTGTAATCCGTGATTGTCTGTAGACCCTGCCACACACGTCTCGTGTCTGAGCTGTTGAATTGCGACTCCACTTTGTCTCTGTTCTGACGTTTTGGGTAGGTTTTAATAGTCGCAGTGGGAACTACATTCTCTATACACTTCCTGATTAACTCAGTCACCGTGTCCGTGTATACTTCAATGTTATTATCCAAGGCTACCCGGAACACATCCTAGTCTGTGTGATCTAAACAATATTGAAGCATGGATTCCGATTGGTCAGACCAGCATTGAATAGATCTAATCACTTCTTCTTCCTGTTTGAGTTTTTGCCTATAAGAAGGGAGGAGCAAAATGGAGTCATGATCTGATTTGCCAAATGGTGGGCGGGGAGGGCCTTGTAGGCATCCCGGAAGAGAGAACAGCAATGGTCAAGTGTTTTCCCAGGGTCACTGTGTTGGTAGAACTTAGCGTTTTCCTCAAATTTGCTTTGTTAAAATCCCCAGATACAATAAATGCTGCCTCAGGATATGTGGTTACCAGTTTGCATAAAGTCCAGTGTAGTTCCCTCAGGGCCATCGTGGTATCAGCTTGAGGGGGAATATACACGGCTGTGACTATAACCCGAAGATAAATCTTTTAGGAGGTAATACGGTCTGCATTTGATTGTGAGGTATTCTAGGTTGAGTGAAGAAACAGACTTGAGTTTCTGTACATTATCACAATCACACCATGAGTGGTTAATCATGAAATATACACCACGAGCATTCTTCTTCCCGGGGGGAGTTCTTTATTCCTGTCTGATCGGTGTCCTGAGAAACCAGCTGGCTGTACAGACGGGGACAGTATATCCGGAGAGAGCCATGATTTTGTGAAACTGAGTATGTTACAGTCCCTGATGTCTCTCTGGAAAGAGATCCTCGCCCTGAGCTCATCTACTTTATTGTCCAGAGACGGAACATTAGCGAGTAATACACTCGGAAGCGGTGGACGGTGTGCCCGCCTCCTGAGTCGGACTGGACGTCCACCTCGAATAGCTCTTTTCCGCCGGCGGTGTCTTGGAGCAGCCTCTGGGATAAGTTCAATTGCCCTGGGGGGTGTAAACAACGGATCCAATTTGGGAAATTAATATTCCTGGTCGTAATGCTGGTGAGTTAAAGCCGCTCTGATATCCAAAAGTTAGTTCCGGCTTTATGTAATAACACAAAAAACAATCTGGTCTAACAGTGTCAGAAATAGCACACAAATAAACAAAATACTGCAAAGTTGTTTAGGAGCTAGAAGCAGAGCTGCCATGTCTGTCGGTGCCATCTTGTAAGACATGCAATAAAGACCTACTGTATGTACCTTTGATACACTATTCAGAACACAAGGCTAAGTGGCCTGTGATTTATTTTCCTTTTAATTTGATTGAGTGATCCCAATCTCCTAACCAGTCTACACATTTCGCAACTGAATGGTAATGACTCCTGCAATTAACACCCAGAGGAACTTGTCAGTTTCACAAGGGTCCTTTCTTACAGGAGATCCCAGGCCAACCTGCAATGAGCCAGCTCCCCCCAACCCAGTTCAAGCCTCCAGTACCCCTTCCCCCCAAAATAAAAATAAAGCAAATCCAGTGTTAGATTTTTAAAAAAAAATCTGCTTATTATTAGCGATGCCATGAAATGACTCAAGTGAAGAACGAGCAGTGGGGTGGGAGGTGTAGGATGGAGTTGTGGGGATGGTTCTCATGATTTTGGGGGGTATATTTTAAGTTATGTCTGTTGAAGTTATACATTTATTTTATTTGGAGCATGTACACATACATTTTTGTTTCACCTGGATGTTTAAAAGAGGAAGTAGGATTAACAGTTGGCGTTGATTTAAAAACTTTTTTCAATTTAGTCTCTAGTCATTGAACCTTGAGGAACACCGAAATTTACAGTTGATTTTTCAGAGGACAAACCATTCAGAGACAAACTGATATCTTTCCGACAGATAAGATCTGAACCAGGCCAGAATTTGTCCGTTTAGACCAATTTGGGTTTCCAATCTCTCCAAAAGAATGTGGTGATCAATGGTATCAAAAGCAGCACTAAGGTCTAGGAGAACGAGGACAGATGCAGAGCCTCGGTCTGATGCCATTAAAAGGTAATTTACCACCTTCACAAGTGCAGTCTCAGTGCTATGATGGGGTTTAAAACCAGACTGAAGCATTTCATATACATTGTTTGTCTTCAGGAAGGCAGTGAGTTGCTGCGCAACAGCCTTTTCAAACATTTTTGAGAGGAATGGAAGATTCGATATAGGCCGATAGTTTTTTATATTTTCGCGGTCAAGGTTTGGCTTTTTCAAGAGAGTCTTTATTACTGCCACTTTTAGTGAGTTTGGTACACATCCGGTGGATAGAAAGACGTTTATTATGTTCAACATAGGAGGGCCAAGCACAGGAAGCAGCTCTTTCAGTAGTTTAGTTGGAATAGGGTCCAGTATGCAGCTTGAAGGTTTAGAGGCCATGATTATTTTCATCACTGTGTCAAGAGATATAGTACTAAAACACTTGAGTGTCTCTCTTGATCCTAGGTCCTGGCAGAGTTGTGCAAACTCAGGACAACTGAGCTTTGAAGGAATACGCAGATTTAAAGGAGTCCGTAATTGCCTTCTAATAATCATGATCTTTTCCTCAAAGAAGTTCATTAATTTATTACTGCTGAAGTGAAAGCAATCCTCACTTGGGGAATGCTGCTTTTTAGTTAGCTTTGCGACAGTATCAAGAAGACATTTCAGATTGTTCTTATTTTCCTCAATTAAGTTGGAAAAATAGGATGATCGAGCAGCAGCGAGGGCTCTTCGATACTGCACGATATCGTCTTTCCAAGCTAGTGGTAAGACTTCCAGTTTGGTATGGCGCCATTTCCGTTCCAATTTCCGGAAAGCTTGTTTCATAGCTCTGGTTTTTTCTGTATTCCAGGGAGCTAGTTTCTCATGAGAAATGTTTTTAGTTTTAAGGGGTGCAACTGCATCTAGGGTATTGCGCAAGGTTACATTGAGTTCCTCAGTTAGGTGGTTAACTGATTTTTGTCCTCTGACATCCTTGGGTAGGCAGAGGGAGTCTGGAAGGGCATCAAGGAATCTTATAGCACGACTTTTGATAGCACGACTGTTGATGCTCCTTGGTTGGGGTGTGAGCAGATTATTTGTTGCAATTGCAAACGTAATAAAATGGTGGTCCGATATTCCAGGATTATGAGGAAAAACATTAAGATCCACAACATTTATTCCATGGGACAAAAATAGGTCCAGAGTATGACTGTGACAGTGAGTAGGTCGAGAGACATGTTGGACAAAACCCACTGAGTCGATGATGGCTCCGAAAGCCTTTTGGAGTGGGTCTGGGGACTTTTCCATGTGAATATTAAAGTCACCAAAAATTTGAATATTATCTGCTATGACTACAAGGTCCGATAGGAATTCAGGGAACTCCATGAGGAACGCTGTGTATGGCCCAGGAGGCCTGCATAGATTTCATGACTAGATGCTCAAAAGACGAAAACTTTTTTTTTTTTTTTGTAAATTGAAATTTGCTATCGTAAATATTAGCAACACCTCCGCCTTTGCGGGATGCACGGGGGATATGGTCACTAGTGTAACCAGGAGGTGAGGCCTCATTTAACACAGTAAATTCATCAGGCTTAAGCTATGTTTCAGTCAGGCCAATCACATCAAGATTGTGATCAGTGATTAGTTCATTGACTATAATTGCATTTGAAGCAAGGGATCTAACATTAAGTAGCCCTATTTTGAGAGGAGAGGTATCACGACCCCTTTCAATAATGACAGGAATGGAGGAGTTCTTTATCCTAGTGAGATTGCTAAGGCGAACACCGCCATGTTCAGTTTTGCCCAACCTAGGTCTAGGCACAGACACGGTCTCAATGGGGATAGCTGAGCTGACTACACTGACTGTGCTAGTGGCAGACTCCACTAAGCTGGCAGGCTGGCTAACAGCCTGCTGCCTGGCCTGCACCCTATTTCATTGTGGAGCTAGAGGAGTTAGAAGAGGATAATCTACACAATGTATGGATGAAGCTCTTGATTTGGCATTGGGGAAAACATGAGATGAACTGCTACAAAAGAGACCCCCTAAAGCTAAAGAACACTCTGTAATGTTCAGAACTACATATACTTTGGACTGGCGAAAAGTGGGAGATGTGGTCAAGAAACACTGGCATGTTTTATTTACACGATAAATTGGTCCATGCCAACTACCAGCCACAAAAGAAAATCAGCCAGGCTCTTTTACGCCCTCTTCCAAATGGTAGCTATATATGTGAAGGTTGCGCACAGTGCAACAACATGATGTGTGTGAATATTTCTGCCACCCACATACAGGAAAACGATTCCAAATAAATGACATTATTACATGCTCCACCACCCATGTTATCTACATTATTAAATGTCCATGTGGGCTGTGCTATGTAGGTAAAACTTCAAACAGAGAATCATTGAACATTAAAGTTCAATTTGGAAAAACGACAGGGATTATACAGTCGCAATAGATTTTAATGACCTAAAACCTGATATTTCAAACTTTTTAGATTTTGTAGCATAGAAAAAGTTAAGATATCAGACAGGGGAGGTGATATAAATAATACTCTGAGTAAAAGAGAATGTTTTGGATTTTCACCTCCAGACATTATTTCCTAAAGGTCTCAATGATGAAATGTCTATGTATGTTATGTTGTAAATTTGAACATGAATTATGCTCCAATTTCAGATTACTCTGACATTTTTCTTACACTGTACCCAATGATTTATGAAAGCTTGCTTGGTAGATCGATGTCCTCATTGTGGTTTTACAGACGTGTTTAATACATTTTATGTACACACATTATTTGAATATTTCTGAAATGCATATTGTCATATTTGGTAGCACTTATTTCGTTTTCCTTGGCATCCAACCAATTTTGATGCGTGGAAAGGATGTGGGTGTGGCTTGGTCTACAAAATGTGCTAATTAAAAAAAAAATACAAAAGACCTGATGAAGGTCGTGAGGCCGATACGTAAAGCTGATTAAAGATCAGTGATATGATCAAGAGCAGTGTGCGGATTCCTTCTTATTTTTCCTCATCTTATCCGGCTGTTGCCATCCACCTGCAAAAAAGATATCTCAGATTTGCGAGTGCCTTTTGAATTTGACTTTACAAACAGCAAGAGAGCTTAATTGAAGTCTATTTCTTTAGAGCCTAGACCTTTATAACATAACTTAACTGGCTGAGGTAGGCTATAAGGCTTAACAGTCAAATAGAAGTAGTAGTTTATTTATTGAGCCTAACAACTGCAACTGGTCAAAAATGTAGCATCCTACATAAAACAATAATTGAAAGAAAAAAAGTCTGCACGTTGGAACTAAAACAATGTAACTGAAACGAAAGCGCACATTTGTAATTCCCAAACTCTAAAAGTAATTGGAAAGGTAGATGCAAATTATGTGTGACATTGTGGCTACAGTAAAGAATGTTGCCTATCATGCAAATGATTCCTATTAGCAGGACAACATGCTTTTATAAGCCTGGCTACTGCTGTGAAAATCCCTCAACTTGCAATGTATTTGATACTTAAATACTCTAAAGTGTTACATTTCTAACTCAAAACAGTATTTCTTCATAAACATCTTAATGCTTTCGTTAATCTTCTTGATCGTCTTCCTTTTTTTCTGTAGCAATTTTGAGCAAATTGCTCAAGGGCCACGGTTGATTCGCATGTGAAGATGACGTTATTGAATGTCTCGCCAGCTTTGATCCATGCCTGGGCCTGCAGGACGCAAAGTAATTTGTTTGTCAGACTAATCATTGGGTCGAAAATACAGAACAGTACAAAAGAAGCGAACACACATGGTTAATGTTCTGAGAATTAAAAAAATATACATATAATATATACAGTGGGGCAAAAAAGTATTTAGTCAGCCACCAATTGTGCAAGTTCTCCCACTTAAAAAGATGAGAGAGGCCTGCAATTTTCATCATAGGTACACTTCAACTATGACAGACAAAATGAGAAAAAAAATCCAGAAAATCACATTGTAGGATTTTTTATGAATTTATTTGCAAATTATGGTGGAAAATAAGTATTTGGTCAAGAACAAAAGTTTATCTCAATACTTTGTTATATACCCTTTGTTGGCAATGACAGAGGTCAAACATTTTTTTGTAAGCCTTCAAAAGGTTTTCACACACTGTTGCTGGTATTTTGGCCCATTCCTCCATGCAGATCTCCTCTAGAGCAGTGATGTTTTGGGGCTGATGCTGGGCAACATGGACTTTCAACTCCCTCCAAATATTTTCTATGGGGTTGAGATCTGGAGACTGGCTAGGCCACTCCAGGACCTTGAAATGCTTCTTACGAAGCCACTCCTTCGTTGCCCGGGCGGTGTGTTTGGGATCATTGTCATGCTGAAAGACCCAGCCACGTTTCATCTTCAATGCCCTTGCTGATGGAAGGAGGTTTTCACTCAAAATCTCACAATACATGGCCCCATTCATTCTTTCCTTTACACGGATCAGTCGTCCTGGTCCATTTGCAGAAAAACAGCCCCAAAGCATGATGTTTCCACCCCAATGCTTCACATAGGTATGGTGTTCTTTGGATGCAACTCATTCTCCCAATCGTCTTCTGGATCATCCAAATGCTCTCTAGCAAACTTCAGACGGGCCTGGACATGTACTGGCTTAAGCAGGGGGACACGTCTGGCACTGCAGGATTTGAGTCCCTGGCGCCGTAGTGTGTTGCTGATGGTCGGCTTTGTTACTTTGGTCCCAGCTCTCTGCAGGTCATTCACTAGGTCCCCCCGTGTGGTTCTGGGATTTTTGCTCACCGTTCTTGTGATCATTTTGACCTCACGGGGTGAGATCTTACGTGGAGCCCCAGATCGAGGGAGATTATCAGTGGTCTTGTAGGTCTTCCATTTCCTAATAATTGCTCCCACAGTTGATTTCTTCAAACCAAGTTGCTTACCTATTGCAGATTCAGTCTTCCCAGCCTGGTGCAGGTCTACAATTTTGTTTCTGGTGTCCTTTGGCAGCTCTTTGGTCTTGGCCATAGTGAAGTTTGGAGTGTGACTGTTTGAGGTTGTGGACAGGTGTCTTTTATACTGATAACAAGTTCAAACAGGTGCCATTAATACAGGTAATGAGTGGAGGATAGAGGAGCCTGGAAGCTTCATCTTCACGGCTTGAATAATCATTGACTCACTCACACGTTGAAAAGGGCGAGGAACGAGTTGAAGTCACAATCCATGCCAGGAACACCTGTGAGCTCTGGAACTCCATCTCCGACATGCAGAGTCAACATGCAGTATGTGGCGGGTTCATCAGGTTTTCGGTTCACCCTGATATTTCCATTCCTCTTCTGACCACAGAACTTTACCAACTGCTCACCAGGCACAGCAAGGGCCGCCAGGACCATTATGCTGTTCTGCTATTCCATGGATGTGTAACCAAAGAGAGATACCATGAGTGGGCACAGAATACATAGCCTTCCCGCTGTGGCCGTCTATTTTGGCACCGTTTCGCGCTGCTATGAGACAAGCATGGAGAAACGAAAAAGTTTAAATAGTCCATGATAGTCTTAAGATATGTATTGACTGAATATAAGCGAGTGATGTCTGCTAAAATAATCAAGTTAAGTTTCGCTGGAAATACATATTTCTAAATAACTGGCTTTATTTACAAATTAGTGACAATGTCTCACCACATGTTCAAGAATTGCCTTTTTTTCACTCACTCTAGGTTCAATGAAAATGAAATCTCAAAAAAAACGCTACTTTTTAAACAAAGCAATTATTATTAATTCATTTAGAATGATATAAAAGTCCCTTAGACATTCTTAGATATTCTCACAGATCCTAATGGAAAATGCCCCTTAGATTTTAATATAGAGTCCTCCAATCCTCTAAATGTAATTATTGGCGGAGAGTCACATCATTGAAAAAACATTAGTAGAATATACTGTTAAAAATGGTTTAGGTCTTAATTATTTAAAGAGCATTGACATTTCAGTTAGAAGCAAAAGCTTACAACCATTTTAGCACTGTTTCGTGCTGGTCTGAGACAAGCACGACACAGGGATTCTTTAGCTAAATAGCCCAGTACTGTACTGCCGGACATCATGTTGTATTTTCCGTTCCATCCTAACAGAAACCCAGAGGGTTTTTTGTTTTCATGGAATATAAACATCATAATATTAATCAAATTATTTAAGCAAATACCAGTCAAACGTTTGAGGACACCTACTCATTCAAGGATTTTTCTATATTTTAACTATTTTCTACATTGTAGAATAATAGTGAAGACATCATCATTATGAAATAACACATATGGAATCAGTTAAGAAAAAACTCTTTGAACTGCGGTCTCCCGTGTGCCCCGCAGTCTGTAGTGCAGACATGGCCTGCTCTCCCTTATGTAAGGAATTAGGCACTTTAGCATGTTTACTACAGTATGTACTGTAGACTGCACAGTAGACTAATAAACAAATAAACAAATTTTGTCAATAAAATAATGATAAAATATACTCTTTCAAAATGCAGATGTTGATTTAGTTATGGATCCATAACAAATTACTATGGAAATAACTATAACTTATTAACAGAAATATTGGAACAAAGTTGTCTAATGAAGGCAAACAATTTAGAATCCTCCAATCCTCTTATGCTGTAGCCTACTCCCAACTGTCATGTTGTACGTCGCTATATTTTCCATTCCACCCTAACGAAAACCCTGAGGGTTTCTTTTTTGTTTTTCTCTGAATAGAAGCACCATAATAATAATCAAATGAATTATTTCTTAAAATCAATCACATATACTATGTTATTACAAAAAGGTTCCAAATTATCTGGTAATGCCAACAGGGAATACTATCAAATGCTTCTCAAAGATCCCCTCTGGTGGTCAAACTATCAATTACTTGCAGTAACAGGAAAAATGGCTGAGAATTAAATGACGTGCCACAGAATACTGCGGCAGCACGTAAGGTATGCCGCAGTATGAATCAACTTTTAAAAGGACAAACCACTGTGGCTCAGCCCAACAGCCTACACTAAATTGAGAATTATCTTTTGTAATTCAAATAGTCTAATCTGCACCGTCAGGAGGTTTGATCAGACTTCCATTGCACCCGCTTTGTCAAAATTTGCACTCCATGATAGCCAGCCAAATGCTTTTCCAACTGCAGCTAGCACCTCTGGTCTAGGAAAAGAAAATGGCCTGCTTCAAGTTGTCCCAAATCTGTTGTCCAATGTAATATTTGTCCAATGTACATTGTCCAATGTAAAACCCTAAAGGAATGTCCATGGACCAGCCAATATACATAAATCAAGATCAAGGCTATAACTAGCCTAGCGAATAGGTTCTCTGTCTGTATCGACTGAATGGCAATGGTTGCCGCTACCGAATGGCAATGGTTGCCGCTACCGAATGGCAATGGTTGCCGCTACCGAATGGCAATGGTTGCCGCTACCGAATGGCAATGGTTGCCGCTACCGAATGGCAATGGTTGCCGCTACCGAATGGCAATGGTTGCCGCTACCGAATGGCAATGGTTGCCGCTACCGAATGGCAATGGTTGCCGCTACCGAATGGGAATGGTTGCCGCTACCGAATGGGAATGGTTGCCGCTACCGAATGGGAATGGTTGCCGCTACCGAATGGGAATGGTTGCCGCTACCGAATGGGAATGGTTGCCGCTACCGAATGGGAATGGTTGCCGCTACCGAATGGGAATGGTTGCCGCTACTGTATTAATGTTTGGTATTTCAAAATGTTCAGTGGTGATTAATACAAACGATTAAACTGCTCTTTAGTTCCAAAATCCTCCCATTTTCTTTTCGAAAAGCTACTGGCTACTATCAAGTATCAAAGATTGAAAAGTTGATGGAAGATGGTAAAAAAGATAACTTGCGGTTGAAGGCTATTCGACTTCTTCTGTGGCATTTAACCAGTTCACATGTACCAACACACATACCAACACACGGGTGTGATCCTTCTACAGTGGTCCCTGTAGTGTACGATCAAACCAGTGTGAGTAGAATGCTTATTTAGAACGGACAGTTTCAAATGACGCAACAATCAGCATTTGAGCTGGCCACACTTTTTTCCGTGGCATTTTGCACAAGCACAGTCCTTACAAAGTTATGTCCAGTGTGAGGACATAACAGAATGTGAGCAGCTTATTTTTTGTTGCAATGTTCAGACATTCACGAAGTATCTACAGCATAACACAATCATCCAAACCGGAAAATGTTTGGCTACATTTATCCTAGCTCTAACTGAGGAAAGATTGACATAACAGAAGTGGTCATATTTTCATAACTCTCACTGACAAACTACAATATGAATTAGCTAATAGAAATGACTATTTACAATTAATCACATCACGGGTGAGCTCACCAATGATCGAAATAATTGAGTAAAACACTCTAGAAATCGAAAGTAATCCGACGATGGTTAGTTTGCGTGCCCTGCCATGCTTTTTTCCCCTCACATAAACCAAAGATAACAAGAGGAGACAAGATGAGTTTGGTCTGTTTATAGTATGCACATTTAAGGGGGGGTGTCGTCCACCATCGTTCACATCCCACCATTAATTTCTGGAAGTCCTCAAAAAATGAGTGAACCCCTACTCACCTCATTTTGTAATAGCATCTTTGGTCCAACAGACGATTACGTGAAACCCAGAATGCATTGTATGTCAACAAACATGGCTACACACAGCTGGAATTAGCCTAGCTCATCATAATCAGTACAACCTTCAATAAAGTATTTTACACAGATAATATGTGCCCATTACAATCTATGCAAGAATCGGAATGCATGCAAACAATTGGGAAGTGCTTGGGTAATTTTGTCCTGGTCTGTAATGTTCGTCGTCTTTCTCTGATGAGGAGTAAGATAGATTGGACCAATTTGCAGCATGGTAAGTGTCCATAATTTAATAAGAAAACTGAACACTACCAAATACTAAACAAACAATGTGAAACAAACGAACCAGTCCCGTGTGGCACAAACACAGAAAATAAACACCCACGAAACCCAGGTGGAAAAAGGCTATCTAAGTATGATTCTTAATCAGAGACAACTAACGACACCTGCCTCTGATTGAGAACCACACTAGGCCGGACACAAAAACCAACATAGAAAAACAAACAGACTGCACACCCCAACTCACGCCCTGACCGTATTAAAACAAAGACAAAACAAAGAAACTAAGGTCAGAATGTGACGGTCGCCCCAACTCACGCTGGGGCGACCGTTAGAGATATTTGGAACTCACGCAAGAAAGGGTTAATAGTTGCCGTGGGTGAGGGTGTTTAGGGAGTGGCACTAATTGCTATAAAGGAACCGTTTGTAGTGCCTCAAATACAGTATATTAAATCAATGGCTTAAATGTAGGCTATTTTTGGGCATAATCAATATCATTAATACTTAAACTATAACTTATTAGGTTTATCACTTTTTGTCATCCTCAATGATTTTAAATGCATTATGTCCACATGTGGTTGTATTGTGTTTTAAATTGGCAAATACATCAAATCAATAAAATCCCAACAAATGTAGGGTATTAATATAAATTACTAAAACAGCTTGTAGCCTCTGGCTGGCAGTGGTTAGCTGGAAGGTTGCAGACGAATATGAGATGATAGAAATTCCTTGCTGTTGTCTTTCAAATTACCTCATGGCTGGATGGCTCACCAAAGGCGGAATTCTTTTTGCATACTGGGCAGCACGCCAGCTACGTATCGAAATATACATTGAGCTGGTGAAGCAGCTCACCAACTTCAGCTGATCAAGCTGTATTTTCCAGCAGTGAAGTCTGTGGCTAAATAAAATCAGGCCAATAACCCACTCTGCCACCCTGCATGGTACTTTACTCTAATGTAGCATCCAGCCAACCAGGCATCCTACCCACCCAGTGTCTTATCTTAATGAGTCCTACTCAGCCTCTATCTCTGTATGATCGTCACATAGCCTGCCTCACTGCATTTTGTTTATTTGTTCATTATCTCTTATGTTTCTCTAATAAGCCAACATGACAAAAATACTATAGTGAATACTACTGTAGGAATACTATAGTTTTCACTGTAGTGTTTTTTGCAGAATTTACTGAAGTTATTATTGGCACAGCTCACACATGAATACGTAAAAAAATATATGAAAATACAGAGAAACAAACAACAGTCAGGCATAAATAGTAGCCCCCCCCCCCCACCCATGGGAGAAATTATATGAAATTGTTCACTATGGTGAAAGCCTCAGGATGAAACTATTTCTGAAATGCGCGGGGAGATGATCGAAGCAAAGGTGAAGCGGGTGATCCGGGATAGTGCAATCATTCAGAAGGGAGAGTTGACGAGGACAAATTGTTGTGATATTTGAGAGTTTGCTGCATTGTGAGCGCATTGTGGTAACAGATGCTGCAATTGATGAGTAGTGGTTCAATTATGCTCCAGTACAGTAGCAGAAGGAGTTTGGGTTT